>NC_092858.1:7162250-7214146 GCF_032062135.1 Pyxicephalus adspersus | reverse complement strand
CCAAGTGCAACACCCTTTTTAAAAAAAAAAAAAAAAATGGTGCAGCACTGCCCCCTAATTCGCAGCCGCCTAGGTGGCCAAGAATGAAAGCCCTCCAGGATACCTACGTCACGCATCCCGGGAGGCTTCTGGGTGCTTCTACTCATGCCCAAGCATCTCCCTAGGAGTTTTCACAAGGAAAAAATTAGTCTCCTCTGAAGCTTTATCACCTCTTCCCATTTGTGCAACAACCCTTAAAAAAAGTTTGGATCTAGTGCTGCTTGGAGCCTCATAGAGTCTTTACATTTTGGACAATAGCTTCCTGACCTATCCTACAGTGTATCAGCTACTATCAGCAAGCCTGGACATTATAAAAGGTGGGATGGGTGTTTTTATTGCAATACAAATGGTGACTTCTCTGTGCTATTTGTATATTTAGTTGGGAAGCTTGGTACAGCACTGTGAATCTCTGCAGAATCAACAATGCTGTAAAAGTTTTACAATACCATAACATTGTTGCTGACTCTTTAATCCCTTTACCCCATAAATCCCCCATCTATTTGCACACTTTACACTTTTAAATATATGTCCGCACTTCAAGTGCCATTACTAGATCCCGCAGTATGCCCAAACCCCAGAGCAGTGTATTGGACAAAGCTAGATCATTTCCTGTGGGGCAGAGCTCAGGTCAACACAACGTCCCCCACTATCTCTCTAATGTTCCACAACTGGAATGGACAAAATCACTGACCAGAAGTGAGCAACAAAAGGATGGGAGTTAGGTTCTAAAACATGGCAGCTGGTAGAGATTTCCATAATAGCACCTCCTTATTATTATTACCCTTCTATGTTTCTCAGGTCTCATTGGGCATTCCGCAAATTATCTGATAGTAGATACCACAGTTTCACTTTAGATGACAACATTACCTTAGGTTGTCCTTTAATAAATCCCTCCACTCCCCAGAATTTAGCCCACCTGAGATAACACTTATCTTCCTCCTGAATCCATCAGTCTAGTCCCTGACATAGAGCAGGTCACTCTTTTTTACATTGAGCGTGTGGCCACATTTATTTCAATGGGTAGGCCATACTCCAGAGATCTGCTAGAGCCACTTTAAGTACACTATAGGAATGAATAAGACTGAAGAACAGAATGACAGGGAAGCCAGCCTGGCCCATGTCAGAGCAAAGTTCACTGGAATTGGAAAGAGGTAAGTATTGTTCAAAGTGTGAGTAGTTAAGGGTCCTTGGAAGATGAAAGAACTTACTCCAGGTCGCATGGGAGGTTTCATCTGTTCTAGGCAGCTGTTGAGCTGAGAAATCTGTACCCTGTATTCATCCAACTGGACCTCCATCTTCTCCCGGCGTAGGCGTTCATATTCCAGCTGGGCCTCCAAGTCTCTTATCATCCTGGAGAAATATCAAACCTAAATGTCTTATGACTTTCCTTTGGTCAGCATTACAAAATATCTAAACCTAACAACAAAACAGTAATACATTGTAAAATTACCAGTCATTAGATGTAGTGGCTGCATTTGTTTTCTTTAGACTAGGTACTTTTTCTGTAATTACAAAAAATGCCCGTCAACCCACCCAGAAATCCAGAACTACTGCAAATCTGTGTTCTGAACTGAAACCTTAAAATATGTTATTAGCCTTCCCAGATCTCTCTGTAAACTAAAGACCTTCCCCACATATGATGTGGAGGTGAGGAGCGGCAAAGTCGTTCTCGTCACCCTAGAACTGAGAGTTTGTTATTGGAAGGATCGCCACATAGAAATGAATGAAAAAAGGGCTTACAATATGCAGCAACCACATCTAAAAACTGAAACCTATAGTATGGTATTTTTTTTTGTTCTTGGGTTAAGATTGTTGGCATATGTTTCATTTCCAGAACACATAAGCCAAAGTTAACAAAAGGAACAATACCTCTCCGATTCCTTCTGTTCTCTCTTCTTCTGAGTCTCCTCTTCCAAAATCCCACCAAGATGCTTATAATTACTTTTAGCAATTTGTAGAAGATTCTCATATTCCTTCATCTTTTTGTAGGCTCTCACTGAAAGAGGGAATGTATATTACATAACATCCTATGCTGACATTAGGATTACCATTTCCTTTCCCCTGGACCCACTGTTCACAGCTGTATACAAATCCCTAAGGGTTGCACATAGATTTTTGATTACCATCAATAACCCTGGCTGTATCCTGATTTAAGAACTCTACAGACTATCTCAGTCACTCTTAACACCCTAATTGGCTCCTCATTACATATACATACTCTTTTTCCTCTCTTTTCAACTGGCTTTCCATTGGCAACACATCCTTCACTACTTAATAGTATTGCTACTAGTTTCCCATTAATTCTGAGCTAGCCAAGACCGGCAAAATGCGTTGGGACCGCCAATATACCTAAACGTCCTACCATATTCAGAAGGTTGTATTCTGTCTAGTTCAGTGCAATTCAAGAGAGTGGTGCTAATCCTCTACCCCTTGTGTATGGTGGGCCACAAATCCTGATAAATGTAAATGATGAAAGAAAAACAGAGGATAAGCAGGGTTTTAGATGCGGCAATGTATTGTAAATGAGCAATCAGGGTTGCCTATAAAATTCACTTAACCTCCTGAGCGGTTCATTTCTGTCTGGATTGATATGTCTAAAAGCAGTACATTGTTTTTCACGAAAATCTATTTTACAGTATTATTTTATAGTATGAGTATAAAAAGGTTTGAAACACAAAATCATGTCAAAATAATAAATTCAATGATTTTTTTAAAAAAATAAATAATATACACATACTATTATATTATATTGTAAAATAAATGGTCATGAAAGACAATGTACTGCTTTTACACATACCGTATAAATCCACTGTATTACATTCAATACAGTTATTTTGTATTGAATGCAATACAAATGGATTTGAATTGCCCGCCGCTCCCGCCAGCAACGTACACACGCACCGACATCACCGAGAACTCATCGAGTGCAGAGAAAGCCGGCCGAAGGAAGAAAGAAGACAGACATCGCGGAGAAGGACAAAGCGGGACGCCGGCAGATCAGGTAAGACTCGATTTACTATTACTTCCTTTAGGTTTACCTATGAGTATGACTCAGGGTTACCGCTTTTAGCATCTTTTTTCTACCTCGGGAAAGCAGAATACATACCCCGTGCCTGCTTCTTCTCTGCAGCACTCAGGTTTAACTCATCGTTTTGGTCAGTGCTTCCTTCCACTCCGTGTCTTTCAAAAAATAATGGATCGTCTTCACTTAATTCTTCATCAGAGTCTTCCTCCATACCTCCTCCCAGGAGTTTGACAGCCGCCAGCTGGGCAAACCTTTAAAAAGGTTTTAAGATTTCAAAGTAAAATAAGAATAATATTGGAATATGTATAAAAAAGAAAAGCAACTTAACAACATATTATATTTCCAAAAGGATGTATACCTCATGCAAAGCTAATACACACAATGAATTCACAGTTTTTGATTCCTAAGCAGTTTCACCTAAACTCAACAGATGGTACAATCAGATTATCACAAGGCCAGCTGCAAATCTCAGAGCTAGAAAATCTAAATTTTAATTAATTAACAACACCATTCCAAATTTCCTGTTCAGGTCTCACATTTGCTAAAAGATGCCAGGAATATAAACAAACACCCAATCATATTACCGTTTAGCAACATCCTTTGGCGTCTCTCCAGCCTCATTGGTGATATTGTAGTCGGCTCCCATCTCTAGGAGCCATTGCAGACACTCAATCTGTCCCTGTCCTGCAGCTGGAAATGAAATGACAATGATTACAAAGCTACCCTGGTGTTTCTATGCATCTGATTTATTAGAAATCTCCAAGACTGGAGAGGTTACACTTTCATCAGTAAAGCTGGGTGATTCAGCAAACTTGGAATGGATTTCCTCAAAGTCATTTGCTATTTGTTAGCAACAATTTTGAATCCTTGAACAGATCCATTCCATGTTTGCTGGATCACATCACCCAGCTTCACAGATGAAAGTGTATCCTCTCCAGCCTTGGGGAGCTTTAATAAATCAGGCCATATATGTCTAGGAGGGCCTGTACTTTTCTGGATATCATTTGAAATCAGACACATGGGGTTTGCTAGGATTTCTGATCCCCCTAGAACTAGAGAAAAACTACAGAATCTTCTCCACATTCCTCATCTCCACAACATGTGAACTAATTGGTCTGTAATGTAGGATGAGAACTGGGAGAAATCTTTTGGATAACACAATAGGCCTGATTTATTAAAGCTCTCCAAGGCTGGGGAGGATACACTTTCACTAGTGGACCTGGGTGATCCAAAAAACCTTGAATGGATCTGATCCAAGAATGAAAACATTTGATAACAAAAAGCAAATGACTTTAGTAAATCCATTCCAAGTTTGGTGCATCACCCAGCTTCACTGATTAAAGTGTATCCACCCCAGCCTTGGAGAGCTTTAATAAATCAGGCCCAAAAAGTGTGCAAAGAAAATTGGCAAAAAAATCCCTTTGGATCGTAGCCTGAAGTCTGGCTGTGAAGCATTACATCATTAGTAGTTGCTAGGTAGTGGATATATTTATACACACTGGTGGCTATGTAAACTCAAACATTTACCTTTGTGTAATGGTGTGGAGCCTCGGGCATCGCGTTCATTGATGTTGATTATTCCACTCTCTACTAGCTTGCGAAGCGTCACCAAGTCACCTTTAAAGGCAGCGACATGAGCAGGAAATGCCAAATCTTTAAAAACAATACAAAAAAAGAAAACACTTAAAGGTTGAAGGATGCTGTCTATGCAATACAGATTATTTGGAAAAAAATTCTGTAAAACCTCTGTGTCTGCCATTCTATCCACCAGTAGATTAAAGGAGAAGGGAACTAGTTCTTTGCCAAAACCCCAAATTATGGATATGCCACAAAGAGAAAAAAGCCAGAGAAAGGGTTTGTTTTTTTTGCATACAAACATTTAATGACCAAATAGAGGTTGGACACTGTGTAAGGTGACTTCTAGCTCAACAGGGATCAACTGTACTATGGTGACAGGTTAACAGTTCATAAATAGAAATATTTAAAATGATTACGTAGAGGAGCGTCGTAGGATGAACACAATTATCTCTGTCCCGATGCGTTTCGCCAATATGGCTTCATCAGGGGAGCGGTAGAGATGTGGTGTCTTCTACCGAGTAGTGATGAGCTCAAAATGCAGGTCACAGAATAAGATATTATGAACTGGCAAAGTGTTTTACTTCTGATGGGATTCCAAATTTATTCAAGATTTTGTTGCATATTCTATCTACCAATTAAAATTTCTGCTGGGCACATGAGACTGTGAGGGAGTTCAAGTATAAAAAAAGAGAGAAAATTCTCCATTTTTATTATATTCTGTATAATAAGAAAGGCTAATCTTTCTAAGCCGATTAGTTAGATGAAACATGTCAAGGACAGGCTCATGGTGGGGTCTTTTATCTATTTGATAAATTAAAGCTTGATTAAGACACTGGATTCAGCTAGATTTAAAAAAAAATGTGGGTAGACTGTGCAATTAAAGCTGTTCATTGGTTGTTGGGTTTGACTTTAACCTTTTTAATGAATGCCTAACAAGTGTGAATTGTTTAATGAGCAAATTGAGTTTGTCAGCTACTTCCTGGAGAAACATGTGAATGTGCTGCAAGATCTGACTTAGTTTATTCATTTCGGGTTGGATATACATGATTGGATATTAGTATACAGTTATGCTTGGGCATTAGGAGTTAGGTTGAAGACTGCTGGAGCTACATAAAGGTCACTTTAATGGACTGCCACATTTGTTTTGTATTGCTCTGTGCATGGGTGCACAATTGAGATCACTGTAATGGGGAAGCAAATAACTATTTAACATAGAAGGCAGGCTTGAGTATCGATATTTGTTTTTGTTCTTTAGGGTTAGGATTAGGGTTACACTTTAATCTATAGGGCTAAATACTAGGGGGATATAGTTATATGTGTCACAAGGGTGTTCCAAAAATGTCTGCGACAACGTTCTGATGTCAAACCAACTATTCTAAATTTCAGAAGCAACAGTAAAAAAGAATCCTGCAAGAGTGGCTGTACAACAGAATATACAGGGCCCCTTTTGCCCATGCCAACTTTTTACAATCCTGTTTCCTCCAGGAGGATCTCCAAGAGATTTCTTGAGCATTATGCAGCGATGGAAATGATGCCCTGCCTGATGTTGTCTTTATAGCTCTGACACCAAATTCATTTACCAGTTAGTTAGTGAGTTAGTTTCATAGTAGCAGTTTCCATCAACCTTAGGGGGCTATACTGACCATAATTGTAACATGGCATTCTTTTAGAGTTACCTCCAATGTAATAAGGGGCTTACCCTATTATATTCCTCAATGAAATCAGGTCTTTCTCTTACTCAGTGAGGGCCCCTATTCACTGACCACTAATGTTAAAGGGGTCCTTTTTCACTGGACTATGTGAGGAGCACCTCCTTCACTGATTAATGTAAGGGGGCTTTTCACCCATGGCCACCAATATAAGGATGCTAATCTTTACTGCCCACCAATGTAAAAAGACCCTTTTCTAATGAACACTAAAGTAAGAGTAAGAGAGCCCTTCTCCACTGAACACCAAGGTAAGAGGGCACAACTCACCTGACCACCAATAAAAGGGAGTTCTCCACCAATGTACTTTCCTACTTACCTCCAATGGGGATATTTCCTCACTGATCAGTAGGGTAACGGAGCTGTACTCTACTGGCTATCAATGCATAGAGACCCTTCTCCGAAGACTAATATTGTAAGGGGACACATCTCTATTGATCAAGGTAATGGGGTCACCAGTGTAACAGGGCTACTTTTCCACTTACCACTGATCTAGGTGTTCATTTCTCCACTCACAGCCAAATTTTCCCTATCTGCATTTGTTTTCTGGCTACTACTATTATAAATTCAATTCATTGTTATGCAGAAACTATTTTTGCCATATAGAGGTGGGGTTGTTAAAAATAATATGTTCATGGTTTTAGATATTTTAAGCTCCTATAAATATTATAACTTACTGATCACATTAATGCCCTGTCAGTTGTGGATATAATCATTGTTGTGACGGGTTCGCAGAAACCTAAAAATTTATTTAGTGGTTCTTCCATGGTACAAGCTGGCCTGCTCTGTTTACCTGCAGTTTAGTTCTTTCAAGCCTCAAGCTCTGAGTTTGGTCAATGTCTTAGTTGCTTGGTATTGGTTTGCAAAGGGTAAAGCGTTTGTTTACTCACTTTCATGTTCCTCTGGATGATCCCGCTCATATTCCACACCATCAATATACTGTGTAATCTTTTCCTTATGGAAGCGGCGGGCCAGGTCTCTCGGGGTGTCCTGGCTGCCGTTTTTTGCTTCCAATGTTCGTGTTATACTCACAGCTTTACTGAGCAAAAATTTGAAGCAGTGCAGGTGACCTTCCATGGCTGCTAGATGTACTTTAGCAAAAAAAGATAAAATAAATCTTTAGTAATAGGAATCTGATATTGTTTTATTATTAAATAGAGAAGAAGAGGACTAGGTGAGTAGTGTTCTGAATATGGTAAACATAGTCCCAAAGAAATTGCCAACTTCCCAAGGGGTATGAAAACAAAACCAAGACAGAGAAGAGATGTTTTTTTGGCAAATAATTATCTGTATTGCAGTACTAAATATATATACATACATCGATAAAGTTTACACAACCATTTCGTCCCAAATCCACATTGTCTCATGGGATTCCCGGGGTTGAGTGCTAAATAGAGTTCAGTGACAGTCATCAATAAAAGGGAATTAAACGTTGGAACACAAATTCACAGATGGTACATAAGATCTTGTTCTCAAAACCTGACGCGTTTCGCCTTTTAGGCTTCCTCAGGGGCATAAAACAGACCATGGCAGTAATATCCACTTGATGACTACTCATGATTGTAGGTAGTTCATGCTGGTATAACCTGTTTTGGGGAGACTTTTGTTTGACTTGATACTTGTGGCTGAAGTGAAAAGTAGTAGCTAAAGAGTATATTATGGTTATATAGAATATTTTGTATGAAGTAGTTGCTCAAATGAGACTATGTATATCCTTAAGGTAGTATCATTGGTGGAGGGTGGTATAGACAGCATAGAGACTGTCTTCATGTGAACTGCCGCCTAATATAGGCAAGGGTCTGGTGTCTTTAAAATGCTTTACATTTCAAAGTAGCAGTCCTTGGGCACAACAGGGGGGGCAGGATGATACCCTGGTCACTAGGAAGAATTGGCAAGGATGGCTTGGGTCGAGGCAGGCTGCAAGAAGGAGAGGTCAAGAACAAGCCAGGGGTCAAATACCAGGTAAAAAGAGACCGATGACACAGGAAACACAGGAGGCACAAGTGACACAGGGATAACCGCAGGCACAGATGAACACTGGGACAGGACAAGGGAATTGACTGGGAAACAACAAACTGGGCAAAAAAGGGTTAACACAGGAAAAAGAACTGGAAAAGAACTGACTTAAACAGAAGGTGTAGAAGTAATGCTCAGCAGAGTTAGGGGACTCAGCACTAGTGAAGACACGTTGCACGAATGCTGAGTGCTGTGTCTGACCTAGCTAAATAGCCAGGGATGATTAAGAGGCTATTTCCCAATTGGCCGGCAAGATGAGTGAAACTGATAAAACTTGGAAGACCAGGCATACCCAGGGTCAGAACTCCCAGCATACACAGGAGAGAGGCGCCTGCACTTTAGCAAGGAAGAGGTAAGTGTGACAAAAGCAGGGAACACATAATCTCTTTTAAGATTTTATTGGTCTGTGACCTCAATAGGGAGATTATTCCCTACTTCCTGTGATGCCAGGACAGAAATAAGAGGGAGTGATAGGATAGAGAAAACAGTAAGCTCCCCCTTATTATATTTTCAGCATCGCAACACATCTAATTGGCTCCTGGTGATACTTCTCCACTACTCTACTGCTAAAATATAACCAACTGTAAGATACTTACACTCAAACCCACTGCTTGTGTATATAAAGAAAATCCATTCATGATGTATAATGTATTCTAAAAGTGCATTATCTGAATCCTTTATAGCTGTCTGTAGGTTACCTTTCACAAAAATAAAAGTTGGCTTATCATTAATACCTGGAAAGTTTCCATTGTGATCTGTGTCTTCTATAGAAGCTCCCCACCTTACAAGGAGCTGTAAACAACCAAGACGGCCATGGAATGCAGCATAATGAACCGGTGTCCAACCACTCACATCAGGACTGCTTGTATCCTGTTTAAGAAAATAGAATTTAAAGAAATCAGGAAACAAGATGACTTACTGCATTACAGCATGCACAACATATATGTGTGCTCTCCTTATCAATGCTGCCATGTTTCCCATTCTACTTTGGGTCCAGAGTCCTCTTTCTGCTATCATTGGTTGGCTACTCTTTTTAAAACTCCTGAGCATAGACAATGAATCATCCTAGCACCCAGATATTAATTGTACACATTCACAGAAACAAGTTGTTAACAGGAAAGGGAATGCAAAAGCAATTTGTAACACCCTTCTCCAAGTTAATCCCCCTGCCCCAAGACACACACACCTATTTCTTACTGGTTCAGGACTTTGGTCATGGTCAGCATGCTAAAAAAACATCATAAGATCTCCTATGCAAGAAATCTTTAGTTTTGGGATAGTTTTTTTCCATATTTCTCACTGTGAATGGCACTGAGTGTCAGTACTTACAGTGATATGAACCTCAGCAATATTAATACTCACTGCTCCACTGCGCAGTATGGTCTGTAGAGTAAAGGAGTGGCCATGGGCAGCCGCCAGGTGAGCGGGGCAACACTGACGGTCATCTTTAGCGGATAGGTTTGCTCCACTAAGAACAAGAGCCTGCAAAAAAAAAAAAATCATACATAAAACACTGCTTAAAAATATCATTAAAACTCAACTACTATTACTGGTAATAATATTCTCCTCCATCACGTATCACAAATGTAATAATCTGCTGTAAAATTCTGCATTATATATATAACATGCACATATAATGCAGATGGGAAGAGACTCAACAAGGCCTCCATGTTCCCATTAAAATAGCCACGTCGGTAAGGACAAAGTTTTAGGCAGGATTAAATAAACCTGGCACACAGCTAGTAGAGTTAAAAGTATTAAAAATAAAAAGTTTAATGGATAAAGAACCAATAGAAGAAGACTAAATCCAAGACATGCAGAACGACATACCTGCATGCATGCATCTTGACCTCTGATGGCGGCTATGTGAGCTGCAGTCCAGCCTCTCGTAGTCACTTCACTGATGTCTGCTCCATGCCAAAGCAACCAATGCAGGCACTGTAATATAGAAATATACACAATAAGAAGTATATACATATATAGTGTGTATAGGGTCACTTGAGTGCTAAGGGGAGTTCTTACAAAGCCTCCTAGAGACAAAAAATCTTCTGGGAAAAGGTGTCTGTGGGGTCCTAAAAATGTCCAGAGACATCTCATGTCTTAAGCTAGTTACACACTTTCATTAATTATCGTTAGAAAACGAACGATTACAACCAATCAACGATTATGCATGATTATATTTGAACAATTGCATTATGCACAATTCTGTACATGCTGTAACGATACGATCATTCAAATATAATCCACCAATGGTTTACACATGCTGGATACAACTGTTTGAATGATGCAGGAAGTGACATGTAAAGGAGAAAGTGTATTGCAGAAACATGCACGAGCGCTGAATGACCGTACACACGATAGGTGAATGATCGTCGGCCAATCAGGTCAGCCATGACGGTCGTTCATTTTCATCGTCAATTCTTGTTTGTTGGCGTTGTTAGTCACCTTTTTTGTAAACGATTTCCGGCTGATCGCTCGTTCGTTTCCAACGATAATTATTGGAAGTGTGTACGCAGCTTTAGTTTTGTGAAAAAAATAAATGTTTATATTTTGGAATTATTACAACGTGTTGGTAATGCATCAAGACTTGACTTTTGTGACGACAAAACGTCAATCTGTCACCTAAATCCTCTATGAAGATCTGAGTTTGTGAGAAATGGGCCCAACTACATTCCATATTGTGGAATTACTCGACAACAGGGTAGGAAAAGGCCTTGTGAACAAGAAGCTGAGAAGAGAGATGCTTGTGACAACATTAAAATCCCAAAGTAAATCCTTGCAACTCACCTATCCAGGTTCCAGCAAAGGGCACAACCATCTTTCCTCCCTACTACCTGATACAGACAATCTTTGGCATCTTGACTGGCCGTGCCGGGATGCCATAACTCACACACAGGCCAACAGGAGCTTGCCCACCTAAACTCTTTTGGGCAGGGTCCTCCCCTCCTCCTGTGTCACTGTTTGTATCTGTGTTATTTAGTTTATTGTACAGTGCTGCATAATATGTTGGCGCTATATAAATACTGGTAAATAATAATAATACCAAAGCTGGCCCTGTACATGCCTCCTAAGCTGTGATGCCAGAGACCCTGAGCGATCAGGCAGTTGAGACAGATTATTGTAGAAAAGAAATCAGCTGTTCTTTACTCCAATATCAATCAGTCTGATCATGCAAACATAAAAGTGGAACTTTAAATTCACTTCTAATGCCCTGAGTTTTCTCCTGAGAAAAGAGAGAGGTCACATGACCAGTGCAGAAAGAGGGATGATTGGGGAGTTTTGACCAATGACTGCAGGATAAGTAAAGTTCCCCACTCAGGTAATATTAATATGCTGAGAGGGAAATAGAGCAATATTTTAAATTGGTGACAGGGTATCTTTAGGCCTCACCTTTTGGCTACACTGGCCTTTTGTATTATAAAAATATTAGTATTGATATAGCACCAACATATTACGCAGCGCTGTACATTAAATAGGGGTTGCAAATGGCAGACAGGTACAGACAGTGACACAGGAGGAGGAGAGGACCCTGCTCTGAAGAGCTTACAATCTAGGAGATGGGGGATGTTTCACACAATAGGAGGGGGGATATGGAAGTAGTGAGGGTTTTAAGAGACAGAAGAAGACGGGTGGGTAAGGGTAAAGCGTTGGGTTTTGAGTGATCTTTTAAATGAGCTGAAGGTAGGAGCAAGCTGAATAGGACGAGGAAGAACATTCCAGAGAGTCGGGGCAGCTCTAGAAAAGTCTTGAAGCCGTGTGTGTGATGAGGTTATGACTGAGTAAGTGGGACAAGAACTGTGGAGAGATTTGAGGGCAAAGCACAGGAGCTTGAACTTTGTCCAAAGTGGTTCTATCATTACTGCCAGGGGTTGTATACAAGGGAGGGGTAAATTTTTCTAAGTAAATACCATTTCATAATTCAAATCAATACCTCCAGGCTCCCGGAATGTGCAGCCCAGTGCAGCGGTGTGAATTTATGATCCGGATCCACCTCATTAACCCGCGTCCCACTTTTCACAATCAGCTCCAGCTGCTCCACATCTCCACACTTCACTGCCTCATGGATACTGCTGTAACTTCTCTTCTTCTGTGTTACAGCTAAAATAACAGAGGAATCATTGTTATACAGAGATCAAGACAACGTTTCTCAACCCTTATAACATGGGGGGACCTTGAAATAACTTTCAGGGGACCCCTACTATACTTACTATATCCACAGCTCATAGTATATTAGTGTGGGGGCAGTGGGGAGAGTTCCTCTTACATTGCTAGCTATTTTAGGTCCGGTCACTTTCACCTACGCAACATCTGCAAAATCCGCCCCTACCTGTCCCCAGAAACCACCAAACTCCTTGTACATGCTCTTATCATCTCTCATTTGGACTACTGTAACCTCCTCCTTTTTGGTATTCCACTAACCCGACTCTCTCCTCTACAATCTATTATGAATGCTGCAGCCAGACTCATCCATCCTTCCCTCCACTCCTCTTCCGCTGCATCTCTATGTAGTTCTCTCCATTGGCTTCCATTTCACCTTAGAATGAAATTCATCTCCTGTGCTTTGCCTTCAAATCCCTCCACGGTTATTGTCCCACTTACATTTCTGACCTGTAAAAAAAAAAATCCCCAGCCGCTCTCTTCGCTCATCTAATGACCTACTAATGATTTCCTCACTCATAACCTCATCACACGCACTGATACAAGACTTCTCTAGAGCTGCCCCAACTCTCTGGAATGGTTTTCCTCGTCCTATTCGGCTTGCTCCTACTTTCTGCTCATTTAAAGGAGAACTAAAAACCCAACGGTTCAATCTCACATACCCGTCCTCTTCTGTCTCCTAAACCCTCAATACTTCCCACCATTCCATATCTCCCCTCCTATTGTGTGATACTTCCCCTAGATTGTAAGCTCTTCGGGGCAGGGTCCTCTCCTCCTCCTGTGTCACTGTCTGTATCTGTCTGTCATTTGTGACCCCTATTTATTGTACAGCGCTGTGTAATATGTTGCCCCCCCATGTACACACGTCGGAGTGAGAGCAATCATTCCAGGATCATTATTTGGAGATGTCCCTAAACTGATGACCTGTGAAGGGTTTTTAGAAGCCTCACCATTGGATTGGATTTGGAGTTCCTTGCCATTTGATGGGTGCAGTTTGATGCTTGGTATCCATACCTCAGATTTTCACTATAATGAATGCAGATTTTATTCTACTAGGTCTCTGTTATAATTATGATTACATCAAAGCAAGGGGTAGCAGATTCCTTTAGAATTACAACTTGATTCATAAATTCCCCCTCGGATCCCAAATACAGCATGGTGTATCCTCACTTTGTAAAGTGTGCCCACTATAGTATGTGAAGCATCATTCATTTATTAGGAAAATCTTTTTATTTTTAAACCTACCAGCACTTTTTTCAATCTGACAACGCTAAGCCCTGATTTACAATGAGCAGCAACGTTGTCAGCATATCAGACCTGATAGCAGTCTGACAACGCTACTGCTAATTATAAAGCTGGGGCTTGGCGTTGTCAGCATGAAAATTCACACAAAAAAACTTTATTCATGTTTAAACAGAAAACAAAACATACAAATAGTAGTAAGGCGTCTCCTTGTCATTTATCATTATAGCCTGCAGGATGAACACTGAGTGTCATTGCAGCACCTGCATGTAGCTTTATAGGGAGGTCATTTAACCTGTTTCCCTTTCTTTCTCACCGTTTGTGGAGGCTCCAGAGGCCGCCGGCATCTTCAGTCGTCACTTAAATCCTGTAATATAAAAACTTCCTGGACGCCCAGCAGTTTCCAAGGAAACGAGACTCTTTCGCGTCATTTCCGGTGCCGTGTGCTGCCCGCGCCATCTTTGTTCCTGGCAACTGGCTGATTGTTGTACACTTTCTGCTTTTAGAAGAATAGTCCCTGCAAATATGAGACCCTGGAATTACCTTGAAGTTATTCTTTTTAGTGCATTTAATAAATAAATAAATACATTTTTAGGGGGTTTATTACATTATCTCTCATATAAGGGAAGGGTTTTCACAGGCCTGGGGTGTTGCAATGTTATTCCCCATCTGTATAATTGCCTCTGAGCTCATGAATATTTCTAGGGTTTTCAATATTGCTCCACAGGAACACATAAAGCTTGGTATTTGCTGGGGGTTATTTTACATCCACTGATGCCACTGCTGTGGTACTACAGTCAATGGCAGTAAAAACAAAATGGCGGTCATCAATGGGTAACCTTCCTGAGAAAACAGCTAGGACTCAAAGCTAACTGCTTAAAATGTGACGGGAAGGTTTGATGTTTCCGTCAGATACCAGGGGTCAGATTCTGCAGGCTTATCCAGGCAGTAGGCGCTCAGTACTGTTACTTGGTTCAGAGTCTAAGGAGCTTCCAATAGTCACCAGAACACCCAACAAGGGTTGATGGGCTATGCTGTGAATGCTTACCAGATTGCAGAACTCGGAAACACCAGGGTAGGTGGCGGTGCAGGAAAATGAATCAGGAACAAAAGAAAGGTCAGGATGAACAGAAAAATAGATGTAGTGTGGATCATGTCGGTAATCAGAGAAGACTAATAGGTCACTGGAGGGTTTGGGATCATAGGCTCACTGCAACAGTAGAATAGGGACACACTGCCTGAATGCCAAGTAATTCAACACCTCCAGACTGGTCATATCACTGGCACTGCAGGTATAACACAGAACACTAGAGGGAGCCATTGCTGCATTAGAGAGAGGGGCAGGAGTAACTGTTCACTAATGAACCTTTGGGGGGTAAAAAGGTTTTTACAGCAATCAAAAATTACCCTTTGTATAACTAGAAAGGCCAACAGCAGAGATGCAGAGAAACAAGCCCCAAGTATCCCAGGGTGAGTCACTCCGTCACCTGATGTTTGTATAATAAAACGCTATTTTAGAATTGGATTCAGTACTTTTTCTTTTGAAGAGGCATACCTTAAAATTGCTTCACTTTGTGGATGGAGTACATCCTGCCCTATTATCTAATCACTGCAGCTTATCACCACATATGGGAGTTGTTACCCTGTGCATGCAAAATACAGTGCACTCCTCCAGACTGACACACAACACCCATTAAAACAAAATATTTGCTTAAAAGTCCAACTGCTAGAATGAGGGCTGAGGGATTTTAGGCTGGGTACACATGTGCAATAATTGTCATTGGAAAGGATCTTTCAAATTCCTTTCCAACGACAAAAGACTGCACACTGCATGAACCAGTGGTGTACATATAGAGGGGACAATGATGGAGCGGCACCCTGCTGAGATCTTTCCCCTTCGTAGATCTGCCAGAAAGACGAGCACTACACACGCCACATCCTCATCAGATATCAATCCTAAAGCGATCAGGCGAGAATCATCGGAGGTGTGTACGTAGCCTTAAAGCAGAACTTAAGTTACACTTTTTACAAATCATGATCAGATTAGTTATTCTTCAATAATCCCTCATTTGATGATGAAATCGACAAAACCCTGCTGGCTGCTCCCACCAGCACAACACAGAAAACCACAACCACCCCCATTCTAATAAAGAAATGTAATTCTAACAAAGGTTTTATTAATGTATATTTTATTAGCATGTTGATCTATTAAGGAAGAGGAAACGGGGAAGGCAAAATATGAATCAGCTTTACACTACAATGATACAACACCAATAAACACGCCACAATCTTATAGTTCAGTTCAATGTGTTTATTAATCTTAACACGGTTCTATACGAAGCATCTAATGGAATTAAGGTAGAACACCAAAAAAAAAAAAAAATATGGGGAAAGAAAAGTCCTTCAGTCACATCCTGAACCTTGAGAGCGGAAGATTTCTGAAACAAACACGTATAACTTAAAAGGTCTCCTCCGAGTATTCTGTGCTTTGTCCCGGGCACAAACACTTCCATTTAATTCATTTACCCGAATCCTATTAGTAAAGGTTTATAAACTGTATTAAAGAAAAAAAATACTTGAAATCAGTGATGAGTTCAACATGTAATAGAGGAAAACAAAGGCAGCAATTGCTTGGTTATTAAACTCTTAGAAATGTTTCCAGAATGATACATTTATAAAGCTTTGATTCTGGAACCTCTGTATGGTGTGCATAAACATCACACACAGATGTAGCAAAAATATTTGTTTTATTTATAATTTACAGTCATGTGGACATTTTTTTTTACAACATCTCTTATCGTACAAGTTCGTTCTGCCATCTGCACGTATTCAGAGACAATTACACATGAAACTGTGTTGGTGTAGGAAAAATACAAATACGAAAATGTATTCAGTAACCAAGGAACTGGAGGCCCCGCCCCCAGCTCACGTCGAATAGATTTTTTTCTTAAATTAAAGTAGAAGTCTATAGCGGCCGCTTCTACTCGGGATCGGTGGGCTCCGATTTGATCTCTGTTAACAGAGGAATGCTTTCGCTCCTACTACAGGGTCTGTCTTCAGCAGGCTCTTCCTTCACGTTGATGCCAACGTCGGGAGCGTCAGATGCTTCCTCCTTAACGAGGTTTAGCATTGCACTCAGTGGGTTTTCCAGGAGGATTTTACTTGGGGATGGTGTAGACTCCAAGAAGGAAGAAGTCTAAAAGACAAAAATAATGTAGACTGTCAGAAGTGCAGGAGAAATAAGGCAAGTTAGACAATCCTCAATAGGTGTTGCAAATTGCCAACATATCTTTGCTGTACACACGGCCGGGCACATGGCTTAACCCTTTTTTAAAGTTTATCCAATCCTAAGGTCAATGCACACAGCTGGCTGCACAGCAATATGTCTGCAATCAAAGAAATCCATCCAATTACTGGTCCACATCAACCGGTGTTCTCTGAGCGGTTACAAAGCTGGGGAAACATTTTTCCTGCTCTACAACTACTCAAGGTACTTTGTGTCCTTTCCTTTTGTGGTTTCTGTTTACATTGCAACCTAATAAAATTTTCTAATTCCCGAATAACTACAAATCACAGGAAGTGTCAAGCAATGTATGTACCTCACCTAGAGTAAATATTATCCTTGTAAATTGAGCCCAGTTAGACAAACGGTGTACTTGTAAGATGCCAAAACACTGTGTACATTTGGTAGCATGCCCAGATTTAATTTAATAAAAAATTACACCATGAACAAACCCTATGTTTTACAATAGTCCATGTCTTAAGGTTTCTGCATTAAACTGTGGTCTACTCTATGGTATATACCACAGGTATTTTACATCTTGAAAGCACCAAGCCCAGGCAAGTCTGGTAACAACCCAAAGAAGCCAAGTTGTGTTTTCAGCAGAAATTTACAAATTAGCACCTAATACACAAGAGGTATTTTCAGCATCATTAAAAACTTACATTTTTGTAATCTTCGTAGCATGAAGGGTGATAAATCTGCAAAACAAATAGAAAAAGGTCAAGACCATTCAGTACTTGAATAAATCAATGCTTAAAAATGTCCTTTGCTATGCATACAAACATTAAGCTTATCTTTGCCGTTAGATTAATTGTTTGCTAATCTGAGCAAAATATGCATAAAAGGGAAGAGGGAAATCACTGTATGATTCATATTCAAGACACTCCCATACACTAAATGAACAGATCTGGAAGAACACCACACAAGCCTAATATATTCAAAGGAGATTTCATTTTGGAGTCTAGCTTTATGGAAATAGGTACAAGAAAGCCTGATCTAAAGAACAGTAATCACAAACAGGAAAGAAATTTGGACCCCTAATATATACAGTATTACAAAACTATGAATGAATTATAATTTTAAGCACATCTCCAAATAAAACAGTTGTGTTTTTACAGCTATCCAGTGATGCTTTAAAAGATATTTCTGCTCCCTTCCTTTGAAAGCCGACCACGTGCTACGTGATAGGAAACGAGCGTAGCTCTCCACAAGTAACACAAACGAGAATGCTTTCATTTAGTGGAAGTCTAAGTACCATTTAAATGATTGCATACCTTATCATTTACACGCATAGCGTTTTTCAGATGCCATTCTTCCTCTTCCTCATCCCAATACTGTTCAAACTGCTCTTGGCAGATTTCACAAATCTGAAGGACAAAGAATAAAACAGTCAGCAGAGAGTTAAAGATATTTCCACATGACAATACCTGAGAAGTACCAGGGCAGTATTTGGTTTATCCAGTACCAGGGGACCACTAAGTCGAGGGCTAAAGAAAACTATTGTGAGGTAGTAAACAATAAAGACGACTGATATTACAGGGAAAAAACAAAGCACAAAACATAAGTGGAGTGGTTACCACAAATTTTTACCTCATCAGCTCCTGCAGGACCAGCCGGCACACTCTGAAATTCTTTTTCTTTAGCAGCCTCCTGAGTTTTTAATATGACCTCTTCATGGACTTTCTCAAAGAACTGACTTTTAGCCCTTTCCTCCAGATCTGCAATTTCCTCAAACTCTATCCAGTCCTGGAAACAAAAACACCAATGGGAAAGGCGGACGTTATTATTAGGTTAGCTTCTAATTGCACCTAAAAAAAGCACTTCCTTCAGAATCCCTAACAGAATAAATCTCTGCAAAAAGGTTTTTAGAAAGTTTCATTACAAAGCTACCAAAATCATTAATAATATAACTTACCGTTAAGCTGTAGTACCATCTCCTGTGTGTTATTTTCCTGCTAACATCTTTTTCTGTCCTGTTTTGTCGGTAATGCCAATCCAAGTGGTCAGCATAGACATCCGTTTGTGACTTTGTAAATCTCATCCCACATGAATAGCACTGGATGCCAGTGTATAGGCGGGTAATAACACACTCAAAGCGTCTGTAAAGAGATTGGATACAATTACATACAAATCACAGACACAATGGAACGCAAAAAAAATACCCAGACGACAAATCTCATACACCTTAGGCTACCTACACATGTGCAATAATGGTCATTGAAACGATACGATCGTTCAAATATAATCCACCAATAATGTACACACACTAGATACAATTGGTTGAACGATGTAGGAAGTGACACAGAACTATCCACAATCACTGAACGACCATACACAATAGATAGCGAACGATCGTCCGTTTTCCAGCGACATTCCTCGTTTATCGGCGTTGTTGGCTAGTCGTTGTGC
The DNA here is from genome assembly GCF_032062135.1 of Pyxicephalus adspersus. Lineage (NCBI taxonomy): Eukaryota > Metazoa > Chordata > Amphibia > Anura > Pyxicephalidae > Pyxicephalus > Pyxicephalus adspersus. The sequence continues at coordinate 7,194,690 of NC_092858.1, read as the reverse complement.
ACTTTTTTGTTAACAGTTATCAGACCATTGGTCGTTAGTTTCCAACGATAATTATTGCACGTGTACGTACGTAGCCTTACACTTGTTTACATGATGCAATTAAAATATTAGTCCAACACAACCGCAGATAGTTTTTTTCAAATGGTAGTAAAATTAGGACTTCTAGCTGGGAGAATTCCATGACAACCCTTTAAGATGTTGGCATCACTGGTTAAAGTTAAAATGGGGAAAAAAAAAAAAAAAAAAAAAAAAACACAAGCTCTGAAGGCTCGGCCACCAGCCACTATGTAAAATCTATTGCTAACATGACCGCATTTAATGATTTACAAATTCAAAAGAAATATGTTTAACTTAAAAGTTTTACATACGATTTCATATCGTCAACAACAAAGCCGGTAAGATCAGGAATCTCAAGTTCCTCTGCCTGTTCATCCTCCTCCTCTTCAGGTGCAGGCTGACTGGCTGTTTCAGTTGTTTCTAAGGAGAGCAAAAAAAGCATTAAACATTGGACACAGCACACAAATCTTAAAATACATCTCAAATCCTTATTGACATATATCCTAATTTTATAAATCAATATTAGGCATTTTAAAACTCAATTTACTAAACATTTACTGAACAGAGCAAAAACAGACCATTTCTTAGGTATACTGGTAAAATCTGACTTACAAAATAATATGGCCCTATAGTAGTTCATGTAAAAGGGAAATGGGGGACGAGGTTGGTCATATTTTTAAGCCATCATAAGGATGTTGAAACTATTTCATACAAATCTAGTTAAGTAATCTATCTACTTGTACAGATATGGAAAGTCAGGCTTCTGTTAGTGACAACATGAAATGCTATCAGTCCAGAAAACGTCAATTCGTTTTTAAACTTACGGGTGGAAGATGGTTCTGACTGTGACAGCTTAAGAATTCCAGTTGAAAGTAGTTTTGAGAATAATTCATTAACATCAAACTGACCCAAGTGATTTTCAGGGTTAGGAAACGAGGCAGCTAAGGGAAAAAGAAAATAAAACATTACTACAGACGACAAGTCATACATGCTCTATTAGTCTGGCGCCAATGAGTCATTTGAAAGAGACGTAGGCATTAATATTATTAAACAGTATATAGCACCAACATATTACACAGCGCTGTACATTAAATAGGGGCATTATTATACATCACAAATGGAGTCAAACTATATGCGTCACATTTTGTATGCACAATTAGCCTGGCCCAAATACATTACACACACACACCAAGAAAACCATATGCAACAGGGAAGGAAAATATATACATACAGTGCAAGCAACTTACCTGGTTGGTTGGGTATAAATGGTCCAGTGTTTGCTGCTTGTGCAGAGCCCATCATTGCCTCCTGGTTAAAAGGTGCTGGTTGAGCCATAGAGCCCATAGAGGCAAACTTAAAAAGAAAAATAATTATAGATTACAGATCTACATTGAATTTAACACAAAACATGCAATACAAGTGAATCCACTTTGACCACTTATACATGCTCCGTGAACAAAGGGCTCACATTCTTTACAATGACTAATCTATAATCAGACTCAAGTGTCTAGAAGTTTTTTTTTTTTTTTATTTAATTCTCTCTCAGGTGCCCAAATATTTCTAAATAAGCGACTGACCTTAACACAGCTTTACGGTCGCCAGTCAGCATTTGTCGCTTGGAATAAGCCATAGGTTACAGTGAGGATCAGAGGTATTTGTTGCATACATTGATCACCACTTTTGACCTTAGAGATGCAGTACCAGCAGGCAGGTGCTAGCACTAGATTTCTGGTAACCAGTGGCAATCTAAGCGTACGGGACTTGAACATGAATTGAAACACTACAGTCACAAAAAAAAAAAAAAATTGTAGCCACATCTAGGATCTGGTAACCTGGAGGACATTACATTCTGGGGTTTAGATATGATATTAGGAATCCCACATTTTTGGGTGTGTCAGATTCCTGCAACTTTCAGTGTTTGCAATGTACTGAAATGGCAGTGTGGTGGGGGCCAGGTGTCCCAACATTCCCAGAAGTGCTGGACTCCAAAATTTCTTCGGGGGTATTTTTCTTTTTACATAAGAGCACAGCAAGTAGTGAAAAAGATATTAGGCAAAATCATTTAAACATATATCTTGGACAATTACATTATTTACTTACTGGTGGATTTGGCTGCATATTTCCAACAGGCAGGTTGAAGTTTCCATAAGGAGGTCCCTGTGGATTTTTGTCATCAAAATAAGGTCCTGATGGTCTAGGAAGCTGATTAGGAAACATCTGCATTCCAGGGGCTGGGGGTCCAGTAAATCCTGGTCCTTGAGGCATGTCAAACCTCTGCTCAGGCCTTTGAAACTGCATGCCTTGCGTCTGTCCATGAAACACATTTTGAGGATCAACAAAAGGAGCCGTCTGGGCAAATGGTGGAGTATTCTGCGCAATAGGTGGATTCATATTTTCAAATCGTGGTCCTTGGGGACCAACAGGCATATCAAATCTGGGCTGTTGATTGGGGCCATCAAATCGTTGTTGCATAGGACCATCAAATCTTTGCTGCATATGCACGGGTCCGTCAAATCTGGGAGGCGTTTGGTGTCCAGGAGGGCCATCAAATCTTGTGCATGGTTGCCCAGGAACACCTTCAAACCTTGGCATAAGGGGAGGATGGTTTTCAAATCTGTTTACAGGAAGATTGTCAAACCTGGGCCCAGCCTGTCCCATAGGTCCATCAAATCTTATTAAACCTTGTGCACCAGGACCATGTTCAAACCTGGGACCTTGATTTGTATTAAACCTTGGACCTTGAGGACCACTGTCAAACCTTGCACCAGGTGGTCCATCAAATCTAGGACCCAAAGGCCCATCAAACCGAGGACCAGGTGGCCCATCAAACCGAGGACCCAAGGGACCATCAAAACGAGGACCATGAGGTCCATCAAATCTCACATTGCCCATAGGTTGTCCACCATTGTCAAACATTACAGGCTGCGCCACTGGTTGCTCAAATCTCATAGGTGGACCGTGGGGCCCTTCAAACCTTTGCTGAAGTAGCTGAGGCCTGGGTGGCCCGTCAAATCTTTGTGGCCCTGAATTACCATCAAACCTTTGTGGGCCTTCAAATCTTTGAAGACCCACTCCATCAAATCTCTGGGGTCCGTCAAACCTCTGTGCACCTTCAAATCGTTGAGGCCCATCAAAATTTTGTGGTGAAGGCCCACCATCAAATCTCTGAGGGCCATCAAACCTTTGTGGCCCTGGTCCTAAACCACCTTCAAACCTCTGAGGTCCCCCAGGTTGCACACCATCATACCGTGGTGGACCTATGGGCTGCCCTGGAATTCCATCAAACATCTGAGAACCTAACTGCTGTCCTTGTGGTCCATCAAATCTCGTAACAAGCGGTGGGACTTGAGAAGACTCTATTCTTTGACCACCTATCGGTGGATTAATAGCCATTTGATTTGGCACACCTTCAAATCTTTGCAATGCCTGGCCCTGTAAGTTGTTTGGCTGCCCAGAAATATTGTCAAACCTTGATGAATCAACTAAATTGCCTTCAATTGGTTTTCCTTTAATATTTTCAAACTGCTGACCTCCAGTTTGATTGCCTGAAGGACCATCAAACCTTTTGATTGGAGAACTTTCTCTAATGTCCATGACCTCCATATCTTCAAAACCTTGACTGCCATTATCATCGCCTCTATTGGGTAGAAGTGTTGGGAGATCAAGCAATGGTCTTCTCTCCTCAAGTATACCGACAAGTTTGGGATTCTCTTTGCTGACTGGGTCTGTACTGTCTACAAAGGGCACCTGCTCTGTATCGCCGTATCTGGTTCGTTTGTGGGGATATCTCTCATTGTATAATGTCCGTGATTCATCTCTTAAGCCTATAGAGAAAAAAGTTATTTTTTTAAAACTCATTTATTACAGCAAATTCCAAAATGAAAATAAAAAAAATTCAAGCAAAATGATGTCAGCTTAAAAGTACATTTTTAAACATACCTTTGGACAGTTCTCGGTCATCATGTCTTCTATGACCTTCAGCCGTAAGGTCTTCGTCAAGTAGTAGTGTTCCAGGCAAAGGAGAAGGACGACGACCTCTCTCTGGGAACTGCTCATCCCTTTCAGTCAAGCTGCTAGATATTCTGTCATTGTGCTCTCCTTCTCTGCCACCTGGGGCCATTTCATCCAAGGGACCATCCATAAAATCTTGTTCCATAAAATTATGTTGTACCTGAGTTCTCTTCAGCTTAGCTTTATGTTGATAGTAAGTCAACTCTGCATTAGAAAGAAGGGGTTTCTTTCGCCCTCCGCTTTTACTTCCCTCCTCAGTGGGGCTGCTATACACACATCTGTGTTTATCTTGTTGATACTGAAAAAGTTGACGAATTTGATGGGCAACGACAAGGAATTCATCCTGTGTAATTTCACCAGATGCCAAACGCTCATTAGCCTTAATTGAGAAAAAAAACACCATCAGAACAGAATTCACTAGAACAAAGGATTGAACCTTTTTGATATGTTAAAGCCAACACTAAACTATACAGAAACAATATATGGGTGTGTGAGGGAAGGAGATACTTTATAAACATTTATCAACATCCCCACAATAAGTCCAGCAAACTACATCAACCTCAAAATGGTCATTTCCCCTCCTTTTCAGGTGGATGTATTTTGCTGGCCAATTCTAGAGGCATTCTACAGTTTTATCCAGTTTATGATCATGGGTCATAGGCTTTTGTTTGGTAACCTACTTGAATAAAAAAACTGCACCCCATTATATGCTGAATACTAAAAATTAAAATATTTATAAACATTTCCTACAATTATGGTAATTAAACAGATTACTGATTGTAGGCTTTTTGGGTCAATGGCAAATCCAGCCTTATTGTGATCATTACGTAAAGCTGCCACTGTAAGCCCATGGCCAGGAACCAGTCCAGCTGGTAACTTATCAGTTGACGTTATAGCAATAGGGTGAGAATCAGAACGGAGAGCCACCAGTCACATCAAAATGTTGGCATGTCACTAATGCAGAAAATATCCCTGGCATAGAGCATAGGGCTGGGAAATGAATACTATATTGTTTATAGACTACAGGAAACCTAACAAATGTGATATCGGATAGCTAGGTAATCATGCTTTCATCTGTCAACACAGTTCTTTATTTTCCAGTTGTAACCCTAACCAAATAAGACCTTTATCTAATACTGGTAACTCCAATAAAATTTCAACTATTAAAGTGGGTTGCATAGCATGACCACCACGATTCAAAAATTGTCATTTGATAGTTACCTTCTTAAGCAGTTCTCCCTTGCTTGCACTTGTTAGTTCTTTTGGGATTTTAAGGTTAGCATCCACACTTAACCACGGTTGTTGCTTGGGAGTGCGAGGAGAAAGTACACCTTTATTATTGGGCCAACTGTCTCGATGTCTTTGGTAGGCAGCCCTGTTGCCTGGGTGGTGATCATCATTTTGGGTGCTACAGTGAATACAAAAGGGAACCAGTCAAGCAACAAAAAACAAATAAACTAAATGCTTCTGTAAATCAAGGCAGCTTAGAAGTAAACTTTTCTGGAGTTACATAACATGCTGTGCCAATAGTTGCCTTGCTCCAAGACTTTTATAAAGCACTGACCCGCAACAAGCCCACAATATGAATGTCAAAACTCCACAAGTTCAGACTTATATTAGGAATAGGTTGGGCATTGCATTACTTACCTTTTGCCATCTTCCCATGAAGCAGGTCGCCATCTTTTGCCAATCTTAGACCCTTGCCAATTCTCCACATTTTCCTTTGGTTCAGAACCAGTTTTGCTAAATACTGGCATTCCTGAATCTTGCTGTCGTTCCTCAGAGGGTCTCTTCTGCCTTTCCTCGGAGGGTCTTTTTTGCCTTCTGCCATCTCTAGGATCCAATTTGGGAATCCTTTTACTCCGTTCCTCTCTTGTATTTGCTGAGAAGTCATCGGTATGAGGTGGCTTACTTCCAGGTTGACGAAGTTTGCTGTTCTTAGGGATAGAAGGAAGAGGAGAGCGGCTCCTTGGAGGAATTGGAGATTGGCTTCTTTGCCTTCTCTTTAACGGAGAGCGTCTGTCTCTCCTGGATTTAGGAGAACGTGATCGGGACCTTTTTCGACTGCTGCTTCTCCCAAGTTTTTGGCTTGGTTTTTCCGAATCATTAGCACTGGAATCATTTTTCTGTACAATTCCATTTACAAGCTTATTCCTATTTCCAGGTAACCGATGTTCAGAAGATTTGTGGTCCTCCTTTTTCTCTGCACCTTTTCGTTTTTCCTTTGCTTCCTCTGGTTTATCATCAGATTTTTCCCTAATGTGTTTGCGTATCCTTGGATCTCTCTTGTTTACATCAGGATCCTTTGCACTATCAGTAACTGGGGGCTTACTGTCTTTTACATGAGGCAACTTAGGAATTAAAGGAGGAGGCAATTTTGACTTTGATTTAGGATCTAAGGGTGCAGGTTCCTTTTTAGGCAGCTTTTCCACAGGTTTATTTTTTTCATGCTTTGATGCAAAACCAGTTTTGTCTGATGGCACCGATTTTAAAGGCTTAGAATCTGGTGGAGCAGGAGTATTGCTCTTAAGTTCCTTTTTATGGGTCTGATCTTTTGGATGTGGATGCTGGTTTCCTCTGTTAAGTCTAGGGTCTCGGGTCAATACAGGAGTCTTGTCAGATAGAGAGGGAGCAGGAATCCTGTTCTTCTCAGAATGAGTAGTAGAGGTAGGTTGTGCAGCCTTCACAGGCATGTGTGGAATTTCCGGGACTGCATTGGGTTTTGCAGAAGGGGCACTGCTCGCCTGGGGAAAAAAAAGATTTACATCAATTCTAAATGCATAAAAAAAAGCAGCAAAAGAGTTCCATATCCTACCGAAACTAACAAAGTACAATGAAAAACACATAGTTGTATTTGCAAAAACGAAAAGGCCATTTCAAAAAAGCGATGCCCCACAGGTAAATGAAATAAAACAGCCAGAATCCTGCTGATTAATGAAGCCTGTAAAGAACAAGTAAAAAGAAGGCTTTTCAAACTTGCAATGCATTTATTTTCATACACAAGGCTAGCAATTACACCGCTGAGACAGAAATGTGGTACTTTGCTGTAATATCTAATATACCTGAGCATACAATTTAAAATTAGCAAAAAAATAAATAAAATAGAGCACTAAGACCGCAACCATTTTGCGCACCCTAACTGTTGTTAGGAGTTGTTCCTATGCAACTGAATTGGATTCAAAATCATAACTAAGGTGTATGGAAATGGTCACATCAGACATTTCACAAAGACAATTAGCATTTACATGAATCCGGTTACTTCAGATGCATTCAAATGAACCTGTAAAATTCACTTACCAGTTGAGCCTTTGTCTGTTCCAATTCTAACTCCAACTTCTTTTGCTGAAGTTCTAACAACTGTTTCTGCTTCATAAGTAATTGCTGTCTTATTAGCTGCTCTTGTGTAAGATGAGGCGCTGGTGCCTCAGTACTAGCTGGGCGAGATGGGGCAGGATTTGGCACCGGTTTAGCAGGTACAGTAGACTCCTCTGGCTATTGAAAAAAAAATTGAAAAAGGGGGCTTTTTAAAAAACATGCTGCTGAAATGCAACATCTGTCCAAAAAAGTTTTTTTTTTTCAAACTCATTGAGCAAAGGTTATTAAACAAGACTTACAGCAACATGTATCATCAGAGAAAGCAGAAAATGAAGTTGTACTTTGAACTATCTCAAGGGGATCAAGTACAAATAAGTGAAGTTATAAACATAAATAGGTCCAAAAGGAAGCACTGGCAAACATTTTAACAATTTTTTATTTGGGACACATTCAAAATACTTACTTTGTTAAGGAATTTAGGATTCACGTGGATGCTTGCTGTGTTCACATTAGGGGGTAAAGGCTTGATAGGCCATGCTGGGTCTACCTGGTTGACCTTTACATCAAGTGCATATAATTTCTTAGAAGTAAAAATGTCATCCCATGTAGAACGCAATTTATACAAACTTTTTCTAGTGTTTTCATCCACCTAGAAATGACAGAACAAGGTTGTGTCTCAACAGTTCATCCAACTGCATCTCAAACAGGCATTTAACAGCATGCTTTCTAAAAAGTCACATTGGGCATGGCATTGTTTAAGCAGAGTGGCAGCCCCTGTATTGTGGGAGAACTCTTCAGTAACCACCAAAAAGCAGCTATGTGGTTACTAAAGTGCCAGGTGCTGCACCCAACTAAAAGGGGCTGGGGAGAGCACTGGACATATATAACATATTCAAAAATAAGCCTACTGTACATTTAAAGACAGGGACTTTTGAATGTTTTGTAGCATTCTTTTTCTTTTAGCATGTGTAGAAATGAAAAAAAAAAAAACATCGATTTTAAAAAAATGAATGGACCCTAAACTAGATTTATAGTATAAATTATACCTACCTAATTTTAGCATGTGTAGAAATTGAAAAACACATTGATTTCACAACATAAATAGACCCTAAAATAGATTTATAGTATAAATTGTACCCTAATATTAAACAAGAAAACATATGGCAAGAACCAGTGATTGCAGCCTGAATCAAAAAAGAACATTCCGAGAACAATAATAAAAATTGGAGTCTATCGTGGGAAGATTTTTGGCCATGGCAGCTATTTGTCTGAAAACTTATGAATTGCAATTTCTATCATTATAATCCAGCATTTGTTCCGAGATCTTTGTTCTTGGATACAATATTCAGGATCGTCCAGAACACACAAGGATAGATCGCTGGTTTTGGACTTAAAATTCTAATGTAAACCCAGTAAGGACTTTCTGCCCAAATTCTACCATTCACATTTCCAGACAGTACTAGGAACATGAAAAGGAACAAACGGGCCTTTCTTCAAGCCATTAATGAAACACATCAATAAGCTGTTGATAAATATAGACACATTAAAGATTATCACAATATAAAAGTTTCAAGAATTATGAATCTATACCTTTTCAAACACATTAACAAACGTAGAAACTATGTTTTTAGAAAATGCGCCAAGATAGTCTCTTCCAACATTTTTAACAATGGAATCCATAAGATACATGACTGGAAGCTTCTCTGTGCTAGGAGCCTAGATAAAAGAAAACTGATAAGTTTAATATGACACGACCATCAGCCCAGTTTCCTGAACCCATTTGTATACAAACCAAGGGAAGTACATGGATTTTAGATAATCTGATCCCCACGTGCAATGTAGTGCAAACAATTACTCTCTGGATGTCCACAATACCAAAAATGTTAGGGTTACCATTTTAATATAGCCACTTGTCTCAAAATATCCATTTTTCTTTTGAAACTGAACATATTGTTAATTTTTCAATTAGGCATTCTTTTTATGATCTCCAGGCCCGGTGACCAGAGGAAACATATTTCTCCATGCTTGAAGGCGTGTATATGCACTTGACTCCATCTGGCAACTGCTGAAGATATTTTTTTTTCCCAGCCAAGAATGCTGCATCTTCCACATTATATCCAGATGTGTACAGCATGAAGTACTCAGAGGTAGCAGTCAGATAACTTGTGAATGTTTCCACCTGTTTAAATATCTGCTGAGGATAAGTGTGATTACCCCTCCTGCAATGCAGGTGTCACCTGTTCACTTTATTAGGCACCTTTTTAAAATAGCGTGTTTGTCTAGTTCCCCCACAAGGTACACAACCAATTGCAGTATTTAGATACAGATTAGAAAAGGTATAAATATAGACTTTTAGGTGTAAAATCCTGGTGAATGTGTATTTCAAACCTGTAACATGACACTGGACATTTTAAAAACAATTGTATAAAAGCCAAAGCAAGAGGTAAATGTGCAGTGTAAAAAAGTGTGAAATGATAATGTACGGTATGTGAATGATAAGTGCAGAGGACTCTAGAAAATTACATTATGTGTTACTATTCTGCAACAGCAACCCAAGAACTAGTATGGAAACCCCACACTAAATAAGTTTAGATATCAAAAAGAATGAATGTTGCTCTGGTCAAATCTGCTTTTTCTTGGACCCAGAAACCCAAGTATACCCATGTAGTGGATTTAAAAAGTTAATGTTGGCCTTTAAGGTGTTCACATTTGTAGCTTTAAAATGGTCCCGTGCTTTAAAGCAGAATTACTGTGGCCCCTTCAATAAACACTGCATAGAGGTCTCTGTGAGGGATGGGAAATATTGAAATGATATACTCTCTGCCCAACTTCCATACTGAAGGGGTAATGTCATCCTTCTGCCAACAAGATCTAGGAGAATGTTTAGTAGTCCAAATCTTGCAAAGCTACAGAGCAGCATAGAGCAAGATTTGGGCAAGTCAACTTTCTCAGAGATATGGCTTCAAGGAGGAGGACATGAACATCAAACAGAAGTCAAGGAACCCAGGGCCAGACAAGTTTATCATCTTACTACCATACACACACATGACTTTTGTCAAACCTTCTTGCAGAACTTTAAGGAGAAGGGCAACTAGAGTAAGCAGACATTGCCACTGGGATATCAGAGATGTTTATATTGAAGTCTTCATGTGTTACTGCAATAAATTATTAATGCAAACGTGTCATTGAAACAATACATTTATAATAACAGAACCTCCCATCCCAATAAAGTGACAACCCCAATGCATACTCAGTAGTAAATAAAAAAAGACAAAACATATTTTATACATTTTATTTACAGATTGCAGCATACCAATCACACATTTCAAAGCCATTTATTGAAATTGAGAATGTGCACTAAAACTTAAAAGACAAATGGTGAGAAATAACATGGTTAAAGTGCTTTGGGGAAACAAGCTAAAGGCAGCAGAGCTAAAAATCAGGGCCCTGGGACATAAAAGTTATAGCAAGACGACTCAACTATCGGGCTGTAATTGTAATGTTAATATATACCCCCAGATATAGAACACCAAAACAAAACAAAAAAATGTAAGGGAAGGAAAAAGCTCTACAAAGCAAAGCACTACAGGTAACCCAACCACCAGATTTAAACCCCATTAGGTAAAGAAAGAAACCTAGTAACTAGGGCAAGTTACTGAACAAAAACAGCCATATTGTCAACCACTGGAACCCTGACAAGAGGGACCCACCTATAAATGCCTACGGAACCCATTAGCTCAGGAGTTTAGTCATTACAACGCATTAATAAACCATTTGCAACACATTGAAATCAATTTGTAACTGTGAGGCTATCTGCCAAATAGTTTTTCCAATTGCAAGAGATTTCAATTTGGCTGGGAGATCCAGCAAGCAATTTTAAAGCAGCACAATTTCTTTAATTCTAAGACAGAAAAATGAATGATTAAAACCCATGTTTTTCTTTTTCAGCACGAAGCGAGAGGAAATTCTTTTTTGCACAGCTGTCACTGGGAACAGGAGACCCAATTGAAGGATTTCCTTCTCACCTCCTGATTCAGAGACTGCTGGAAAAAGAATTTATTCCCACCCCATTGTGTCTCAATGACAGCCCCATAGGGTTTATCACACTATAATACAGACAGCAATTAAACCACACGGGTTTTAAAGATTCATGAACCTGACCGAAAGAGTTAAATGAAGGCTTTCATTTTTTTAGGTTTACTGGCTCCCTGAACTTTGTCTAACACTAAATAATATCCAGAAATTACAACTCAAACTCAAAACACTATGTAAATGAAAACTATAGCAATGAACTCCCGTGTGCTCCCTCTGTAATATAGTTTTGTAAGAGTTTAGTTATTTCTGCTAAAATATATAAAACACCTGTGTGTAAGAATTGCAAAGCTGTCCTTTGCACAATTTTAGTTATCTCAAAGGACTGGTTTGGCCTTTGGTTCTTATCTCAGGACTGCAGAATAATTAGCAATCTGGGAGTGGTTGTTAGGCAATAGACATTTTGAATCATTTCAGAAAATTGTGTATTCCCAGCAAGGTATGAAGTGGACCTTTCAAATAGATTATCAGCCGTTCTTTGTTGACCCGGTTGATGTTCTGGCCCTTGGCCTTTATTTTTGTCAGCATAGCTGACTCCAGCATAAGTGGGCAGCTCAGGTTTTTTTTTTAGCAAATTGTAATTATCTGCAAATGTTTCAGGTAGGTGACAAACTAATTAAACCAAAAGATCAGCAATGGTAGCTTAGGTAATCTTTTTGTGGTAGGATCACTTTTAAATCTTCTAATTCTAAACAATCGACAGGAATTCTGTACTTTTAGGGTGTTTAAAGGGCTAAAGCACAGGGAAATGTACATGCAGATATATACTGCATGTCTGTTTTGCCTTGACATGTGTTTTATATAAGTAAAGGACATTCCTATATAATCATTCTCTGACAAACATTGCAAGGCAGAGTAATGAAAGAATCACCAGCGCTACCCATCAGTTAAGCTATGAACACACATGCAATGGTTCTCATTGGATAATCAGCTCAGGGTCCATATCGGACAAGAATCTGGCGTGTGTACAGCGCTCGTCGTCCATCGTACGAATGATGGACAACGAACGATCTTAATAGAAGTGAAGGGGGAAAGGGCGCAGCGGGGTGCCGCTCCATCGTTCTCCCCCTCCCCTCTCAATAGAACAGTGCTGTATGTACAACACTTCATGCATTGTGCAGTTGTTAGCCGTTGGAAAGATTTGTAAATGGACACTGACAATTATTGCATGTGTGTACATAGCCTTACGTCATGCAATCTGTGGAAAGATGTATCCTGATGGATTGCTTAAAGCAACAAATACATCAACAAAACAACATAACAATTGACATAAGTGATCATTTCACTTCTCGGCCTCACATTTTGTATCAGTCGCCCTATAAATTGCCATGTTAGGTTACTAGGCCCTGCGTTTCCTGATCAGAATGTGTTTTCAGATGGGGTAGATTATGGAACAAAATTCCTATTACTTTATTGCCTTGGAGGGGACATTACTATCACAGACAATGATGTGTACAGGATACAATTATTTGTTGTTCTCCACTGGATATAAAGTATTATCTATTTATATAGAGATCCCAACACTGACATTTAATCTATTGGCTGCACACCCCATTCTAGTGGAGGACTGATATATAAATTCTATTGTCAACAGGTGCACAGGGGGCTTTATCATTGGCATTCCTGTCCTAACAGAAAACTAACCGCAGGTGTAAATCATTACCAAAAGGGCTCTGACCTTAGCCATTTGCTACCCCAGCTAGTCCTAAAAAAGTAAAAGAAAAGAGATGAGGGGAGGGGGATAGGAGACCATGTGCCTTGGTGCTAACCTACTGGTTGAAGTAATGGCCCAACAAGGGCAGCAGATTGTCTTTACCCATTAGCCCGATATCCCTGCCGTGCGGGTATAGAGGGGAGCCAACTAAGAAAAGCCAAGGTGCCATTCTATCTAGATCTCACTTGGGCCTAATCTATATCTAGCATAATACCAATATCTATAAACTTGTTATATGAGGATGAATATTGAGTCTATCATGGAGGGGCTCTAACTTTCCACTTGCCACAAAACCAAACTATCACCAGGAATGTGTTGCCACCAGCAGAATGGCCTGGATGGGAAGAAGGCCCAATAAAATAATTAAAACATTGATGAATTTTCATACAACGTGCACTTATTCCCCCATTCTTCTACAACCCTTACCCCCTTCTCTGCAGTATGGTGTTTACATTCCACCCATGTACAGCCCCACAGACTTCTATGGGCTGCCCCCAGAGGAAGACAAACTCTATAGAAGTGGATGGGGCAATGTAAAGACATGCGGATGGACTGTACACCGGCAACAATATTGCAATAATGGAGGGGGAATGAATGCAAGTAGAATGAAAGTACATAAAGAATGCCACTTATCTGCACTATTATAAAATAAGGAGCCTAATCTGTGAGGTGGTGGCCTCATGGCCATAGGGGATCCCAGGTCAGACATGTCTGGGGGTTTACTGCCTAGAGGTCATACAGGGGTAGGGGTCACTGGCATTCTAAGGGGTTATGCAGGAAAAAAAGAGGTATCCTGGCTTTTTGGGGGTCTTGAAGGAGAGAGGTGGCTCCCCAGGGAAAGGTTCCCAGGCTTCCTAAAAAAAGAGGGGGTCACCCAGGGAAAGGATCCAAGGCTTCCTAAAAAAGGGAAGGGGGTCACAAAGGGAAAGGTTCCCAGGCTTCCTAAAAAAGGGGGGCACCCATAGAAAGGTTCCAATGCTTCCTAAAAAGGGGAGGGACACTCAAGGAAAGGTTCCCAGGCTCCCTAAAAAAAGCCCAAGGAAAAGTTCCCCGGCTTCCTGGGGGGGGAGGGGGGGTGTCACACAGCAAATAGACCCTTGGCTTTCTGAAGGTCTTTCATGAGGGGGATCCATAGCTAGCTTTCTAAGGGTCATGCAAGGGGTCCCTGAATTCCCTACAGCCATGCAGGGGCCCATGTCTGCCCTATCAATGGCTTCTGATAAAAATAAAACAAATCACATGCACAAAGATGAGGCAGCACGCTAGCTATCTAGTAACTATGACAACCACAGGAAGCCCAGGCCTCACCAGCAAGATGGCCGGGCCGAGCTCTGGGCGCCATCTTGCCCTGTGAGGTAACCTGCTAAGGGGACCCTGAAGGTTTCTCTGCTACCTCGGGGTCACCATGGCCTATTTCTGTGCCCTAAGAGAAGGAAAGAGGGAAAAGGGGACCCTTAGAGTAAAATAAAAGGCTTTAGTCATAAAAACCTTGGCGATTTGCGCTTCGATACGTGTGACGATATCCTTGGCGAACTGCAAGTTCTCCTCGGCCAGGATGGTCAGCATGTTGATGTGAGGTTTGCTGTTGAACGTCAGGTCCTCCAAAGACGACTGGTATTCCCGACACGCGTCTTCACGGGCTTCGTCTGCCGCCATCTTGACGGGCAGAGAAGAAGGATGAAGACCGGGCCTACAGCGGAGCTTTACAGAAAGGTTTGCTGAGGAGGCGTCGTGATTTAATAACTATCGGCCGTGGGTGCCCAGAGGCTCGCTGTGTACATCACGCTATAGCCCCCACAGACCGCTCCTCGCTTCCTTCTGCTCCCCTGACGGACTTCACGGACAAAATGGCGCTGACGCGTCACACACAATCATTTCAACAGCAGGTTTAAACGGGGAGGGCAGGCTGCATTGTCATTGGCCCTTAGCTGATTTCGTAAGCGAAAGTGGGTGTGAACATGGAGTTGGGCGGGTCGAAGCCCATGTCCATGACGTAAGTTGCGGCAAGCATGATTGGTTGCTAGGCTTGGCAAAATTAGCCTAGCGACCGAGTGTAGGGGAGAAGGCCTGGAAACCGGTCACGTGATGTTTACCAGCTCATTTCACAGTGAATGTATGACTCTCCTCTGAGCACATGGCATGTTATTGGGCCGAGGCTCCTTCCATGTGCTCAGGGCCCAGGATTATTCATTGTAAAGGCCATGTTATAAG
This sequence comes from Pyxicephalus adspersus, assembly GCF_032062135.1. Taxonomy (NCBI): domain Eukaryota; kingdom Metazoa; phylum Chordata; class Amphibia; order Anura; family Pyxicephalidae; genus Pyxicephalus; species Pyxicephalus adspersus. Next base: position 7,179,290 of record NC_092858.1, on the reverse strand, counting down.
GCTGAGGCTTATAAATGTGCACAGAGCACATTGGCTGCTATAGCTGGCAATGTGTCACAAATCTTAGTTACAACACAACTAAACCCACCAACCAAATTATTAAAGCATACCTAAACTCAGAATTTTCACTTTACATAAAAGGGGTAGACAACTCAACTATACTCTAAAAACAAAAATACACTTACCTTCAATTCCGCAGAGCAGTCTGATCACTCCGAGGGAGTCCGCCATCCCGTCCTGCGCCGTCTCGGCATCCATCCCGGCCGGCGCTCCGGGTAATGCTATTTTCGTCTTCTCTTCCGGGTTCTGGTACGTCACCCGACCCAGGCGCGATATCGGGTAATATGAAATGAAATAAAAATTGTCGATGCTCAGGCATGCGCAGAAGGAAAGCCCAAGAGCCTCCCAGGATGCGTGACGTAGGTATCCCAGGAAGCTTTGCGAGGTAAGGATGTGACAAAAATACGGGGTTAACCATCCTAGCCATTTTTTTTTGCCCGACCTTCGTACGGGCATAACGGCTAGGTGGTTAAGTAGAAATTCTGTGCTTGTTTTTTTTTTTAAGTGCAACCCACTTTTTTTTAAAAAAAAAGGGTGCAGCACTGCCCCCTAATTTTTCATCGCCTAGGCCAGGGGTGTCAAATCTGGCCCGCAACGCCTTTTTTTTGTCCCCCAAAGGAATCCTAAATAGGAACTGCAGCTGGCCCGCCCCACTACTACAATTCCCGGCATCACTCGCGTCTATAGACCAGCGGGCTCTCTGCCTATGTGTGGTCCCACGTTGGACTGTTTTATAGATGCAAATTATTTTAGTAGTGGCCCTATTTCAATGAAGAGGGAGTTCCACTCATAACATTTAGCTCCGCATTAGCCGCGTCTGGAATTACCAGCACTCCCCCTCAGCTGTACTTTTCCTTGCTACTCCAAGGCATAGGCCCTAATTTTTTAAAGATCTCCAAGGCTGGAGAGAATACACTTTCATCAGTGAAGCTGGGTGATCCAGCAAACCTGAAATGGATCTGGTCCTGGATTGAAAAAATTTGCTAACAGATAGCTTGATTTTAGGAAATCCATTCCAAGTTTGTTCAATTACTCAACTTCACTGATGAAAGTGGATTCTCTCCAGCCTTGGAGAACTTTAATAAATCAGGGCCATAGACTTGAATGGTTGGTTTTTCATAGAAGAATATTGTTATTATTATTGTTAGCCTGTGCAAAAAGGTTACCATTGAAATTGAACTCAGAAGTCACAAATAGAGAAAAAGACATAAGATTTTTTCCTAAAAAATTGCCTCTTTCTCTTTTATAAGCTTGTTCCAGATTAAATGTGAAGCAAACCCTCTTTGTTTCTATATGAAAAGGGTTTATATCTAATGAGAAGGAAAAATTTCCTCAATTTTTTCAATAAATTTCATGGTTGGCCCGCGACTTTGTCTAAGTTTTTAATTTTGTCCCTCCCTGTATTTGAGTTTCACACCCCTGGCCTAGGCAATCGAGAATGAATGGGACCGCAAAGCCTCCCAGGATACCTACGTCACACATCCCGGGAGGCTCCGAGGTGCTCGGGCATGCACAAAAGGAGCCCTTCCGTCAAAAGGGGGGAAAAAAGCATGAGCAGTGAGTTTTTTTTCCCAACTATGTCACCCGATCTCGCGTGGGCCGAGGGTCATACAGGGCTAGGGGTCACTGACACCCAGGTGACGTAGTAAGAAGAACCTGTAGGAAGAGAGGATGGCGGTGCCTGGAGCGTGGGCCTGAAGGTGGATACCGAGACAACCCGATGGAAGACACCTCTGGACTGATTGACTGCGCTGGGGCCACTGAAGGTAAGTGTATTTTTTTTTGTTCTGGCCGTTTTTGAGTTTAGTTCCGCTTTAATAAACAGTATATAGCGCCAACATAATAAGCAACGCTATACAGTAAATGAATTTCAAGAAAATTAGTTTAATAAATGATTTTAAAGTGGGCTATTATCCCCAGCCCCTTTTAGCCGAGCGCACCACCTGGCACTTTTCAGTAACCGCCCGGCTATTTTGGGGTAGTTACTGAAGAGTTGGGTCACAATACAGGGGCTGCCACCCACCTAGGTTTGAACACTGTTACCTGTACGCATTCCAGCGGTAAGTGCTGCCATCTTGCTTTTTCTTTCCAACTATCTTCAGCCATCTTTATTGGCTGTGCTGGGAATATGGTTGTGTCATCCCGGCAAAGCCAATCAAGATGGCCGGAGGTTGTTGGGAAGAGAAAACCAGATGGCAGCACCTTCCGCTGGAATGCGTATGGGTAATGGACAATCATGGTGGATGAAGATTGTTGGGAGGACAACTAAAACACACAAGAAAAGCCCTGGTTTCCCTGGCAACCTAAGCTGACACTACACATGCGCAGCTCAGCTTTTCCCTAGAAACTTGTAGCGATCAAGCAGGTGAGACTCATTATTGCAGAGGGGACATCACCTGCCTATTTCTGCAATAATGACCGGCCTTGTGGTACAACCTTAAAAGTTTAAGCAAAAATAACAATGCTGTTGCCAGCATGCTCAATGTCAACTGCAGTAACAGCAGTAAAGTAAACAAAACACTCATCCTGTGTCACTGTCTGTATCTGTCATTTGGAATCCTTTTTTAATGTACAGCGCTGCGTAATATGTTGGTGCTATATGTTTATTATTATTAATAATAATAATAATAATAATAATAATAATCAAGGCTCTTGGAGGATAAAAATATCAACACTGTGACCAAGGCACCATATTTTATGGGTTGCAGGGCATACATTGTCCCCCAGACAACCACCAGGCTGAAATATAGTCCCCTGATCTCAGCGGTGATCTTGCACAAGCCTGGGTGTTTGATTTTGGGTTCATGCACGTATTTGTGTAAGTGTGTACATAGCTGTTGTGTACACAGGATGGGGAAAGCTTTGAATTTTTTTTCTTGGTGTAATTTATTTATTTGCTTGAACCTTAACACTCTGCTGAAGCTGATAAAACACAGATATTTGGTTATTTCTGCTCCAAACAAAGAATAAGATGGCATGTCTTCATTTGCAAAATGATAAAAGGAATTAGCTTGGCTTTAACTGAGAATTTCTGCCTAAAACAACAAGATGAAAGTAAACAGCCCAATAAAAAAAGACAACAAAACTAGCTGCAATATTCAACTTCAATCCCTATATTTCATTATTCTGCCAGTAGCTGACCTCCGTCTAATGACCATTCAACCCACTTTCTCTGAGCCCATGTAATACATTGCAGCTTACTAGTCCTTAGATGTGGAGTCTGAGTTCCGCATGTTTCTCATGGTTTGTGAAATGTTTCATTTTTAGGTGTGCTATCCAAATAAAAATTCATCAAAGTACACAGTGTATATTATTATATAATTATTGCACGTGTGTACCTAGCTTTAGGATAAATTCACGTTAGCATTTTGTTGTAAATGGTGCCATTGCAGGTAACTATAGTTATCTGCTCATATGGCAAGGTATGGGTTTGTTATTTTTTCCTCTCTGGCGTTTTCTTGCTGTGGCATTTTTGCTTAAGCCACATGTTAACTGATCTAACTTCTTCCATAGATGATGTACTGTAATTCCATATACAAATTAAAAAAACATGCACCACTTGCAACAGCAAGCAAACGTCTGCACAAGAGTTTGCAAACACCTATTATTGCGTGTTAGACTCCTGGGCACCTAGGAGATGCCAGTGGGTGCCAGGGAGCAGTAAATGCCACAGCTTTTTAGGAGTTTATTTTTAGAACATACACCAAAACTAGACTTTCTTGCCCATGTTTGTGCTCACAATTCAGAAATGTCAATCTAGAAATACAATGTTGCATTTTTTTTGTTTTTAATGTATTTCATTCACTTAGAGGTCAAAGTTATGTCAGGTAAAGCAACCTTACATGTATAAAAAAAAGCAAAAAAACACACAAACACTCTTATATAAGGACAACACACAGCATTTGGAGATAGGGGAAATTACACATATTAGCTCATAGCATGCAGGTAAATACTGTGCTCCTCCATGCCACTCAACATCTGAAAATCCTGGTCCTGCTGTATTTTTTGCACCTTTAAGAGAATATAGAAATAAAATATGGCTTCCCATTGTTATGGCCAGTAATAATACCCCCAGCATTGGTGTCAGTGGCCGCAGAAAGAACCCTCAGAATTGTTGACTGTGGCTGCAATATTAACCCCCAGCACTGGCATAAGTGACTACATTAAAAACCTCCCGCCAACTTTTCCAGTGTCTGTGATAGCAATAAAAAACCCATGGATTTATGTGTAATAATAAAAATTAGGTGCAATAATAATCTACAGTTTTGATATAAATGGCCCTGATAATTGGTTGCAATATTATCCCTCAGCAATGAGTCAATGGCCTCAATAATAACCCCTAATGTTGGTGATTGCAAGCATGTGAGTGCAATAATAATCCCCAGCATTGGCCCCAGTAATAACTCTCAGTATTCGTGTCACTGGTTGAAATAACCTTCAGCATTGAGTCAATGGCCTCAATAATAACATTCAACATTAAGCTACGTACACACATCCAATGGTTCCCGCCCGATAATCGGCTCAGGGCCGATATCGGACGATAATCTGGCGTGTGTACAGCGCCCGTCATCCATCGTCCGAATGACTGTCCTGGCGGATCCACGGATGATAGATGATGAACGATCCTAATGCAAGGGAAGGGGAAGAGCGCGCAGCAGCACCCCTCTCCATAGGGGTGCTGCTGCGTGCTCCAATTCTAACGACTATAATTGCACGTGTGTTTGCGGGTTTAGTGTTGGTGATTGCAAGCATGAGCTCCAGCATTGGTGTCAGGGATCACAATAATAACCCCCCCCCCCCCCCACACACACACACTAGTGGTTATTGGTAGTTCTATTTCAACCCCCCTTAATTGAAAGTAGCAATGCTCCTAAAGCTTGAACTACCCCCCCCTCCAGTCCCGATTGCTGGGAAATTGGCAGTTTTCTTAATGCCTCCAATAGCAATACACCTAAAGCTAGCTACACACATGCAATATTTACCTGCAATGGCACCACTTACAACAAAATGCTAATGTGAATTCATCCTAAAGTTAGGTACACACGTGCAATAATTATCGTTAGAAAACGAAGGACCAACGATTATGCACGACTATTTTGAACGATTGTATTGTGCACAATTCTGCATATGCTGTAACAATACGATCGTTCAAATATAATCCACCAATAATGTACACACGCTGAATACGATCGTTTGAATGATGCAGGAAATAACATGTAAAGGGGAAAGTGTACTGCAGAAACATCCGCGATCACTGAACGATCGTACACACAATAGATTGCGAACAATTGTCGCCTAATCAGATTGGTCTGGGATGGACGTTCGTTTCCAGTGAAAATCCTCGTTCATCTGCGTCGTTGTGCACTTTTTTTGTTAGCGATTATCGGACGAATGGTCGTTAGTCATTTGTTTCCAATGATAATTATTGCACGTGTGTACGCAGCTTTACCCATCTTTATTCCCCCCTGCATTAATGATCATTGGCAATGCTGTAACCCCTCCCCAGTGGTGGCAGTGCTATTAACTCCCACCAAGGTCTTTACCCATACACAGTTTTTATTTAACAGATCAAAAGTTGCTACATTGTTTTTTTGGGGTCTAAATAACCCTGCGTAAGTTCTGACACCATCCAATGCCGATGGGTTGATGCTCAGCTCTGTTAGATGGCTGTAAGGACAATGGAGAATATGGAAGGTGAGTATTATTGGGCAGAGGGTTGTTCTTTTAAGTGAACCTGTCATTGGTACTAAATAGGAAAAGTGACAGAATCTCCGTTGAACAGGTTACTTATAAGCCCTTTATTCTGCACTTATCTCTTTATGCTGTGGTCCCTCCACCCTCTGCCAACACCCCTACTATCTGACATTATACTGGCTTTGCTGACTATGTGGAACATATATATCCTTATAATTTACTATCACGGCTAACTTGCTTCCTTGAATACCCATTACTTAATGACTGAATTGCTTGCCACATGCTATTGGATCGAAACAAAAAAATGAAAAATGGTGCTTGGGGTCCATAGCTGTCCTTGCATTCCATAAAAGTTTTATACCACTCCAACCAAGTCCCATCTGGAAATATTTCCTGGCATATCTCCCCTTTCCATAGAACAGAATGGCATTTTTTCGTTCATTGCTCACTCTTTTGTTGCTGGAAGGATCCTTTACAGGGATGAATTGCATGTGTATTTGCAGCCTAAAGCCTTGTGTTTGTAAATTTGCATCTAAACAGGTTTTCTTGCCTAGACAATAACTCTTCTCTACTCAGAATATCAGTGGGTCTTTGATGAATGCAATCTTGGATGTGACCAGGACCTTATCTGTGCATATCATTGGGATCTTTGCATTTGAATCTCAGCAAACATATGGGGAGCATTGAATATTCTTGCATTACTGTTGTGGGAGCTGTTAATGGGTAAATCAACATGCTGGAGAGACAAGCAACTATTTTTTTTTATGATAATATGCAATGTATACGAGAAGGAGGAAAACTTTATTATCCCAATAAAGTTGTTGGACCAGAAGAGGCTTTCAGTGTGACAAGAGAGGAGGCATGGAAGGGCTTTCATTGTGACAAGAGAGGGGGTTGCATACTATACGGATAAGACAGGTGGAGGCAAGGAGGGGTAAAACCAGGGGGACAAATTCTTAAAGTTCCACTTCATTTTCCAACTAGGAAGGGCTTTAGAGCAGGGACAGGAGATGTTTGTTCCTATGGTTGGGGTGACCCCGAGGATCCCAATATGGCTGCACCTTGCAGCAAAGGGTCCCATAGTCATTAGCAATACAGGCCTATCACCCCTTTTGGGCAAAGACCAGGTGTTGCTTATCCCCCCCAGGTGATCACCTGTGAGTAGGATGGTCATGACACCATGATTCATTGCCCCATTGTGCCCTAGTTACTTCTGTACTAGTGGATATTAATTATACTATATTATATACTAGTGATCCTTTGTGCGTCAGTGATCAAATGTTCAGCGACACTTTGTGCTCCAATATCCTTGCTCTATATTTCTAACATATATAATATCATATTTTATACCTTTGTAATGTACAATGTGTATACCCTTTATACATATGTATCCAGGCAAGTAATTAACATTTCCTTTGTGTTGGACAGAGCTTTTGTTTGGAGAGTTTGCATATAAATAAGCATTTCTTCCAAGGGAAGTCACCTTCTCTCCCCCATTTGAAATATCAAGGGGTCATTTGAGGAGTGTCAAGCTGATTATATAAACATGCTAAGAAGACTTTTGTAGTGGCCATTTGTTGACAAAACTATGATATTTTATGGAAAAAAGAACTCTCATTATTATGCTTCGATTATGCTGAGGTTTTCTTGGGGTGGGTGGCAAAAGAGTTGTGAGATCAGCATAGGATGCCAGTTGGTGGACGTATAGGAAGTCAAACGGTGACCCATATTCAGGGGGAACATAGTGGCCCAAAGAAGCAAGGATGTAACTATCGTCTTTGGGCTCTGATCGTAATATTGTCCAATGTTTTGTTGGTATTTGTGTTTTTTTTTGTTGTACAGCTTTTTTCCTGAATGTATTCTGTGTAGCTCTGTACACAAGGGGTCAGATTTATTAAAGGTCTCCAAGGAGAAGATACACTGATCCAGGAAATCTTAAATGGATCTGGTCCAGGATTGAAAACAATTGCCTACTAATAGCAAATGAAGCAAATGATAGCAAAGAAAGTCCAAGTTTGCTGGACCTAGGTTCTCCCATGATAGTCAATTTTCTCCAGTCTTGGAGTGCAATAGTAAGTCAGGGTCAATATTGTGCTTGTAACTGTTGTGTGTTCTTTCCTTTCTTGATGAGCTCTTTAAACTTTTTTTTATAATTGTAATAATATTTATATTATATTTCATATCATCCTCATTTCTTACACTGTCAGCAGCTCAATTGGCCCTGTGCTTCAATTACCTTTTTTTGCTCCAGTGGCTCTAATATTCCAGTGACCTTTTGTGCTTCAGTGATAAAAACACATATTTTTGCAACACAAACCATGTTTTCATTTCTCTAATATTAACCTAAACCTTTAACCAGAATTAAAGTTTCACTTTCAAAATTTGCAATCAGGCTGGGTTTTATTGCAGGAAGAGACAGGTAATAAAGCATACATTACCTGCCCGATTAGTAGCACATAAGCAGCTCATAATATAATGCCAGGATGTGCTGGGTACCCCAGAATCCCCAGGCTGCTGGCACTGAATGTCACCCCAGCCCGGCCAATGGAGAAAGCCAAACATCTGGAAGAAGAAAGCGGAAGAAAAGAATATGTCAATGCCTGCAATGGTACGGGAACAGGTGTGTATATTTTAAGAAAATGCGATCAGACAGGTAGGGTTATTTTATTGCACAAGGGGCATTGTCTGTACTTTCCTGCAAAAAAAAAAACTCCTGCCAGATAGCTCTCCTTAACTGTCAAAAGTCACCGAGCTTCGTATGATCAGCGTTGGAAGCTGAGATACCCTGCACAGGAAATACATCATCACCACCCGGCCAATCAAGATGCCTGAGGATCGTAACAAGGAAGAAGATGGCAACCTGCATAGGAATGGGAACAGGTGAGTGTATTAAAAAAAATTGTGGTCGAGCAGGTAAGTTTATTTAATTGCAGGAGGGGGATTGCCTGTCTCTTCTGCAATAACAGACCTGTCTAGGTGCATTGGTTTTAAAAAAAAAGGCTTTAGTTCCACTTTTGAGGGTGATTGAGAGCTCCTTTGATCCTGGCATGATGCCCTTGTACAAGTCAAAAGTAAAGTGAACACTGTCTGTATGCATTTGTCATTTGCAACCCCTATTTAATGTACATTGCTGCGTAATATGTTGGCGCTATATAAATACTGTTTATTATTATTAATAATATTAATAATAAAAATAATAATAATAACCTGCATGCCTCCCAACATTGAGGCTTGCGGTTGTATTACAGCGTGGCCATCCGTTTGCCTGAACCCTAGCTAGCACTTGCTGTGACTTCGTCTTCAGGGCCTGCATGAGTTAATGCAAGCTACACATTTTACTATACACACATATGAACACTTTATACTTTTTTATATTATTTCTTTTAGGAAAAACTAATACAGCAAAAACTAATACAAACTTGTTATTTGAAATGTGACCACTAGAATGCAGACTAAGCTCAGACTGCTTCCAAGGTTCCTAGATTTCCCTCTGCACAGAGTTTACATTGACAAAAGGTTCTTCCCATCTTTTCACAATTTTTTTCAGACTTTCAGTTGCTTTGATGCATTTGTGTATTTAATCTATGTTTGTTTTATAGAGTTCTATAGCTGGAGGCATCTCGAAATGAATGCACAGCCAGCAAACAGAACTCTGTAGGAGCAATGTTCTACTATTCAGAAGAGACAAGGGACCTCAGGCTTACTGTAAAATATCAACTCCCAATCCTCAGAACTCCGCGCTTCCACGAGAACATAATGAATTTATAACGAGCTGTTAAAGAAGAACTCTAAAACAACACAAAAGCTGCACACTAAAAAGATTTATAGAAGCAAACTTGTGAAATTAAGCACAAGTGCAGACCGGGGCCACCTCCCAAAAAAAAAAAAATTTAAGCAGACCTATCAATACAATTTGTACTTTATAAACGAGGGGGTGCCGAGAAGTTCCTGGCTTTGCCACCTTCCAGATGAAATAGAAAAATGAGTTTGGGGGGCATATGACAGCCTAATATCTTAGTATGTAACTGTGCAAATATCAGGTCTTTGTCATTCTTAGGTCTTTGCCTATTTCATCTGGAAGGGGGCAAAACCAGGAACTTCTCAGCACCCCCTCGTAAAAGTGTAGATAACAGTAAATTTGTTTTTTTTTTTTTAAATATCTTTTTAGGCTCCTTCCCTTCTCCGGTACCTACATCACGTATTCCAGGAGGCTTCGGGCTGCCTCTTTTGCTTGATTTCGGGCATGAGCAGAAGGGGCTTTTCACTGCAATGAAAAAATGCCGATCTTACACATGTGCAGGAAGATCGACAATGCAGACCGTGACCACCTCCCAAAAAAAAAAAAAAATTAAAGCAGATCTATCAATACAATTTGTACTTTAATCATCATAATATAAACGAGGGGGTGCTGAGATGTTCCTGGTTTTGCCCCCTTCCAGATGAAATAGAAAAATGAGTGTGGGGGCATATGCCAGCCTAATATCTTAGTATGTAACTGTGCAAATATCGGGGTCTTTGCCATTCATACAACTGTTTTTTTCTTTTAGTGAGAAGCTGTTTCTCCAGGGAAAGGAAGGACACTTATCCCCCAGTGTTTGTGACATCTCAGTGTGAATGTCCTTTGCTGACTTTCCCTGGAGAAACAAAAACTTCATGACGGCCCGTAACTCCAACGAAATTAAACATGCGGAAGTTTGTGGAAGTAAGGTGGAAGGAATGTAAGTGGTGTTTTTTATTTTAATGAAAGTTGGGCTTTAAGTGGACATTTTTGTATCTTTACATGCATGTCTGCATGAATCTATTGCAGACAAATCAAAATATACAACAATATCATTTTTAATATATGTCCCATGGACTGAATGGGGAGGCTACAGCATACATACATCATGTATCCCAGTTAGCTGTGGAGTGCAAACTCGGGCATGCACAGAAGGGGCTTTCCTCTACTGTTAAATAAGTGCCCGCCTGACACATGCACAGTGAGATTGGCACTTACATTTTGTGCAGTTGGGTGACATAGGAAGAAGAACCAGGAAGAAGATGGCAATGACCAGTGTTCAGCCTGCGCGGGGACAAAGGAGGAAGACTTGACAGCACGGGACCGACTCAACTAGAATCACTGAGGGATTGACAGCTCCCACCTATAAAGGTGGTATTTTTTTTGTGATAGTCCTGCTTTAAGCAATGGATCCCTTCCTATCAATGCTCATTTTGCAAGAGCAATGAGTGCTTCCTGAGCCTTTTTTAAAGTGGAAATAAACCCTGATATTCTCTCCAGTCACCGTTCCATCATGAGACCCGCCATTTTCTTCCTTCTTCTCTTCCTTGTTGCAATCTTTTGCCATCTTGGGCTGGAATATTGTTATTCCTATGCTGGCACGGGGACGTTCATTCAGTCCCAACAAATGCAGGAAAAGCCAGAATGTGCCGGGTTCCCAACACGCTTATGGCAGAAGGGGCATCACCTGCCCCTTTCTGCCTAAATGAAAGTGTTATAAACTTTAGTTTTATTTTAAGACTTTGACCTTACAGATTTTCAAAGCTTCTACCTGGTCCCCAATCCACACCTTTACCCAATTATATTAAGCAGATGTGGCTACATTGGTGGGTGATAGCTTTGGTCAAAAGACCGTTGCTAGCACATGTCTGGCCCTGTAATGGTGTTGTCCACCCCAAAAAATTTTGGCACTGTTTTTGTCCCACATCTTAAAAATCAGACATCTATGCCCTTTAATGGAAACAGAATTTATTTTATCTCACTATAATTCAGGAAGACAGAAAAGATCTCACTTTTTTTTTATCTCATTGTAATTCAGGAAGACACTGGAAGACAAAACCTCCCTGCTTTTATTGGCTTTTAAATTGTTTGCCTGTTCCAATAGGTAAAATGTGTTACATAAGTCATTTCACATTCTGCTAATAATGAGGCGGTATGGTTGTATGGGGTACTACATTGGGCTGAGCTCTTTCCTATATCCATAATGCTCAAAACTCCAGCTGCTCCAGGTAGTAAATACCAAAACAATAAAAATACACTTTTGTTATTTTTCTACAGGTATTATTACAATATGTTCCTGACCTGCAAAAATTCTGACATCACCTGCTGCATGTTTGCTATCAGTCATGGTCTCAGAAAACTTAAGGATCAGCATTACCAGCAAGCAATAATCATTTTTTAGGCATGTCTCTATATTAAAAGGCATTGCTCTTTGAGTGCCATTACCTTCTAGGACAATGTTTGTCTACCAGGATTCCTCCAGAGGTTGTTGGAGCATTCTTTGGAAATTTGTGACTCTCAGGTCAGTTGAAGTATCACCAATGAACGTCTTGACTATCTGTACTGGCGACATTCTTCCCAATGGCCAGCAATGTCAAAGGTATTCTTCCTATTGGCCATCATGCTAGATGTGGAAATATTAATTGTAGCAGGGGTTCTCTAAAGCCTTGAAAGTTTTTTCAAGGGTTCCCCTATGTTTAAAAGGTTTAGAAACACTGATCTAGGCATATATCAAAGACACAGAATAATAGATATGTACATTTTTTCCTTTATTCTAGCAGTGAATATACATGAATGTGACTTGGTATCAGTCTTTTGCAGTGCAGCAGGGCACAAGAAGCAGCTGTGCTGTAACATTCTTGTCCTCGTGATGATAGGAGGAGACAGTAGATTGGTAGAGGAATGAGCTCTTCAGTGTGTTGCTTTTCCTTTCACTGTCCATTCTCAGGCTTGGAGAAGAGAAAAGACCTGTAAGTGTTACTTATCTGCAGCACTGAACTGTATGGCAGGGCTGTGTAAATCTTGGATACAGATCCTTTGATAAGTACAATGGCTTCTAAATCAGTAAATCATCGGCATACGGATATTCAGTTTGGCTATTGAATTAAAATTCTTGTAATTATTGTTCAGCATGTCTGCCTGGGCTCTAATGGGAATGCCATTGGGTGACATACATATCATATACTTCTATTCTCCATTGTCCTATAGTAACATCTTTGTGCACTGCAGACCTCTCATGCTCATGTCTCTGGCTTCTTGCAAAAGCTGTATAAATGTTAAACAGTCAGAAGGTTACATGTTTGTCTAATGTGAGCCAAGTATAGCCCAAGGTTATTATTGTGAGCCAAGACATCTAAGCTTTTTTTTCAGACAAAGCAAAACATGCCACTTTTCCAGGAACACTGCAATATGCCCTGTGAAAGGCAATCTGTGCTCGGTTCAGTAAGAATGACAAAGATTATTACAGAGAATAAACCAAGGGGCTGATATAGTGTCTCTGCTCTTGCACCAAGGACAGCATGACATATCAGGGTTCAAGATTGCTGGAGGAGCCCCAAAAGGTGGCTAGGTGGGTAGGCTGTAAATAGGGCCATGTGAAAAGTTGAAAAGGAGCCATCTGGTGTTCACCAGAGCCAGTGGCGGACAAAGCCAACAATGGACCCCTGTTCAGAACTCACTTGGGGGTCCCCAGTCGTGTGTATTGCAATTAATGCCACAGGTCCAGCCCTGGTTGTGTGGGTCCATGTTGGCCTGTGGCCCTTTTGCCCTGGCATACTTTGCACCTACCTATGTCCACCCTAGCCAGAACATGCCACAGGAGATAGGGAGTTTTGCTGCAGCTGGTTTACAGGATATGGCTCTAGCAAAACAGCAGCAAACCTGAAGCATAGAACAAAATAAGCAGGCAGGGATGTGGTAACAAAGGTAAAAGAATTACCAAAAACATGTGCACGCTCAGCTTCTCCCATTAGAAGCTACACTACCAAATCTTATCTACCAGAGAAATTTATGGAGCCACTCATTACTTGTTTTCATTTGGCCACTGGATTGTGGGTGACAAATCCATGTGTATCTTCACTAAAATGAAGGTCATCCACCAAAAAAATGTGACTTGAACTAAATTCCACTACGCAACCGATTTTTATTTGCCACAGTGATCTTGAAAGTGAGACCTTTTTTTTCAAGGAAAAAAGAATCTGATCCATGCAGATTATGTAGATTTCAGAAGAGAAGTTGAAGACACAGCAAGTGGAACCTGTAGTAATGGAATGCCTGTGCAGTTACCCAGCTTGGGGTAGATTCAGAAACAGAGACCTGTGCCAAAAGTGCGGGGGAAAATAGATGGAGTTGAATGAGTTGCTGGAGGGTGTCAAAGTTCTTATCCAACTTTGCCACAGTCTTCTCAACCTGAAATAAAGCAGATCATGCTAAAAGGAGTCAATAGCCTATTTAATGTACAGCGCTGCGTAATATGTTGGCGCTATATAAATCCTGTTTAATAATAATAATAATAATAGCCTGAGCAAACTGTCAGGGAAGTAGTGAAATTGTTGTGTTGTTGGATGAACATAAGCCCTAAAAAGGCAGAGACACAGGTTCTAAAGCAATGTACCAGGGTTCCTCCAAAGGTTGCTGGGGGTTCCATGAGCAAAAAGCCATTTGGACCTCTCAGGTCACTTACCATTGATACCAATTAACTTTTTGGCTATCTGTAAGGGGGACATTCTTGATAAATGGCCAGCAACATAAAAGACATTCTTTTTATTGACCACCACACTAATATCACCAGACAGAACCATCTGGGAGAAACCTTGGGGCAAACCCAAAGCACACCGGCTGGATTATATTACCTAGAAGAAGTCCTCCAGGATGATTTGGAGTGCACTGTCAGGCAGAGCCATGTCTGGATTGCCTACTTATTCTGGCATTTTTATGCCTCCATGGGATTGAGCTAGTTATTAATAAAAAAGAGATCATGACTATAATCCAAATTAAACATTTTACACAGAACAATTCTTTCAAATATAATTTTTCCATCTCACTCTTGTTTTATCTAAGCAATAATGCCATGATCACAAATTCTGCCAGCCCTGTATTGCTACATGTCATTCTAATTCCAATTACTTTGTATTTATCAGTGAAGGATGAGTCAGTTTGCATAAAACAACATTGTACATTTAATCCTCAGGAAGTGTAATGGCTTCAAAAGTACGAGTGTTCTGCCGCTTGAAAATCCCTTGCTTCTCGCTTCACAAGGCAAATACACAGTCACCAGCTACTGAATAATTGGAGAATGTTCTCTTTGCTGATAAAGTCAAAATTGTATTGCTTTAAATAGACCTAATCCCTGAGTGTTTAAGGAGAAAGTAAGGAAGTTTAAACTGGCCAAAGCAACCTTAGAGGTTCCCTACACTCTTCATTTATAAAGCATTTCTGTATATGGGGATTTTCAGGCAGCCTATTACATTGCAATGGACAAAAAAGTCATGGTGCACAGCTGCATGGGGTCACCTGCAACTTCATTTTGCATTAGGATGTCCTTTCAAAAATTAAAGCGTACCTAAATTTAGAAATTTCACTTTACATCAAAGAGTAGACAACCTTTTAATATAAAGGTAAAAATTCTGATTGTTTGTTGTTTTCTTAAGTGCAACACCCTTTTTTTTTTAAAAAAAAGGGTGCAGCACCTCCCTATGAATGGGAGCGCAAAGCCTCCCGGGATACCTACGTCACGCATGCCGGGAGGCTCCTGGGTGCTCCTTCTGGGCATGCCTGGGCATCTCAGGCAAGCACAGAGGAAGCCCAAAAAAATTGATGATCTCACGCATGCGCAGAGGAAGCCTTTTCGAGAAAAAATTGAGATCGGCAAGTTATTTTTCCAATCTACATCACCTGCTCTCGCTCCTGGGTCGGGTGACGTAGGAAGAAGAACCCAGAAGAAGGAGAGACGAAAATGGCAGCGCCCGCCTCACCGGCTCGTAGACCAAGTGGCACTTGATGACACCTCCTTACCGATCTACTGCGCTGCGGAATTGAAGTTAAGTTGATTTTTTTTGTTTTGGGGGAGTTTAGTTCCTCTTTAAATTTGGAATGGCACTGCATTAGACCACACAATAACATGTAATAAAACATGCAGAAGTCAGACGCAAACCTCTGTCCAGATCAGTGATTCCCAACCTTTTTAACATGGGGAACCCCTTGAAATAACTTTCAGAAACCCCTTCTATAATTACTGAATCCACAGCTCACAGTACAATAATGTAGTGGTCTGTGGGAAGAATTCCTCTTACATTGCTGGCCAGTGAGGAGGCTGCCACCCCTACAAATAGCCAAAAAACTAGCCAAACTTCCTATTGCCTCTAGCAACCTCCTGGTTGAGAATCGCTGGTCTAGGGCATAGGCATACAAAGCTGTTGGCTACATTTCCATCATTCAATTTACCTGTTCTTCTTTAGGGTACAGGTGTATCCTGCAGAGAATTGCGCCAAGGTGCAACCAGCAGATAACGAAAGTTCAAGGTGCATTGTTGCACAAAATAAAAGGAGCATTGTGCCTTGTTTCCTACTTCTCTTTTTGAGGTTGAGGAACCCACGCATCTCCCAACTTTGCCTAATAGATCTCAATGATGGATTTACTGTAGCTGATCACTGTTGAAGGACCTCAATGCTAGTTATGAGCTTGTGGGTGGAAAAGATGACACAAATTACAGTGTGGGGATGTTGTGGCTGGAGTCTGCATGACATATAAAGTGGCTGACTGTAGACTGCGCTTAACAAAGTCATAATAACGGAGACTGACTTGTATGATGTATAATCCGTCTCTGGCACACTTAACCAGTGGGCGCAGTGGTGCTTTCCAAGCGAGATTTGAACACACTTGTCTTTGTTCCAGACCCCATTGAGGAGATTGCATGCTTATTAATTCACAGAGCACGAGGTGTTCTGCACACTCTAATTACGCCTATTGAAGCTGCAAGACATGCGGATTCACTTATTGTATAATCACACATTTAATCCTGCTATTCATAGTTTCAACTCCTGGAGAGCAATTTCTGCATTTTGGACCAACAATGATGTCAGAATAAAGATTCATTTTTTTCAAATCGCATACTACAGAATTAAATAAAGGTCACGGGCCATGGAGCAAGAAGATGGGCTTTGCCACCCATTCATGTTCTATAAATCCTTGTCATACTATGCCCACATCCACCTGTCCCATAATCATCCCAAATACTAAAAAGTAAATGCAAACTGAGGACCCATATCATAAAATAAAGTATATATATGAGTATATACCTTGATTTTTTACACTGTCTGGCTAAAAATTTCCTAGGCCTGTGGGGGCAGTGTTATGATCTGGGGTGCCTGTGGGGGCAGTGTTATGATCTGGGGTGCCTGTGGGGGCAGTGTTATGATCTGGGGTGCCTGTGGGGGCAGTGTTATGATCTAGGGTGCCTGTGGGGGCAGTGTTATAATCTGGGGTGCCTGTGGGGGCAGTGGTATAATCTG
>NC_092858.1:7100452-7161440 GCF_032062135.1 Pyxicephalus adspersus | reverse complement strand
TGTAGGGGCAGTGTTATGATCTGGGGTGCCTGTGGGGGGCAGTGTTATGATCGGGGTTGCCGGTGGGGGCAGTGTTATGATCTGGGTTGCTTCAGTTTTTCAGGTCTAGGTTCAGCAACCAAAAAATAAGGGCAACTGACTCTCCGTCAGGGAAGAAAGAATCCATTGATGGAAAAACCTGGACATTTAGTATATTCCAAATGTCCAGGTTTTTCCATCAATGGATTCTTTCTTCCCTGATGGCGTGGACATATTCCAGGTTGACAATGCTTGATGGATAAAAACTCATAAAGAACATTTATAGAACAAATGAATGAAGAATAAAAAAAAGTCTGAAACAAAAAGGAAGGCAGGAGGCAATCCAGATAGGAAGGCACGTGGGTCACATCAAACAGTTATGAGAACATTGATTTGGGAATAAGATCTCTGATAATTTTTAATAATAAAGATTCTATTGGACCATTCACATGGCTCCAGGCTGGTTATCATTTGGATTGGTGTTCATGTCTCTGATGTTTAGATGATTGGACTGATAAATACCAGAGCTATTAATATGAGTTAGATAGCAGTCATCTACCCCCGATCCATCTTTTATTTTTGGAAATAATCAGCTCTATTAGATCAAACCGGTTTCAGCTTCATTCAGTACATCATGGCATGAGAGCTAATTTATTAAAACTCTTCTTAACCTTCTATATGCCATTTCAGATGGGTCAGGGTGCTCCTCTGTGTCCCCCGTTTATTATATGTCAATGTCATTTAATTGTGTGTACAATCCTTCATTGTACTTTGCTACATTGGACCTGATTTATTAAAGCTCTCCAAGGCTAGAGAGGATACACTTTCATCAGTGAACCTGGATGATCCAGCAAACCTGGAATGGATTTCCTAAAAGAAATTTATTTGTTATCAAATGTTTTCAATCATGGACCAAATCCATTGCAGGTTTGCTGGATCTCTCAACTTTGCCTGATCTGGAGTTAATGTTCCTCTTCTGTAGGTGCTTCTGTCAATCTTTCCTCCTTGGTTTGGGTTGATATATATATCCTTATAGAATGTATTTTGCAGCAAATTTTCATCCAGCCTCTACATTTTTCTATTTATCCTTTTGAAAATATAAAGGAAACGTAGATTTGGAAAACATACTCATCTGTTTGACCAATCATTTTCATATTTCATGGTCTGTGAAAACTTTTAGCTCTTTCCTATCTCCAAAACTAAGTAGGTGTGCAATACCTGGTATGCAGTATGAGCTAATGATATTAAAGCGAACCTGAACTCCAAAGGTGAAGATTTGGTATTTTATAGGAAATCTAGAAATGTTAATTGTGCTCAGTAACAGCTGGAGGAGTTTTTAGCAATACTGGTGGCCATTTCCTCTCTGCTTGCTGATTTATATGCTTTGGGACTGGTTAATAACCCCTTAAAGATTATATGAACAGAGAACTCAGACGAGTATGGATAGAAAAAACAGCAGGTGTATAGATTGTATAGGTGTATAGAGTGTATAGGTGTATAGGTGTATAGATTGTATAGGTGTATAGAGTGTATAGGTGTATAGAGAGTGTATAGATTATATAGGTGTATAGAGTGTATAGGTGTATAGAGTGTATATAGTGTATAGAGTGTATAGGTGTAGAGATTGTATAGAGTGTATAGGTGTATGGATTGCATAGGTGTATAGGTGTATAGAGTGTATAGGTGTATAGAGTGTTTATGTGTATAGAGTTTAAAGGTGTATAGATTGTAGAGGTGTATAGGTGTATAGGTGTATAGATTGTACAGGTGTATAGGTGTATAGATTATATAGGTGTATAGGTTGTAGATTGTATAGGTGTATAGATTGTATAGGTGTATAGATTTGGGTACTCAACACAGGGTGGTGCGAATGCCTCATCATAATGGGCACAGCGGGAGTACAGACCTAGGACTTCGACACAGGGTGGTGGGAACTCTTCATAATGGGCACAGAAGGTGTGCAGACCCAGAAACACAACACAGGGTGGTAGAAGCTCTCTATAGTAGGCACGGCAGGTGTACAAACTTGGAAAAGTACTGGGAGTCCCATCCTAATGGACACAGCAGGTATACAGACTTGGTTACTTGACACGTCTGTCTGTATCCTGGCAATGCCAGCTAGAAGAGGCCCAAAGCTGCTGAAAGGTATAACCCAGCTTGTCTGATCCATTCAGGATAGAGAACAGCAGAATTCGGATTAGTTTTAGGCAAATCATAGATATTACGGTCATTTTGCACATCTGGATAAGTATCAATCAGGTCATAAAATACCATGTGTCCTGTTGACATAGCCCATTGATCTGACTGAGTTGCCAGTGCACCATGGCACTAAAATTGGGTCTGCACAGTTTTTACCAATGCAGCGCCCCACAGGTCCATTCAAAGGAACAATGCTTTAGTGCATTGGGGTACAAGTCAAAATGAATTGCCCCTTAAACACGCCACAACCCCGTACGTGCACTGTGGTAATGCACTGCAACACATCGGTGTGAAAATGGTCGAAATAAAAGTTGCCCAATCTTGCCAGGCCATTTAGATCAAAGATCCCATGATACTTTCATCCGGAGTGATCATTTTTGTTCTCCTGGTTGTTAGCTATGTTATTTACCTGAAAATCCTCCCGTGTGTAGACATCCAAAAGCCATGGGACTGCTACTGGGTGCCGCCATGTTGGATGTGAAATCTGCAGCCTCAGCAGACTCAGCTGTCACTCAAGTGACTCTCTACATTATTCACTTTTGCTCCTTTCCTGGAAACTACAAAAAGGGTTAATAGGGAGGGGATGGGCCGAGGACCCGGACCAGCACAGAAAGTAATTAGACAATCCCAGGAGAGGAGAAAGCTATGACATACAAGGAGGGAAGGGGCTACATTGGAGAATTGACTCTTTCTATATTAGCACACTGCATGCAAGCTTCTAATATAAATCATTTATTCTACCTGTATGCTAGTGACAGGGTCTCTTTAATAACTGTACTCTAGCTTTACCATTTCTTTAAATAAAGCTGAACTCCGGGAAAAACATTTTGAAGAGTTAGAGCTTCTGGTATTTTTTATTGCCATTGTAGTATTGGCAGACAATGCTCTCCTGGCCCAGTGATGTCCGTTCCCCATATTCTTTGACTTAGTGTCACAGGGATAGGAAGTGAATGGAGGTTTCCATAACATGGTCACAGGCAAGTAAAATGCTACATTTTAACTGTTTTATATTTATTGGTGGATAAAAAAAGGCAAGCGTTCACCTTGCAGAGAAAAAAAAAATATTTTCTGTCTTTGCACCAATCTTGGCTTTCTTTAGGAGCTAAGCCTGCTGCACAATCTTCCTACACTTCTAAAAGTATCCGATACCTGCCTCCCCCCATGTGCTGTGGTTCCTTCCACTGATCCCTATGTTGCTTTAGGGCCAATAGAAGATACCACAGTGTGCAGCAGGGGGACCTTGCATAGCTCATATCTTGAAGTGTCAATTGCTCATTATTCTTCAACATGTTTAAATCTTTCCCCAAGCCACCCCTAAATAAACCTGCCCTCCAGCCTTCTCTTTATTAATTCTGCCTTCCTGTTCTCCCTTCAGTAAATCTTCCCTCCAGCCTTCCCATAAACCTGTCTACCAGCCTTCTCTTTATTATATTTCCCTGCAGCCTTCCCTTTATTAAATCTGCCCCAGCCTTCCTTTTATTAATCCTACCTTCCTGTCCTCCCTTCATTTAATCTACCCTCCACCCTTCTTTTCATTAAATCTGCCCCAGCTTTCCTTTTAATAATTCTGCCTTCCAGCCTTCCTTCATTAAATCTACCCTCCACCCTTCTTTTCATTAAATATGACCCAGCCTTCCTTTTAATTATTTCTGCCTTCCAGCCTTCCTTTCTTTAAATCTGCCCTCCAGCCTTTAATTAAAACTGCCATCTGATCTCACATTTATCAAATCTGCCTTCCAGCTTTCTTCTAATTAAATATGACTTCCACTCATTAATGTTACCTTCTGGCCTTCCGTTTATTAAAACTACACTATTGTATATCTACCCTGCAGTCTCCCCTTCAATAAATCTGCCTCCTAGCCTTCCCTTCATTAAATCTACCCTCCAGGCTCCCCTTAATTATTTCTGCCTCCCAGCCTTCCTTTCATTAATTCTGCCCACCAGCCTTCCCTTTAATAAATCTTCTCTCTAGTCTCCCCTTCATTTAATTTGCCCTCCAGCCTTGCACAGTTGTACAGCATCCTCTCCTGGACTAAAATTGCTTCCTCTGATGTCACTGCACACTGTTAACTTCTCACAATGTGCATTAGAATCTGCAGCAAGTGAGGCACAAGCTCAAGTAACTTGGGAAGCAGAATGGGTGAGATGCACTTTTTACATAAATAAATAAATACTTCCCATTAAATGTTTGGAATAATCACCCTTTAAAAAAATTCATAAAGCATTACCTGATGATCCAACTGAATAGACTCAAATGGGAGCTGCAGCGAAGCCTTGGCATGCTGTTTCTTTTCCTTTTTCTTTTTAACAGTTACTTTTTAACTCACAATCTGCTTTTAATTTCTCCATCACATAGCAATTCCCTCAAGCGTCTTTTTTTTTTTTTTTGCAGCCCCTTGCTTTGGTTTATTTACACAGTTTATAAGAAACACATTACATTTTTCTCATTTGTGACATATTAGCTACATTCTTTCCCTGCAGTGATGAGAAACTTCTGAGCCTTATTCCCCCTTCTCCCTCCCAGCTCCAAGCCATCCTCCTTCCCCCTGCAGCCTGTGCAGCACCTCCCTAGCAATTTGTAGTCCCTGAGCCCCCTTGGATCCAATAGAGTCTAATGGATCTGCTGTTCTGCCAGAACTACATCTCCCATAATCCCCTGGGCTCCAGGCATCTCCCTGTGCATGTCTATTGGCCTGCTGTCCTGAGGAATGATGTCATGATAAGAAAAGCAGGGAGAACTCCAGTGCCTTTTATTGTGCATGGAGCCTGTGCAGAGAAAGCCTGCTGCTGCCTGCATCCATCCCCAGCCAACTGATGAGCTGCTGACTACAGCTGCACACACCCCATTTTATTGTATGCTCCTTCTCAAGGTAAGCCATTATATTTTATTTTTCATTATAGGATCAGTGCAAAGTTGTCCTGTAAATCTGCTGTGCTCACATCCTTGCCAAGGCATAAGGACTGGCCACTGGGATGCTTGGCAACTTAAAAGCAGTCAGCTGGCTGGTCCCTCTGCAATGCTGTGTGTATATATTTTATAATACAGGGTACCTGATCGCATATTGCTGGCTGCGGAATCAAACCCCAGGCAGCTGGGAATCCTCAGAAGCTTCAACATCTGGATATCCTGAGGCTCCTACACCTAAATCTGCAGCCAACGCGCTTTATGGCCGGCCGATGCAGCCATTGGGTCCATGATTGATAATCAATATCATATAATAACAATCAAAATAATAATAATATTCATCAAATATATCAGAGGGTGATGGTGGATTGGAGGGGCCAATCAAATCTGTCCCTGGCTTGTTATTAAAACAATGTTGCAATTTTATTTTTGTATTTTTTTTTTGTTTGTTTTATTATTATCATCATCATCATCATTATTATTTATAAATAACCCAACACGCGGGAAGGTGTCGGTGCATCGTAGGTTCCAACCATACCTGTAAATTGACGTCCCTGGTTTTGTACATTGGCCAACTTTGCATTATTTTTTTATATTGCAATTATTATACCCTCTCCTGTATCACTGTCTGTATTAGAATGTCATTTGCAACCCCTATTTAATGTACAGCGCTGCGTAATATGTTGGCGCTATATAAAGCCTGTTTAATAATAATAATAAATAATAATATTTAATTATTATTATTGATAATATAGCAACATATAAACGGATAAAGCAAAAAAAAACAAATAAAGGGTTTGGATTGACCTTTATAACATGGGGGAACCCTTGAAATAAGTTTCAGGTCTTGAAGAACGCCTTCTATAATAACTAGTAATAAATAATATCTATATTACCTTATATTATTCTATAATATATTAGTATGGTGGTCAGTGTTATTATTATATATTTTTATAGCACCAACATATTACGTAGTGCTGTACAATAAATAGGGGTGCAAGTGACAGACAGGTACAAACAGCGACACAGGAGGAGGAGAGGGCTCTGCCTTAAAGAGCTTACAATCTAAGAGATTGGCCATTGGGAAAAATGTCATCCTTACAGATAATCAGTAAGATTATTGGTGTCACTTAAACTGAGCTGAGAGGCACAAATTGGCCATTTCTCAAGGAACCCCCAGCAACCTCTGGAGGAAACTTGGTTGACAATCACTGCTTTAGGTTGATTGTAGTTTCTGACCATCCCTGAAAGTTTTTGTCCATGCATTCCCATCACAATCAGTTTTTACCAATATTACACATTTTTACCAATTTCCCACTAATATCATTACTATCATCAATATTGGGGAATCATTATGCTTTGATTATAATGATGACAATGTAATCTATAGGAACCTTGGCTGTACCCAAAACTTTTTTTTGTCCCTGATTCCGTGATCACCTTACAGTAATTTTATTGAAGCAATGTTACAATATTTTTTGATGTTTGTTGTTATTGTTGCTGTTATTATATGATTTACTTTGAAGAAGATTTATAACAATAATAATATATAAGTAGTGTAAGTTTGTATCTGTCCTTTTCAGTGCCTGGTTCTGCATATTGCTCATTTTACCATTATTTTTTTGATATTACAATCACAGTATTTTTTTACCATTATTATCCTTGAGAAGTTTGTTACATTAAATGACATTACTTTTCTAATAAAATAGATAAAATAGCCATGATTTATTAAAGGTCAATAAAGAGAAAATAGACTATCATGGGTGATCCATGGAATGGATGTGGCCCTGGATTGATGGACTGGTCCTAAAAATTATTTGCTATTAGCTAAATGATACCAATCCTGAACCAGATCCATTGCAGATTTGTATGATCACCCAGGTTCTCCTATGACAGTTTTGTTCAGTCTTGGAGAGCTTTATTAAGTTGGTTAAACAAAAGACAAAGTAGCCGGCACTCCAACGCACAGGACACCATGTTTGAAAGCCAGCGTTTTGGGGCCGTGTAGGGTCCCTACCTCAAGATAACATAGTGCCGATGCTTTGATAAATCAGGCCCAATGGTGGAGGATACACTTTCATCAGTAAAGCTGGGTGATCCAGCAAACCTGCAATAGATCTGGTCCAGGATTAAAAACATTTGCTAACAAATATCAAATGACTTTTAAGAAATCTATTCCAGGCTTGCTGGATCGCCCAGCTTCACTGATGAAAGTGTAATCCTTCCAGCCTTGGAGAGCTTTAATAAATCAGACCCCTAATTCGGTATAAAGCTCCCAACTGTCTCTTTTCTAAAAAACAAACGCCTGCCCCGTTTCTTACTCATTTTTTCTTTTATATATAGATGTCTATGAAATTGTCCTGTTATCAAAAGTGTTAACCTGTGCTAAACCTTTCATCCATTTAATTGCATTTGTTTTCTTTTTTGATAAACAGTCTAAAGGTAAAGCTGTGTGGGAGGGAAAACACTTGTGGCTTCATCCAATCAGATTTTGTTTATTTATGTTTTATGTAGGGGGTGTGACAGGGGGTGTGTCCTTTGCCTTTATACATTGTGCTAAAAGGTGCTTTGCTTTTTTATCTGATATGCTCATGCCATGGCAGTGTAATATGTGGCAGCCCTCCTAGAAGGTAATGGTATGAAGCTTTTGGATTGTAGATATTGATCCTGGAAATCATTGGCATGTATTTTATTTGAAATGATGATATCAGCCATGATGATGACTATACTTTTTATATAAGATGTGGCAGATTGTAGCCTTTCTTGTCCTTTTTAACAGTGGGAAACCCTTGAAATAACTTTCAGGTCTTCAGGGAACCCCGGCTATAAATACTATTCCCAAAGATCACAGTATATTAGTGTGGTGGTCAGTGGGAAGAATTACTCGTACATTGCTGGCCTTTGGGATGAATGTCATCGATATAGATAGCCAAAAAGATCATTGGTGTCACCTAAAGTGACCTGACCCCAGCAATCTCTGGAGGAACCCCAGTTGAGGACGACCCGGAAGTTATTCCAAGGGTTCCCCATGTTAAAAAAGTTGGGAAAGACTGTTCTAGTATATAACACATGGATATTGGTCACATGTGGTTCTGTGCGCTGTGCTTGTTGGGTCCAATACAACCAAATCATCTGCAAAGGATCCATAGAAATAACTGACTACTAATAAATGATACATAAAGCAATCCATTGGTGAGAATATTGATCACACTGTATGGAGATTTCTTTCTTCCTGTTACATGCTCATCCTTCATCTCTGATATTTAGGCAGAGTTCAGGTCCTGTGTGGCCCCTCTGACTTTATCTGCCTGGAAATGATACCGTTTTATTATTATTGCTATGATATCCCCTGCAAAGGACCTTTCATATATATTCCAAATGCATTGTAATGCTTTAAAGCTGTGGCTTGCAATTGATTTGCAGAAACACTTTTTATGCCGTAGAGATTTGCCCTTGGTTTTCTTTTGTAGCCTTGATTGGCATCACAATAAATACTTTGATTTGATTTAATGAAAGGACTGCATTAGGGAGAGTTTGTATCTAAATGTAACAGCCAGGTTCACAAATTCAACTATTTCTATGAAAAAAATAGGGGAAATGTGGTCACTGTTTTTAAAGTTGCTGTTAGGGGAGGTTGGCACAGACATCGCCTTGTGCCAGTGATTGGCAATAATCTTGTAGCAAGGTGGGCACAGCCCATTTGGGTGTGAGATCGGCTAATTTGCATATCAGTATTGGAGAAATGGATTGGATTTATTTTTTAAGAGAACCTGTCCTACAGCAAGGGAACCAGTACATATCCTGCACAAGAGATACCATCACACATAGTTCAGATTTAAATTTTTTTTTAGGACTTTAAGTATTCATCGCACAATGCAATGCACACACCTATCAGGCCACCGAGACACACTTATTGCATTCTGGGATGAATGGAGAGCTGCTTTGATGAGAACACATTGAGATATACTCACTGTACATGTCTGAGGTTCCATATTGGGGAGGAATTTTTGGCACACCATTGGTACATACCAACAACTTCCCACCTGATATGTAATTTTTTAGCCTGGCTAGTTCAAATTTGACATGGTTATTCTGGCAATCAGATATGGAGCAGAACTCCTCAGCTTTTACCAGTTTAATAGCCAAATGCATTTAACTCAATCCCGTTGGGCCTGGACTGTGATTTGGAGGGACTGTCTCTCTTCATACCCCCAACTGTCTTTGATTTGGAGAGACTGTCCCTCTTCATACCCCCAACTGTCTCTGATTTGGAGGGACTGTCCCTCTTCATACCGAGGGACTGTCCTTATTCATACCCCCCAACTGTCTCTGATTTGGAGGGACTGTCCCTCTTCATACCCCCCAACTGTCTCTGATTTGGAGGGACTGTCCCTCTTCAAGACCCAATTCTCACTGTCCGATTGTCCTCCTCAGTTGTCCTTCTTTAGATATATACACTGTTATATAAAATGTATTGTGGAACTTGTGGAACAAAATCATATTTTGCAGTAACCCTTTATCTCGCCTCTAAATTATTCAATTTGTTATTGGGAGCAGAGAATATAAAAGAAATAGTTATAAAAAAATTAAAGTTTTGGTTTAACCATTCACTTTTTGCGTATTTATGTGAGTGTGCCAAGGTCAATTAACTACATGCTATGAATAAAAAGTGTCCCTCTTCCCGATCTCCAGATGGACTATTCTGTTTCTTCACACCGTCTTGTCTTTTTTATCCTGACATTATGTCACAATGACACATAAAGGCATCAGATATCAGCTCTGAGGACTTCTACGGCAACGTGTCCTTGGAATACTTCTCGGCATCTCCATGAGATGTACTTACACTTTTTCAATATTTTGGATGTGATAAAGGGAAGCAACTTTATAAATTGTGTTTATTTTGTGATTTTTGCAAAGGTTTTTAAAGTGTAAGACATTTAAATGGCCTACTAAAGTGAAAGAACAGTAAACACAGCTGTGTTCATTACCAAGCCGTTGTCTACGGAATGCTAACAGTGCAGCTTTCCATTTGTTTGCAGAATTATTTCCTTCTCGTATTTACATAGCATTGACTTATTCCAAACTGCTCTGAACAGAGGAAACCACGTCAGTTTTTGACCCAGGGGAGCTTATAGTCTAATGTCCCCATCATACCTAATGTATTCAAATGCCAGTTAAAGAGAACCTGTCAATAATTAAGATATCTAAAGTCAAACCCATTTTCTTACGATATGGCCTTAACTTGATGGAACAATTGAATATAGCCCGTTCCATAGCACAGCTCCATCCTTCCTTTCATCATATTGTCTTCTCGTCTTTTGCTAATGTCAAATTGCTGCATGACCAGGTCCAGCTCCTCCACCCCTACCCTGACCACCCTACATAACCGTTTATGTAGCTGACGTTTACCTAGTATGAGGCCCAGAAGTTTCTGATGGCAGTCCTGCTAGGAGGAGTAATGGTGAATACTATAGATCAGTGTTTCTCATCCAAGGTTCCTGTAGAGCAGGGGTTCTTAACTTTCTGATGACTCCAGACGATGGATTATCCAATGTGGTCCCATACCCTCTTTACTTGTCTGTCGAAATAATCATCACCATTCCTTATATTAGTTGCCAGTATGACTTCCAAATACATCAACAGCTTGAATTTACTGTACTTTAGATATGGAGAACTAGGAAAAGAACATGAAATAAAATCCTAAGCATTGATAACTTTATCGTATTTATTTACAAAAAGCAAAATGAAAAAATTAAAAATGACAAATATACAAACAGCTACAACTATTTTACAATATAACTTCATTATATTGTACATATAACTGATTCAACTGTTTCAGATTATAAACCAATAATTTTACTTCTTACAGTTGAGTATTACACTGTTTATTACACTGTTGTATTATATGTATGTTGAATATTATGTTAGTGCAAAAAGCACCATGTATACAGCGGTAGTCAAATACAGAATGAATGGCGGCTCACAGTTGCTGTCTTTATATACAATGCAAAACGCGCTTCTAGAATCTTTGAGATACGTACATTGCCAACAAACGAGTAAATAAATGCTTGTTCAGTAAATATACATTCATTAAATTTAAATAATACAATTAAAACATATTACACTTACATTTAAAATGAAAGTTGTAGTAAATACACACGTGTATAATTAAATACAAGTATTTGCAGAAAATGTTGAATGTTCTTGAAGATTTTATCGCGTTCTATTCACGTACTACCCAGTACTACCAGTACCTAGAGATTGAGCCCCATACCCCCAGCGTTTGGTACCCATTCCCCCGGTTTAAGACCCCCTGCTCTAGAGGTTGTTAGGGGTCCTTGAGCAATGAGCAGTTTGTGCTTCTCAGGTCAGATTAAGTGAATCCCATGATCTTTTTGGCTATCTGTAAGGGTGACATTCGTCCCAATTGCCAGCAACGTAAAAAAGAATTCTTCCCATTGATCACCATGCTAATATTCTGTGAGCTGTAGATATAGTATTTATAGAAGGGATTCCCTGAAAGTCATTTTAGCGGTTCCCCCATGTTATAAAGGTCAAGAAAATCTGCTATAGAGTGTCAGCTCTGAATATGTAGGTGCCACTGAAATCACATCCAAGATGGCAGCACCTACCAACAGTCTACTGGCTTTTGGATATCTACAGAAGGAATGTCCTTCATCCACCATGTTCTTCTTTTAACTTCTCCCTTCCTTATTTTACTCTCTTTCACAATCTTATCCAGACAAATTTCTCATTATTTGTTAGAAACATTGCCATCTTCTCTTCAATTAAGTATTAATAGAGCCAATATAAGTCTGCAAGGGCTAATAAAATATATATTCCAAGAGATGCAATTACTTTGTTTCCTGGAGAACGTAATACAGCAAGTTCCTTACAGTGCTGGCTACTTGTCTAGAGGACCAGATTCTTGGATTTGTGATTTGTGCTGAATGAGAGGATCAGTCTGCATGCTTTACAGCACTGAATTTTTGATCAGCAATCAAGGCCTTTAGGTCCAGTTTATTTATTTGCTCCCGCCATAGACATTTATTGCTGTGAAGTAGGGTGCCGACCACATGAAAGGAATTGTGCACACTTCTTACCATCACGCCACAACACATGGAGAAGAAAAAAAATCTGCTTTGAACTCCAAAAGTTCATTGGTAGATCCCTGGTTGGAATTCATTGCAGTGGCTGATCATTAGCATTAGACTTGTTGAAATAAATTCCCTTTGGGCCTGATTTATCAAAGACTGGAGAAGATAGACTATCATGGGAGAACCTAAGTTATCCATCAAACCTAGAATGGATTTCTTGAAAATCATTTCCTATCAGTTGTCAAATGTTTTTAATACTGGGCCAAATCTATTCCAGGTTTGCTGGATCACCCACATTCTCCTATGAGACTCTATCTTCTCCAGTCTTTGAGAACTTTAATAAATCAGGCCCAATGTGTCAGTACTGACATTGTTACTTGGACTGTAAAATTGGTGACCACTTACTTAGGAAGTGCTCTTACCCACAGCTGTACTATCACATAATATGCTAGCAATCTATATCCATACCCTCAATCCAGACCGGCTGCAGGACCATTCTGTGGAGGACGCCCATTTTTTTGGAGGCTACATTTGGGATGAAATGTTACAGGTAACCTGTACTTTTTTAATTCAGAGAATGAGAGGTCTGTAGCAAGTCACAAAATTTCCATGCAGTCTTTAAATAAGACATAGAATAGGAAAGCCACTGCACCCAATCACAGTTTACCTTTTTCTGAGCTGGATCCAGTAAGCTGAAATCAATTTGGCTGCCTTACAAAATAGTCAGAATATTGTCAGCTTTACTGCTCTGTGTCCCCCCCCACCTTGCTGTCAGCGTTGGAGGTAATCTCAGGAATAGGTTTCTCGTCTCCAACAGCAGGGAATATTTTTAATTGGCTGTTTGTGTAGCAGAGCCAGCACATTGCTATTTCATATACTCGCTGAGGCACATATGCCAAGGTGTCTATGTGCTGGAGCACACAGGGGTCCCTAAGAAGTGCCAGGTCCTTTGGCCCTGCATAATTTAGGTCTGTCAAAGGCTGTGTGCAAAGCGACAGGAAAGTGCAGAAAGCAGGAATGCACAGTGACTAAAAATAAAGCGGTCAAAGTTTTAGTGCCCTCCACTTTGGATAATAGAAGATCAGGCAGGTCGTTATTGCAGAAAGGAACAGGCGATATCCCTTCTGCAGTAATCTATATTACCTGCCTGATGGCTCCAGGGAACTGTCAAAGAAGCTGAGTGGCAGTTGCCAGGGCTTCTTTTGCGTGAGCTGATAATGAATGAACTCCTATACACATGCGTGATAGTTACATCATCCCAGCATGGTCAATCAAGTTGGCATCAGAAAAGAAGGAAGATTGATGCCAACTGATGGAACAGATATAGGTGAGTAGCACGGGTTTAGTTTTCCTTATTCGGACCCCTGGAGGCTGTGAATGAGTGCAAGTAAAGCCCTATGGTGCAGTCATGTGTAATTGGGACCACTTGGCTAATGCCCACTAACCGCTTATTACAAGGAGGCAGCTATGGTCGTCACTGATTTGTGGTCAACATGGTGTTAGCCATCCAAGAGTCACCAGTTTGGACTATAGAGCTTCTGTACATGGAAGTAGATTTTTCTGTGTTTCAGATGTGTGTCATACTCATTGCAGCAGATTTCCATTGGCTTCAAAGGCTGCTTTCAACATGCCTTTGCATTATGTTTCTTTGAAAGAAACATATCCTATTGTGGTGCATTTGGATTGCAAACAAAGCTGGCTGAGTGCAGTGTTTTTATGTGAAATGATGCATTTTAATGTAAATGTTTAAACTAAAAAAATGGCCATGACATGAAAGCCCAGCTATGTGACTCTCTACGGCCGCCATATTGGCCCCCTAATGAAATTTACTGCTCAACACCCATAGTGTAATGAAATTCATTGACTCAGTGACTTATGCAGAGGGTGAGGATGCTCATACAAATGGTCCTGTGACATATGAGCAAGAACAAGGATTATACAAAGCTCTTTTGGTCATAGGCTGCTTCCTTGTTCATCGCTACCTGCAAGAATTTTTTTTATAACTAAGCAGATGTAATGTAATGGGAAGCCATCAACGTGCTCATGCCTTCTCTTAAACAAGGGCAAAGTCACCTCTTTGACTTCTCCAATCACCGCTCCCATACCGCTGTCTAGCAAATATATTATCTTTAGTAAAATAGGATTTCTGATTGGCTGACTACCTTATTGAATTACATAGAACTGGAACAGTTTGCATTGTGTGTGGGCACATAAGTGGCCCTCAAAAAAAGAAAATGAGATTTCACTACTTGTGTAGGTAGACACTAACAAAAAAAAGTTGCTAGGTGCGTGGGCAGACGCAGGACACAAAAGTTTCCTATGACCAGTAATAGTATGTGTCATGCTGATGTAGTTTATAAAGCACAGAACGGAGTGCTAATACATTGGGTTTGATTTAATAAAGGAATATAGGCTGTTCACTTAACAATGGGAAATATCTTCTTGCAAGGGATATGCCACTTACATTGGTAAATGAGAAAACTCTGCTGCCTTCAATCATCCAATGATGTGCAAGGAAAATCCTCCTTTTTTTAAATTTCCTTATAACTTTTTGCAAAGTGAATTATCTCCACATTCACTAAACTAAGTGAATTATGCATTGGAAGGCCTAAATTCCTATTGTAAATGACCTCTATTGGCCTACAATGTCTACCTAAACTCCATCCACACAGCTACATACATACTTGATAGAGGTAAGTTAACTGTTTTGGGCTGAGATGGGCTATATGGCTCCATGGCCTAATGATGAACTTAAAGCAAACCCTCCCAAAGGATTTCAGAATTCCAGAAATATATGCCTTCCATCCCTCCCCCAACATTCACAGCACAGCCGGGAGGATAATGGCATTGAACACAATGGTGTCATCGTTCCCAATCCCTCACCCAAGCCTACCCAATGAACAGTAAAAAAAGCAGCAGATTGACAAGGTCTTCCCCCTTCTATCATCCTGTTTTCTGTCTGTATGTTTACATACTGCACACTATATACAGCTCCTATTTTAGGATGCCTCCCTTCTGCCCCTGGAACTCTGAAATATTAATAAAGGCCAGTGTTGGCTTTGGGGCTGTGCCAAACATTTACCCAAACCTGCATCTACCATTGTGCAATTGGTTGCTCCTGCTGGCTTCCTTCATCAATACAAAACACACAAGGTGTGGAAAGGTAATGTGGTGGTGGAGCACGTATTTAACATATTTGGAAGCACAAACTGTCCTTGCTTTTGTTTTGACCCTGAAAGGACAGACCCCATACCAACCAAATGTCCTGATTTCCATGTAAATGCCCCAGAATTTAGGCCAGAATTTAGGCCAAGGGCCAAGGTTATAGGGTCCAGGGGGTAATGTACCAAACATCCGTTCCTGAACCTGATGCTAGTATCCGACCACAGGAGAGTTGGGAAAACCTGTCCGGTCATTGGATGGTAATGGTACGTGATTAGAGCCACGGGAAGCCAAGGAGCCAAGGAAAGGCTTTGAGGTTGTGGGGGCAAAAGGGTGGAAGGGTTTGCAGAGTAGTTCAAGGGGTCTGATCTGAGGTCTCAAAAGGAGTCTAAAGTGGGACTGATCTGGGTGTGAATGAAAAGGCAGGACTGATATAGGGTCTAAATGTTAAAGCATAATTTAACCCTATTAATACTTACTCGTCCTCGTTCCGTCACGGCACCCCCATCTTCATCCTTCTTCTCCATCTCAGTCTTCTCTTCTTTGTCCATCTTTGGCCAGGCCAATATGACGTTACTCCTGCTCAGGAGTTCATTCATTCCAAGCAACCAAATGGGAAGTCCCCAAATGAAAAAGCATGCAAATCCAAGACCAATCAGGCAGGTAAGAATGCTTTTTGGGTTTGGGACATCAGCTGTCCTTTTCTGCATTAAAGCCCTGCCTGACTGCCAGTTTTTAAACCAGGCTGAATTAAGGTCCGGACACAAAGGGGCTGATCCGAACTCTTAATGTTTATGGGGACCTATTTTTTTCACCAGGACCATTTTTTCCACTGATCCTGGGGAATTTTTCCTTCCCCTAAACTTCCTTTTCCTACCTTGTATGTTTCCCAGTGACAATTACCATGTGGCCCTTTCCTCTCATTGACCACCAGCACCGATACATTTTATTTTTGTTTTGTGGTCGCCAACAGCATTTTCTTTCCTTTACTGACACCCACATCAGGGCATTTTCCCAGCAATCTAAGAGGCAATCTAAGAGGCAATCTGCCTGCTTGCAATTATTTATTTTTAGGTTTAGTTTCTTCTAAAAGGCTGAAGTTGGGAGTTGTGCAGGGCTGTTTTAATACAATAGCAAAAACATGCAGGATCAAGCATGCCAAAAGGTGAAAGTATCAAAAATATAACTTTCTGTAAACTGCGATAAACAGCAGAATGCACTGAAAAAACACTATACTGTCATTTTTAACAAACTCTGCTTTGTACATATATATTGTGTTGGAGAGCCCCTCCATCCAATGCCTTCCTAACGGATTTATGAGTCGAATTTGTTCTAGAAAAAGGTTTTATGGAGTATAATACAAACATCTCCTGGCAGTGCCTCTCCATGAAACATTCCGAAGTAAACAGTATTGCACATTTGGCCGAGCTCTGAGTATTTCCTCAGACGGCCTACGAAATCTGCAACTACTTAACCCCTCAAGGCTGTATTGTCAAGTAATCTAAGTCGGTCTGGCCATATGGTGGGAGGTATTTAGCCTAATGAACCTTCTATCTCTCTGTTCCAGAACACAAAATAACGTTCCATTGAGATTTCAACATAAACACTGTTTCGGAATTTTGCATTAATGTAGATAGTTTGCTTGCTTAGGTAAGTAAAAGCTGTGGTGCAAAATCAAAATTAATCTCACAGACAAATGTTTTTGGTACCGGTTTGGGCCTTTGATGTCATCCTGGACTTAAAGGACAAGAACACATAACACTTCATGTAAATAGGTCATCAAAGTTTTAACCAAAGGGTCTCGTTTCCATGCAAACTCAGGGGAGTTCCTGACTTTGCATTGAAAAGTCAAATTAAAAACAAATGTTGATAATTTTGTCTAGGTATATTATGCCTATTATATTTGATTATTAATATATGTCCCACATGGAACAAACCATATTAAATACAATTTCATCATGTTCCTCAAATCAAATGAGCAATCTTTATTTTTCTCTTGGCAACTCAAACCAAACTGCAAGAGGCAGCAATAGGTACAAACCAATGCACCCACAGAAATTGCAGGGGTGATAGTTATTTATCTTATTGGAGAGGACAGTCAAGATGGAGAGGGTAATGCTGGAGGAAGAAGCCAGGATGGAGAGGGTATTAATGAAGGAGCCAGCCAAGATGAAAGGGGTAATGATGAGGGGGCCAACAAAAATGGATAAGGTAATAATGAGGAAGCCAGTCGGTATCGGAGAGGGTAATGCTGAAGGAGGAGGCTATGATGTAGAGCAGGGGTGTCAAACTCAAATACACAGAGGGCCAAAAATAAAAACTTAGACCAAGTCGCTGGCCAAACTTGAAATTTATTGAAAAAACAATCGCTATAAGAAGAAACAACACATGAGAAGAACATGCAGTAATTTATTTGGATCAATCCACTGCATATTACTTCATGCTCTTCTCATGTTCTTCTCTTCTCATCCCTGTTTCTTTTTAATGAGATTATTTGTTTTACTTTGCCAGAGAATGCAACGTGAAACCAAATAAATTGCTGCATTCATTTGGTTTCACATTGCATTCTCTGGCACAGTAAAACAATTAATTTAGCAATAGCTCTATGATAATTCCTGATAATAATAATCCTGATAATTACTGATTATTGAATTTACCTGTCAGTATAAACTCCGCGGGGTCCACGCATAGGTTACTGTTCAATAGACACGAGTGGTGCCGCTTCTACAATTCCCGGCATCACTTGCGTCTATAAAATGGGGGGCCACACATAGGCAGAGAGGCCGCTGGTCTGGAGACGTGAGTGATGCTGGGAATTGTAGTAACGGCATTGTACACGCAGCAACTTAATATGAACAGAAACTTTATATGAATTGCAGCTGGCCCGCTATTACTACGGATTGCAGTAGCGGCGGGCCAGCTGCAGTTCATATTAAGAATTCTTTTGGGGGCCAAAAAGGGCGTCCCGGGCCAGATTTGGCCCACCGGCGAGAGTTTGACACCCCAGATGTAAAGGGTAATGCTGGGGGAGGCAGATGAGATGGAAAGGATAATGATGATGGAACTAGCCAAGATGGACAGGGTAATGATGTGGGAGTTAGTCAGGATAGAGAGGGTAAAGCTGGAAGAGGCAGCCCTGATGGAGGGGGTAATAATGATGAAGCCACCTGGGATAGAGAGAATAATGCTGAAGGAGACAGCCAGGATAGAGAGGGTAATGCTGGAGGAGGTAAGCTGGATGCAGAAGTTTCATTCTGGAGCAGGACACCCATATAGATTACAGAATTATTACAGAGGAAGTCATTCCAGATACTCGCAGCACCCTGGCCACTTTTTTTGCAGTAAACTGTTTACTAATGTCAATGCAGGAAATGGCAACAACAGTGGCTGGAGGGAGGCAGAGAAGAGCACTGTCTTCCCCTCCTGGACCCACTCATATTCCTGTAACAACAAGCAATCAAGGGCCAGCCATTCCGACCTTTCTTTGCAGCTAGATCTAAGAAAAAATGGCTGCAGGCATGGTGGAAAATGTTACTTGTGATGTGACAAAAGCTTGGTGAGCCCTATTGGCATTCAGGCCAGAGTTTGAGGACCCCTAATGTAAATACTAAAGTGTGCATAGTGTGGGCACAACTTCACTATAAGTTTATTACAATCTGGCCAGGATGGATGGAACATATCAGCATTTTTGTACCCCAGAAGTTCTTTTATCAAGCCTCTCAGGCTTGTACTATTAAGGCAACAGATGTCTCAATATTGTTATTGGGTTTGTTCATATATTAGGCTGAAAGCCCATTAGTATTTAGTAAATTGCAATAAAATGGCAGGTGTTGCTGAAAAGTTGTAGTGTGTTTTTGATTGGGAAGTTGTGGAAGACTTGATGATTTAAACATTTGGTTGATATGCTTAGAAATGCCAAAAATGCAGAGAAACCATTATGGTCTCCGAAAATAAAAAGACAGTTATGATGACAATATATCCTAAATATGTGCATTCTTAATGCCTAAATGCGTAGTATCGCCATAATTTCAATGCAGCGGCGGACCAGCTGCAATTCATATTTAGGCTTCCTTTGGGGGCCAAAAAACCAATGTTGCGGGCCAGATTTGACCCCCCTGCCTTAGAGGATATCATCATTTGGCTGCATCTGGGAAAATGTGTTTCCTCAATCTCCTCCCTGCATAAATCAAACTGCCACTTTGTAACTTTTATCAGCATCCATTATTTGGAGACATAGCCAAGAGCTGCCCAGGCACCATGATTTATGTGACCATGCCATGTCTGGACCATCATCTTGTTCCA
This sequence comes from Pyxicephalus adspersus, assembly GCF_032062135.1. Lineage (NCBI taxonomy): Eukaryota > Metazoa > Chordata > Amphibia > Anura > Pyxicephalidae > Pyxicephalus > Pyxicephalus adspersus. Next base: position 7,141,757 of record NC_092858.1, on the reverse strand, counting down.
AGAAGTAGGTACAGAACCTGGATGGTAGTTAGAGGCACTCTGATTCTGGTTGGGTTGGTTGAGAAATTTGGAAATTCGGAGTCAGAATTGGTATATTGGTCAATACCAGTATTGTAGGGCTCATTCAATCCAGTTGCCAGACTGCTGTATCTGTCAATGACAGATATAATATGGTATAGCCAATCTAACTGCCAAACCATGACATAATCAAATGAGAGCTGCCATTGTTGGTGGTCCATCTGTCAATGACAGGTATCATAGGGCGCAGCCTATCGAGCTGCTAGAAGATGACGTACTCAAACGACAGCTGTTATCATTTGGTGGTCCACCTGCCAATGACAGGTATAGTAATGTCAAAACAAACTTGGATTGTTCCAATTGTAAGTCCCAACATGAGTTTGGGATAGCTCTGATCTGAGTCAGATTTGACTCCCATTGGAGCCATCCAACCACCAATAATGGTAGCTGAAAAAACATGGTTGCATCCTTCTGTAGATAAAAGTAGATGATGGCTTTGTCAGGGAGAGGACAGTGATCTTCTACCAATTTAATATCTGATGACAGGTCTACATTCAAGCTTCGTACGCTCTCCAGATAATTGCTACCCAAGATGCTTGTCTTATGCGAAAATCTAACGTGTATAGTGGCCCTCCGACATCATTCATCAACCCAGCTTGGTGGTAACGACTATAGAAGAGAGTGTGCCACTCGCCCCTACCCTCTCCATAGAACAGAATGGCACTGCGTGTACAGTGCCTATTCATTCTCTTGTCACTGGAAAAGATTGTTCCTATCTCCACAGGGTTTAGTCAATAAGAAAGGCACTAATACTTCTGCCAAAAAAGTTCCCATGGTTATAGAGACTTAAATCCTACATCCCATATGTGTAGTACACCACCCACTTTGTCGCGCTGGTCCTCACTGCTGTCCTAGGAATAGTTTTCCTCCGCACCTACAATTGCTTGACCAAAGCATTTTCCTTACTGTGAGTGTGTAAATAATTAAAGCAGATACAATCACATCCCTGAGCATTCCGCCATTGGTGTTCACATAAGCACACGGAGAGCTCTGTGTAAGCTGGAAAGGACAAATAACATTGCTGAATTGATTAAGTCAATTCATCAGGCTGCCTGAACGCTAGCATTGATTTGTGCAGTGTTTAGTAAGGCGTCGCTTGTAATGCAGGCTTAAAAGGAAAGTCAACCTTCCCGATGTATCAACATTAGGCAGTGCATGCTCATACATTAAAAATATTTAGCCACCCTGGCATCTCGAATTGTTCTGCTGCCACATTGTGTTGTTTGGGTTGCCATTGCCAAGGGTTCTGTGCAGAAAATGCTGGGAACCCTTGGTGATGCATACAGATAGGTCTTAAAGGGGATTTACAATGAAAAAGCACAATTGATTCTAGTTATATATGCATTAGAAAATTATACAATGTATTTCTATACAGAGATAGTTTAACTAGTTGACTTTGTATTAGCTTATTGTAATCCTTTCCACATCAGCATTTAGCCTGGGGGAGGGCGATACTTTGAGCCAATCAAGTTCTATGGATTTGCTTAGTGTTGTGTGTATATAATTATTTGTGTGTTTTGTAACTGTTTACAAGTTTCTCGTGAACTTCTTAGTGCCCAGAACCTCATTTTTTACAGGATGTAATATAGATTCTGCTCTGGTAAAATGGCTTTGCCTATTAGCTAAAGTTTCTGACACCAAGGCACTGCCAAATCTTTTGGGGCGAGTCCTACACAGTTTGTTGCAAGAAATGTGGCCCCTTTTGGATCCAAGGTCTAGAACAGGGGTGGCAAACTCTGGCCCGTGGGCCAAATCTGGCCCTCAAGGTCTTTTTTTTTGGCCTCCCAAAGAATTCCGAAAATTAACTACATCTGTGACCGCCCACCTGCCAGCCTGCGTTACTATATCACATCATCATTTTCTTTACATGCAATACATAGACATTATTCCTTTACACAAGCCTAGGCAATGATCACATGGTGCCTGAGTTGTGTTTGTTTCAATCCGTTAGAGACTGCAGAGTGTATTATTTAGTGTCAGACAAACTTGTGATGTGAAAGGATGAACAAGCCTGCATAAATATATAGAAATTGGTCTTTTTAACCCTAAAGTGTGTGTAGAGGGGTTTGTTTTTGTTAAGTTGTAGATGAAGTAGTAAACTTCCTCAATTTTTTCAAGTTTGGCCCCAGACATGGTCTAAGTTTTTAATTTCAGCCCTCTGTGTATTTGAGTTTGACACCCCTGGTCTGGAAGAACACTGGAGCTCCTTTGATGACATCCCAGGGACAATAAAAAGGGTTTACAGAATAAAATCACATTATCTCCTTATCCTATGACATCTTTATCATGTCATAGCTGAGCAGATCTGAACCAAAATAAACCTTATATTGTCTAATGTTTTGGTCGGTATTAAATAAGGAGTTAGCAATACTATATTTTCCAGGGTGTCAATATGTTTGGGTGCAGCTGCACCCTATGACCAAATGTTCGGGGAGATTTGACCATCACACTTATATGAAATTAGTGGACATTCCATTCCAAAATCATGATTGCAAATGTGTAGGTGGCTTTACCAGCCTTCAAGAAGACTTTCCACAAAATTTTGGATGGTGTCTGTGGGAATGTGTGCCCATTTATCACATTAGGTGAGATGTTCTGGCTCGCACGTAGTGTTTTAATTCATCCCAAAAGTCTTCAGTAGGGTTGAGGCCAGGGCCCTGTGCGGGACACTTGATGTCTTCCATTCCAAATTATGGAGCTGGCTTTGGGCACAGTCAAGCCGGAAAAGCAAAGATCCTTCCCCAAGTCGTTACCATGAAGTTGAAGGAGCACAAATATCTTTATATTCTGTAGCATTATACTTCAATTAATACTTCTGGACTCAGTCATTTGGAGAGGTGTCCTTATACTCTTGCCAAATAGTGGCCATAGAGGATACCATCAGTTTCCCATTCCAAAACCAGGATTGTGAATGTGAAGGTGGCTCTACTGGCCTTCATAAAGACTTTTCAGAAGATTTTTCATGGTGTCTGTGGGAAGTTGGGCCCATTCAACCAAAATAAAATGGGAGGTGGGGTTCTGGATCACAATTAGTGTTCTAATTCATGCCAAAGGTCCACATTAAAGCTTCATACACTCTCCAGATAATTGCTACCCAAAGGTTGTCTTGGGCAAAAATCTAACGTGTAGGCCAGGGTTTTGTGCAGTACACTTGACTTCCTCCATTCCAAACTAATTAAACTGGGTTTTTATGAAGCTGGCTTTGGGCACAGTAATGTGGAAACAGGAGAGACTCTTCCCCAAACTGTCACCACAAGGTTTGAAGAGCACAAGTGTCTTTATATGCTGTAGTTAACTATATGTATGTAGTTAACTATAAGTATTAACCCTTTACGGTAATAGCTGAACTCAGTCATTTGGAGCAGTGTCCTCAAATAGTGGCCATGCTATGGCCTGGTTTCTCCATCCTGTTGTTGTATGCGTATGAGCTTTGCAAGTTCCAAGAGTCAGCAATTTACCAGCCCTTCAGTTAAGTGTTACCGGCATCTTGCCCAGTCGACAGGGCAAAAAACGATGTTTTTTTTGACCGGCGTTGGGTGATTCAGCACTGAACCCATAACATTCAACGTAGACAAGCTGAAACAAAATATTTTGCTAGGTAAAATGCTGTTAATAGGAAAATACTAATTGCCATCTGTTTCTGGATACAGAGATGGAGTTCACGCAGACGGAAGAGGAATGCAATGCCTTTAGGAAAACTCACACGATCAGGTTATTTTAAATGAGAATGACAGAGGTAAGCAGATTACATGCCATGACATGTGTAGGACAGTTAGGCGATGGAGCTGCAAGGCACAATCCAAATATTCTGAAATACCTGCGCAGATAAACAGGGAAATGTTTGCTTTTGAACTGACTCAGGGGATACACGCTTTACTTTAAGGCTTAACTTCAATAAGATATAAAAGACACAGAGAAAGGCAGCTCTGTGTTCATTGATACATCCAGAAATGTATTTTAAAATGTGTAAGAGCTGCTATAGATGGTAGGGTAATTTTAATACATTAGATTTGGCATAGAATCCAAAATGTATTGCAAACTAAGGCATCATGATATTGATTGAACATCGACAGGGAAAGCCTTTTTTTTTTTGCACAATTGATTGCTGCTCCACTCAGCTTTTCTCTCTTTTGTAAATCAGTGGAAAGCTCACTCAAAAAATCAGCAGTCGATGGGAATGCTTCCAACCATTTACAGTAACATAACAGGTCCTATGGTGCCTGGTTGGTGGGAGTCCTCCCTGCTGATTTTTATATAACCTTTCTGAGTGGGCCGGGTAGCTTGGTGAAGCGCTCATTTTCTCTGGTTGATGGGCGCACAATGGTTTTGCCAGGTAAGTGATCTATATCATGCCGAAATCAATCCATTACGTGGCCATGCACCTATTGACCGGTGCATCTGGAATATGGAATTTAACCGGGATTCTGGCATTTATGAGCAACATAACTTAAACTCAAAGGGCCTGATTTATTAAAGCTTTCTAGAGAGGATACACTTTAACCCCCCTATCGGTAATCCATTTGAGCAGCAATAGTAAATTCTGGGGGTGATGCCAGCGGCGATTTTGCATCAAAAAACTGACAGAATTAGAATGGTAGGGGGGTAATTAGTAAAGCTAGCTGGTCCAGCAAACTTTTTCAAAGTCATTTGCTATTTGCTAGCAAATGTTTTGAATCCTGGACCAGATTCATTCCAAGTTTGTTGGATTGCTCAGCTTCACTGATTAAAGTGTATCCTCTCCAGCCTTGGATAGCTTTAAGGAATCAGGCCCAAAGAAAGAGAAGAAGCCCAAGGAGCCACTTAGCAAACTATGGCCCGTGGGCCAATACGGCCTGTTTGGCCCTTCAATCCAAATATTGGTACAAAAATGTCTACTTGCTAAAAGGGTGACCAACAACACTATTCCCTTTGTACACTTAGTTTATATAAGTTCATACAAACACTCTCCATTTATCTGATACTGTCCCGGCCCATCCCAAACTCTAAAACTCATTGTGGCTCCTGAACCAACAAGTTTGCCCACCCCTGCACTAGGCTGTGTTGCCATGCTCCAATGCTAACAAGGAAAATGCTGATAGGAGAACTGGGAGTGAAAAGGAAAAGAGCTCATAGTTTTCTGCTTCTTGATTTCATTGTTCATTCATAGGCTGGAGGAATGAACACAAGGGTGGCACACAAGGCTGTGTTGTTGTGTACGGTGGCCCCTTAAGTTCCCCGGAGTGATTAGGTATAAATGCTTATTGCAGAAGAACATCGTCTTTCCTTTTCTGCAAAAATTACCTGCTCAATCCAAAATTATAGAACTTTCGTTCCACTTTAAAGCATGTTTAGGCACTGCATATAAAAACCCACAGATGTGTTAGAAAACTTGGGAGATCTAAATTGCAATATAACTGCAACCTCAGTAAAAGCTGGATTGCATTGTGTCTGGCACATACTACTTTCATGAGACGGCCCAGCTGTACAATTCTCGCTTTACACTTCTTCATTTGAGCAGAATGAATGTGTCCATTGGCGATTAGGAGGATTTTTCTACTGCCGGAGAGTAGTATACTTTGTGCCAGTAAATGGGCTGATGAAACTTTTATAAGTCTTGATATGTGCCTAGCTTGCTGATGTGTGGAAATGTGAATAAACTATCTAAGTGTGCAATAAACTATACAAGTGTAACCCAAGGATCTGTGGATGTCAAGGGTGCTGGAGTCCTTTACAATTTGATAGCATGACACTTCCCCACGGTTATATAGACGAGATAGAGTAGGTTTGAGATGCAAAATTGTCACCATGACCCCCTTTGCTATGAATTGACACCCTTCCACATACATATGGTGAAGGCCAGGTGTGGGGACATACTTCTATATCTGATTTTACATGACCAAGCCTTGATATGCAGCTTTTACATGCAGCATTTTCCATTAGTGCCCCTCTACTAGGTGGCATAGAAAACATCTTGGGTCCATGGAGCAAGAACCCATTTATATGTAAACCTGGCCAATTGAAAATAATTTCACATACACTTTGTCAGTTAGTAGGTAAGGCTATAGTCACCCTTGTTTACCCATCCAACATTAACTGGTTTCCTAAATTCCTTTTGTTTACAGAGCTCTATAGCCCAAGATGTAAGAAGCAAATGACTCAATGGAGTGACCCCTTCCACTCCCTATTGGCTCCATATGAAGTCCCAATTAGAGAAAGCTTCTGCTGTTCACCCTCCTTAATGCATTTATTATCCTGAGTGCACTTTTGTGTTGTTTTTCAAAAAAGTGTCTTCCTGTACCCATACAAAAACATTAACATTTTCTCAGGCTGACAGTTGTCAATCAATATGTGCACACTACAGTAGAGGTACTGTAAAGGAGTTTTGCCTTTTAAGAAACCAGTTAATGTTGAATGGGTGAACAAGGGTTACCAAGGCTGCGTACACACGTTGGACTTTTGTCGTTGGAAAGGATCGTGAAAAAAGACTGAAAGATGAATGAATGAGCTCTGTACATACAGCGCCGTTCTGCTCTATGGAGAGGGGACTGAGGAGAACAAGCCAGTGGAACCCCACTGTGCTCTCTCGCTTTCATTTGTATTGCAGTCGTTTGTGGTTCATGGATCTGCCTAGACAGATACATGAACGACGTCGGACACAAGTCAGATTCTCGGCTGATACTAGCCCTGAATTGATAACTGGACAAGAATCATCAGATGTGTGTACCTAACTTAGGGCAATAATTGTTGTTGGAAAGATCTTCCACGATCCTTTCCAATGACTAACAACTGCACAATGCATGAACGAGTGCTGTACATACAGCATCCTTCTGCTCTATGGAGAGGGGAAGGGGAGAACGATGGAGCGGCACCCTGTTGCGCTCTTTCCCCCTTCACTTCCATCGTTCGTCGTCCATTGTCCGTGGATCCACCAGGACAGTCGTTCCGACGATGGACGATGAGAGCTGTACACACGTTAGTTTATCGTTCGATATCGGCCCTGGGCTGATTATCGGATGAGAACAATTGCATGTGTGTACTTAGCCTAAGTCTAAAGCTTTGCCTGGGGTAGTAGAGGCCTGGACAGGCACATAATGATCTGAGCCTTATCTGAGATAAAATACAGATTCTGTAGAATCATCCTCTGTTCCCTTTTGCCCCAAACTCTTCCCTTTTTTTATGTATACCCCTACTTTTAATTAAACCAAACCCTTACTTTAGGATCCTGTTCCTCTTCAATAAGATCAAGATACCCCTAATTTTACAATATCATATAAATAAACTGCAAAAACTAAAAAACAAATTCAATATGCTATGCTAAATCAACATGCTACGCATATCATCACATCAATTCCATTCTGCATGTGAGTCTTGAGTCGTTTCTAAACTTTGGGTTCAAACATCTTTCCCTCAAGAAGTCCGATGGCTGCATCAGGTGTGAAAAGAGTGCCAACAGGGTGGTGGTGGTCCAAGGTTTGGAGGACAGGACAACCTTACTATCCAACCTCTAGCTGAGCTTAAAAATATTTCTTACAAAATCCTCCTTAAAATATGGAGCCGAATTTGCTTACTTCCTGCACCTTCAGACGGATCTACATTTATAGACATACTTGGTGTCACACTTGGCTGCCCCAAGACGCAAAAACATTTTCTGTGATGTAATTGAACCAATTTAGGAAACGTCTGTGTGAAGTGGGGCTTAGTGGGTGTTTCGGTGGCAGACCACCGACTACATTCAGCTGGCCTTGGCAGATCAATGGAAACCACAGGAGACGGCATCGTTTAAAGGGACAGCATGTCAAAAGCTAATGATGTAGAATAGGGTATGGAGATCAAATGCTGTAAAGTGAACCTGTCACTTTAATTTTCCATCTGCTTTTGCTTACTGGTATTGTAAAAAGTTATACAAGTATCCTACCAGACAGCTAAAGAAATTCAGTTACCCGATGTTTGGATTCTAAGACATTCTAAGACATTCTAAGACTAAGAGTTGGGTTGATAGCATTACATTTCCATAAAACTATACCTGTAAAAGTATAAATTCTCATCTTTCATGCTACCCAGTCCATTTCAGTACTGACAAATCTTTTGCTGAAATCCAAAGGGAAAGGAAGTTCAGAGAGTGCGGATCTCTCCAACATTTTTTATTTACTACATTCTGCTCATTGTAAAATGGAGAAGAGATGTGTGTGTCAGGGGGAACCAAACAATTTAATAAGTGGGGGGGAGGGGGGAAATAAATAATTGGAGTCAATGGGTATGTTTTATTTTTGCCTTCTGGACAGTTATCCTTAAGTGCTCCTAAAACTCCAAACTAATATCTATTTTGCGCCCCTGTGGAATATGAGTGGGTGCAAATTTTGATGTATGGTATGAGCACCACTGTGCATCCAATTTATATTTTAGGTACAAATGTGTAACAAATACAATAAAATATCCTTGTGTGCCACATCATGCCCATGTTGCTGCAGACATGATCCACCCCATTGGCAGCTGAATCAGGCCATACCATGCCAGCTTGGCTTCCCGTCTTTCTTTCCACGGGTCAGCTTGTCTCTTGCATGACAGTGAACCACGTTTGTTCCCTTTCCTTACCCTGTAAATACTGCATGACGCATATAACTTATATAAATTTAAATTTTGGTGTTTGAATTGTTCAAGAAATTTGGTACTGCCCAATTGTTTTTAGAATGGGTTTACAGTAGAGAATGGTTGGAACCCCTGTGATGTTTTTTCTGCTCTTCTGGACATGTTAGAGAGATCTCCCTCTACTTGTTGTTCCACTTTGCTAGACGGGAAGTGAGAGGAACTCTCCAACAACAACACAGGCACATTCCCCTTCTTTAGTAATGTCCGAAGGCGAAAAGCTCTGTGTGTTCTTGTTGCAAATTTGAATTTCACTTTCTGTTGGCTTAAACTTTTACCAGCAGGATAGGAGGTGAGGGAAAATTTCTATACAGAATAGGTAAAGGTAGCAGTAAAAGGGCCATTTCTCCCACGGACTCAAATTCAGCCATTCCCATCCAAGTGGAGCTAAGTTCCCACTTTGAAAATGGGCATGGGTTATTGCAGAAAGGGACAGTTGTCAAATTTCACTTTGCAAAGTTTAGCATTTGTTGCCAAGGATTCTTGGTAATCCCAGTTTCCCTTGCACAGGCCAGAAATGAATGAACATCATCCAGGCTTGACCAATCAAGCTGGCCAAAGAGCAGGATACGGAAGAAAAGAAAGGAGCAAATGGCAGTGCCCGCGACAGGTGAGTATAGTGTGCGGTTTTGGTTTTGCTTTAAAATGAATAGGAGTCTATGGGGATTTTTGTAGGAAAAGAGAGGCAAACCACACTACTAACAACCACATTTGTAGTGCAAATCCTAAACAGCAACCACCTACAGTGTGTGCAAATACAAATGCCGGCAGTGTGATTTGCCTCTGCTGGCTGCACAACAGCAGGTAACATTTGGATCCTAAAATAAAGGGTTGGGTTGATTATGTTTCCAATAAGGATAAGGTACGGAAGGAAAGAAAGGAGAGGGTGGCAGTGCCTGCAACAGAATGGGGACAAGTCAGTATCTATGGTTTCAGTTCTGCTTTCAAGAGAATAGGAAAAGATGGGGCCCATTTTGTGCAAGAAAAGAGAGGCAAACCATACTACAAACCTTTGTGCCAATATGGTTGCCCAAAGTTCAGTTTGCCTCTGCTGGCACGTGACCTTTGGATCCTAAAATAAAGGGTTGGATTGATAGCATTACGTTTCCAATCAATATGGCTACAGGTTGCCTCTGCTGACCGCACAACACAGCTTGTTGCAAGATTTTTACTGCAGGTCCCCAAATGTTACAATCTTTCCTTGCTGTATCCAAAACTAATTAAAAACTTTTTAAATCCTTCTTTGGGGAAGTTTCAAGAGACACATCAAAGTGTCAAGCTGACGCAAGTTGCAAGATGAGACCTAGGAGATGACAGCTTGAATCAAACAACGATGATGTTTAGGAGGCTTTAGAAGCCTTTTCTTCCTGAGCCCGCTTCGGCCCGGCAGTTTGCTAAGTAACCTGGCTGACTTTTATGTATAATTAAAGAATACAATGTGATGTGGGAGTATTATGAGGCTCGCAGCTCAGTGGGACTGAGAACACCGACAATAGACTTTGAAGTAGAATGTAACCTTCTAGAATCTGACAGAAAATTAGACCCTTGAAGTCATATGTTTTGCAGGACGTAAAAGTCGGTGACAGATGACATCACACATGTGCATTTCATATACATCAGATTTTATTAGGAGAGGAAGATGAATATCAACTTGCATTAGAGTGTTGCACTAGATTCTTTCAAGTTTACATTTATTTATTTTTGTGATCTTCAATCCAATTTTAGGCAGAAGGTAGAGAACTGTTGGGTTGTCCCCTTGTGGATTGGTGAGTTTTAGTTTAGCTATTTTAACAGTGTCCCGGCACACGTCTATGTTTTCAAACATTGCTTCTATAAAAGGATCTGACTTTTACACATTCTCCCCGTCTTGATTAATCTCACAGCACCGTGATTGCTTCTTAAAGGAATCCTGGTCTACGATGTCGATGTAGTCGGATGGAATTGATATGCCATTTTACAAATCCTGGTTCTGTCAACAAAAGTAAAGCTAAATTTTGCTATGTGGTGGGTGATTTTGCCATGTATTGAGAATATGCTCAGAAAAATGGCACATTATGGCACAAATAGCTTCTAGTGTACGTTGTCTAGGGGTCCTGCTGCCGACTTCTGAGCCCTGACGGTTCTTTTGGGTCCCACCATGCTCATCTTTAATCGTTGGGTGCCGGTAGATAATTTGCATGCACACAGGAGGTACATCGTCCTCTACACATTGCTAAGTCAGCATGCCACAAGGATGCCAGGATGTAAATGGCACGGCGAATGCAGTGTACAAAGAAGCAGCAAAACTACTAGCAGCATGGGGCAAATGTTTTTTTGGGCAAAGGAGGCTCTAACTCTTTTAATTTATTTATTCTAGTGACCTCTTCTGCTGTTTAAAAATGGTGAATATCTGGTACCCCAAGGTATATTTTTGTGTGCTTGTTTTTGAAGATGCTCGGGCACTGTTATTGGAATTGGCTGTGCAAGCTCCAGGCCATAGCTTGAATCATACAAAAAATTTCCTCTCCCATGGATCATGGCAGCGTAAATGAAACAGCATCAGGCAAAGTGAACTTCCGGTGTAAAAAAGAAGTGAACCTTTGCTTTGCTTGGCAAGGCCAAAAGCAGAAATGAAAGCTCTTTCTGAGTTGCTGACCTAGACACGTCTACAAATCTGGTAAATATCGTCACTCCGACTTCTTGATTTGCTTTTTTGTGTTCCAAGTTGGTGACTCAGAAAGTTTGGAAGCCACAGGCATGCAGGCAGCTACATTTTTGGAGGGCGAGCTTCTTATTTCCTTATGACCGGTTTTCTTATCATACAGGACAAGCAACAGGTTCACTTTACCCATTGATGTCACATGCTACTTGGTGGCCCTGGATACTTTCTTGAGCTGCCTGCGCAGGAGGATGTTGCTGAAGTATAAAAGGCAGTTTTTATATATGCCGGGTTATATAACGGTTTAAGCAAGACTCTTTCTTAGATCTGAGCAGAAGTTTGCTTCCAGGTGACTACACAAGTTAAAAAATTGATTGTACAGTCTTTTTGAGATTTGCAAACAACTATGTAAGGCAAGACCTACCTTAGATGAACTCTTGGAGTAATGACTTTGCCTACTCAGATCTTGACAGAACAGCCGTGGCAGATAAGGGGACGATCAAGACATATGTGTTGCACCATAGGAATTTGGATATGAGGTCCATGCCCAAAGATTAAGGTCATCATCTGGTTTTATAGGCTTTCTCTGGGTTCCCCGGTGTTCTTCCACTATCCTGAACAACCTGATTGGTTTATTATCTTCATCCCAAACTGGCCTACTATATGTATTTCTATTGCAATGTCATTCAAATCTAAAGCAGGGGACACCAGATGCCAGCACGGTGGCTCAGAGGTTAGCACTCACCTTTGCAGCGCTGGGTCCCAGGTTCAAATCTTGGCCAGGGTACATCTGTATGGAGTTTACAGGTTCTCCCTGTGTTTGTTTGGGTTTCCTCCCACATTCCAAAAACATACAGTTAGTTTAATTGGCTTCCCCCCAAATTGACCTTAGACTACATTAATGACATATGAATATGGTAGGGACATTAGATTGTGAGCTGCTTTGAGGGACAGCTAGTGACATGACATGTACAGTGCTGCATAATATAAATACTGCATAATAAATAATTTATTTTATTATTTATAATTTTTTAATTATATTTGATAAGTACATTTAAAAGAAAAAACAACCGAACACTACCATTTTTGTATCATTTAAATACAATGGCCCCAATGAGGTTGTTACCATAACTGATAAGTGTTCATGGTCCTTTATCTTGGCATTGAGCTGTAATTTATTGATGAGACTGACAATGTAATATTAAAGCCGGATAACGTTTGGTGACGTCAGATTCTGATGCAATAACAAAGCTGTGTTTATGCTGCAGGCATTAGATCTGTGTGTAACACAGCAGCGTTGGTGCGGGGGGTGCGCCGCTGTCATTGCAGATATGCAGGATAAGTAAACAGTGGCTGCACTATGTGTTCTAATAATACAAGGACATCCCGAGCCGTGTTCCTTCCTTTGTATGCATCGCACTGACCCCCGAGCTGAGGCCTTCCTGCTTTCCATGTCAAGCTTTTATTTGGTATTCAGGGCTGTATTTCCCGGCTGATTTTATGGCACTGTCATTGGGAAATGAAAGTCGCTCTATGCTCAGGTGTATATTTAAAGATGGCCATCTGGGTTATTTTTCTTTTTCAGCAAGGAGCATTAGTTAGGGCTCTTTCATGGCCTGTGGTTGGCAGCTTCCATAGTAAAAGGCGTCTATGGGAAATCGTACCACCAGGTAACCAGATTTGGACACGACCGTGGCTGCAGTCACAGTGCAAGTCTTCAAGCAACAACCACCCAACCACGTTTTATTCTGCTGCAGCTGCGTGCAAAAAAATGGTTCACAACCTCTCCCATTCACTTGAGATGGAGAGGTTGGGACTGCAGTTCAGCCTAAGATAGAACACTATGGCTCACCATGGCTCAGAAATGGCTGTGAGACTTATCATTAAATGTGCAGTATACCATCGGGCACCAGTAACAGAAATGGTTGTTTTGAAACCTAAAAGAGTGCAAAGAAGGGCAAACAAATGGCTACAAAGCACGGAGATATGGGATAAGGATAAAGAGAAAGTAAACTGAAAATTGCCTAAAACAAAAAAAAATACACTTACCTTCAATCCCCAGGTCTCTTCCATCGAGTCCCGCGTTGTCCCGGCATCTGTCTCTGAGCCGGCATGGCCCGCCATCTTCGTCTCTTCTTCCAGGTTCTTCATGCTATGTCACCCTGAACCAGACGCAAGATCGGGTACTGTAGGATGGAAAAAAAACTCCCGCATTTCTTTTTTCACGAAAAGTCCCCTGCACATGCCCGAGATGCTCAGGCATTCGCAGAAGGAGCACCCAAGAGCCTCCCGGGATGCGTGGCGTAGGTATCCCGGGAGGCTTTGCGCTCCCATTCATTCTCAACCACCTAGGCGAGCGAGAATTAGGGGGCAGTCACTGCACACTTTAAAAAAAAAACAAAAAGACAAGGGTGTTGCACTTAAAAAAAATAAACAAACAGAATTTTTACTTAACATAAAAGGGTTGTCTACCTATCTATGTAAAGTGAAAGGTACGCTTTAAGTTTTTCTATTGAGGCAAAGTTATTCTATGAGGCAATTACGCAGGTATATGATCACCAAATATATACATGGGAAAAAGTTGATTGCTTAAAAGTAATTGCAAAAGACTCCACGTTGCACAAGCAGCACAAGTAAAGTATTTGTAAACAGAATAGAAAACTAAGATTTTATTATTTTATAACAGAAAACACATGGGATGCTAGCAAATGTTTATCTAAACATATAAACTTTTCTTTAACAAGCACTAAATTTGTTCTTAATTAAACTCTTATAGACTTTTTTAGCTGCTTGTACAGTGGATCCATTCATCCCTAAAAGTCACAACTAAGTCTCTAAAATCAGTTTATCAATTTCTAACAGCACACAGTTATATTAAGGGGCATTGTTGCTACAAGAAAACGGTATTGATTTTACTGAACAAAGATTAATTTCTTCATAATGCCAATAGCTACAGAGATAAGTAAAGGTTGGAAATGAGGTTTATTTTTGGTCAAGCTTTTCCGTTCTAACTCCCACATTCCCATTAACAACATTAAACAACACTTCTATTTTAATTATATATTTTTTAAAGCTAAATTAAGTCATCTTTATTTGTGGGTGCAATGCAGGGTGATCATGGCTGGCAGGATGGACCAACAGGGTGCTATACACGGCTTTCTAAAAACCACTCTCTGAATAGCTTCTAGCCCTGATACAAGCAGTAGGTTGGTGTTAGCGGGAGTTATGTAAATATCAAAATGTAATAATGGTTTGATGCCAGGAGAAGTGGGCATTCCTAGGTAGATTGGATTTTCATGAAGACTGCCCTAGGCCTGATCTTGAATGAAAGAATCAGTAAATGGAAGGGGTGGTCCAGCAACATTCAGACTGGTTTGATGGAGCTAGATGAAGATGGATGTCCTCCAGCCTAGCGGTCACCAGCCGGTGGTCTGTGGACCACTGGATGTCTGCAAGAAAATTTTAGTGGTCCGTGGCTCTGGCTGGTGCACCCCCAGTGGGGTCAGAAGAAGGACCTTTGGGGGGGCACACCAGCCAGCGACAAGGTCCATACCCCCTTACGGATCTCAGGCTCGGGAAAGTGGGCACATTCTGGCATCCTGACTCTGGGAAAGGTTCTTCCGCTTTGAATGACACCCGGCTTCCCTTGCATTTGCGGTCCGGAGACGGTAAATTTAGTGGTCTGTGGGTCCGAAAAGGTTGGCGACCACTGCTCCAGCCAGGAAATCAGGTGGTTTCTATCGGATATGCTGCAGCTTCTAATGCACATTTGAAGAAGCTCAGTGTTCAGTGAAATCAGAATAAGCAATTTTAATACAGGAGAGTGGCCGCTACAACTGTGCAAGACTAAAACCAAGACCGGAGTTTACCTTTAAGCTTAAAAACTAGATATTTGCAAATATCTTTGGCATACAACCACTGCCCACCGCATTAATAGAAGCGCCAGCTTTCGGGACTGTTGAGCGGCATATGTTGTGTGCTTATTTAGCGGCACAGGGGAGTCGACTTGCCTGTAGCAACAAGCCTTTCATCAAAGTAATGCAGATAAATGACTCTTGCTTGAAAATTAGTGAAGACTGCTGGGTGCAGCTACCTCTCATTTTCCCTAATATACTCTGGGGGGATTCGGTACTGAAAATAGTACAAATGAGACAAAAGGGGCCACACTAAAAACAGACACAATTATACACTGAATGTCCATGATAAAAGAGAAGTGTTTACGGCTGTGTACATATTATAAAGATTCCTGTAAGTTTTTCCTTAAATGCGAACAATCTATTGTAAAAATTGTAAGAAACTTGTGATAGGAGGAATACAAGAAATGCCAAAGCTGAGCTGTTTCTGGAATAACCTGTATGCAGCACGTGGAGACATAATCTACTTGATAATATTATTATTAATAAACAGGATTTATATAGCGCTAACATATTATGCAGCGCTGTACTATAAATAGGGGTTGCAAATGACAGACAGACACAGACAGTGACACAGGAGGAGGAGGGGACCCTGCCCCGAAGAGCTTACAATCTAGGAGGTGGAGGGAGTATCACACTTATTATTGTATTACATTACATTGCTTTATATGTATTCTGATGAATACTGTGACAGCATTTCTATTCAGGGCTGAAGTCCAGGCAGATAAAATGATCACATTACTGCACCTCTGTGCTTATTATTCACCCGGAGCATGCTCAGTATAGCGATATTATAATGTTCTCTGCTTCCAGGTGCATACTGGCGGTAACAAGCTGTAAGCACTGGGCTTTTACAAATGTTTGGAAATGCTTGTGCAGAGTGGTGTGTGTTTTTTTATTTTACATTTTTTTTTAAATGCTTGTAAATACCCAAAAACAAAGCAGTGACCAGCAGTTTCAGTTCATAGAGGAACTATCACAAAAAAAATGATAACACTTACTTTTACAAGTGGAAAGCCATTGATCCCTCTGCGGTTGCAGTCGAGTCTTCCTTCTCCGTCCCAGTGCAGGCTGGATGCCGGGTGCCACCATCTTCTTCCTCTTCTTCCAGGTTCTTCTTCCTACATCACCTGATCTCGCATTGCGCGGATGCAAGATGAGGTGATGCGCTTCTGGGAATGTAAAAAAAAAGTGCTGATCTCCTGTGTGGTCTTCTTTTTTTTTTTTACAGTAGAAGAAAACACCTTCTGGGCATGGTCGATAATGGGCATGAGCAGAAGGAGCAGCCAGCATGAATGGAAAGCCCACTTCCTGTGGGCTTCCCATTTAGTCTTTACTGCCATGGCAGTAATGGCAGGGGTCTCCCCTTCAAATAAAAAAATAACAACCCACATTTTTAGCCTATATAAAAGAGTTATCCACACTTTTATATACAGTAAAAAAGGTGATGACGAGTCTGATTCAAGGCTTTGGAGAAGGTAGAGGTAGCAAGTCACCCCTGCATGTAGCATCTGAAAAAACATGCGGCAATGCTGTTGCTATCAACTGCCTATCAAAGAAAGGATAAAAAAATGGACCCCTATTCCCTCCATTGTTATTGTTATAAGCATCAAATCCACTTAAAGCAACTAAACTCTGTGTGTACTCAACTGTCCCTACTCCATCGCTGGCGCTGCCATCTTCCTTCTCCTTCTTTTCCTTGTTTCAATCTTCATTGGCTGGGTCGGGATGACGCAACTTTCATTCAGTCCCAGCAGCAGCAGGGGAAGCCGGATTTCACTCGGCACCCCGGCTACCATATCATACATGGCATAGCAATTTTGACAGTGGAAGACAGCAATCAGGCAGGTGATAATGGAAGAGAGACATTGCATGTATCTTTCAGCAAAAAAAAACCCTGCCTGGTCACCAATTTTTAAAAGAAAATAAAAGAAAGCTGGGGTTTGTAAAATGGGCATTACATTATATATTGTTTTAGTAAAGAGTTAGGTAGTCTATACAATCATTAACAAACTCAAATACAATCGTATTAGTAGGTCATTCTTTCATGGAGCTGAGACCTTATAGCTATACAGAGGAAACCCTAAGTATACAAGATGTAGATAAATAGTGTAAAGTATCTTTTCCCGACGCGTTTTGCCTATTGGCTTCCACAGGGGATTCATAAATAGCGTTAAAATATGGTAGTGAAAAAGGTTTTTTCACAATTCCTCATACTGACACCTGTCTCAGGACCCTCATTCAGCATGCAAATTATTTGGATGGATACTTTTCACTCCTATTGGACAGCTCAAGGTATTGGGCTTACCCCTTTGACTTTCTCTATGAGGAATTATGACCATATTTTAATGCTCTCTGAGAATTCTCTGAGGAAGCCAGGAAGGAATAGCAATTATATTGCTTGGTATTTTGCATCAATTTTTAAAGTCAAACTTTAGATTTTAAAAGTGCTAGCAACTACCGCTAATCTGAACATGCCCTTATGGGCATTTGGGCATTAAACTCAAAAATCCAAAAATTGCAACCACACAAGTTCTTTATTGTAGCAGAGACAAGGAATGTATATTCTGCACTAAACCAAACTCGCCTGCCTGTTGCCAATCTTTTTTGCATACTGAGCTGCACAGCTGGACAATTTTGGGATACCTTGGCGACACTTTTCTGTACATGTTATTCTAGCGGGGTCAATCAATATGGCTGAAGATCCTGAACCCAGGAAAGGAGCAGAGGAAGATGTCAGTGGCATAGAGGAAGCGAGGAGATTTGAGTTTGCTATAGGCATGTATTTACCCCGCTCCTTCCTGTCCACCTCTGCTCTACAGCAATGTCCAGCTGTCATTATGACAGCCGGGACTTGTTTTTTTCTTTAGTTTTTTTTAAAAGCACTTATACCTTCTTCTCACAAAACAATATCTGCAGTGTCAAACGGTTACAGTTAAACAAAGTTATTGTTATTTCTGTAAGGCATTCATTGCAGATCAAAGAGGTGAAAAGGGGGCAACACCCCCATTGCTCTTTGTGAATAACTTTGCTGTTCTTTGTAATTGAAACAATAGTTTGCTGCCATTATTCACAATACACAGAGGAATTCTAGAATAAAATTTGTACTTTTTATCCACTGGAACACTTTCAAATATAACCCTTGTTGAACCGGAGAAAAAAAAGCACATTTTTCCTTTTGTTACATCTTTTGTCTATGGATTTTGTAAGAAACCAAAAAATTTTTTCAGTACAATATGAACTAAAAAAAACATTGCTTTTTCTGTAAAAACAATCTAAGTACATATTTCAATGTCATCTGAAAATGGGACAACATTATCATTGAATCCAGAGGCTAAAATGTAAAAAATGTTACGCCAACGGGGGAAGGCCGAAATGGTTAATAAATTGTAAAAGTAAAGTTCAGGGAAATAGAGAAATGCACAGATGAAACATGTATGAGAGCAGCCACAGGATTTTAAATTCTTTCCATTCAGACATCTCTGAGATTTACAAAATTCTCCCACAGAGAAATTTCTCTGCTGCACGTTAATAACAATTTTTGGTTTTGTGCGCCCTCTAGCTACTGATTGGACAATGGAAGGAGAAGCAACAAACTGATGTATCTTCCTATAATTCTTCTCTCTCGTCCTTTTTGAATGTTTCTTACATTTCAGTATCTTCATTGCCTTGGAATCCACTGCTTGCAATCCCATGAACAATAGATCTCACTCTAAAAAGCAGCACAAGGATCCAATTAGTTCTCCTGCACTGCACATGTGAAGGGTCTAACTAGAAATCAGTGGGCCCCACTAGCACAACTTAGGATGTTACCACCTATACCCTTCAGAAAAAAAATATGAGTATAAGAAAAGAAGCAGCAATACGTATTCCTCAGCAACTTGCTTCCCCCCAACCTCAGTCCCCCTGTAATCCCCACATTGATAGTTACACGTCTGGACACACACTACACACACTTATTATCACATAGGAGAACTTCCTCATAGGAGAAGGGGGCAGGATGACAGAGAGATTGCCCACTTAACAAGCTTCTTTTTCTACTGACCAATCACAGGCAGGGGGAGGGACCAGACCTGTAAGTGCTACTTAATATCAGCAGAGAAGAAATCAGGTCTCTAGCCCTGCCAAACAATGCTATTATGTAAAACCAAGTTAAATAAATCTCAGGACTGGATAGGAAGAAATAGAAATCCTTTGGCAGGGTAAGCAGCCTCCTTATGCCTATTCCGTCTGTGCATTCACCTAGAATTTAGCTTTTATGGAACACTTTGAAAAAAGGAGAAACATTCTTTCTCTCTTTAATATATGTATTAAAACAGTCTTTACTGTGTCTGGTGAACTCATTGTGGAATAATAAATTGCATGCTGGGTAAAAAAAAATTCTGTAGTTTGAAATGTAAAAAAGACAGCACTAGAGAAAAAGCTGATGAATAAGAATAAGTGTGTATATTACATGCTACATACAGTAGAAAGTGGAAGAATTCCATAGTGAGTAGAAAAAGTTATCATGGATAACTGGATCAGCTCATCAGATGTTTTTAACATGAAGCTAAACTGGAAAAACACAAAGATGGTGCTATAATATATATCCCCAGCTTCTGGTGGATTTTGTGTATTAGTGCCACATTGTGCGGCTCAGTTGCTGAGTATTGTAGAGCAGCGGTCCCCAACCACGAGAAAAGTTTGGTGGTCCACTGAAAAATGTGGACATTATTTGCAATTTTTATGTTTTTTTAGTAATAAAATAAAAAATAATATTCTAATAAATTCTTATATTCTGCATGACAATTTTTGACTTTATATTGCACTAAATTCACGAACTGTACTAGAGACGGTAAAACAAGGGAGACGCAGCGTGACGTCAGTGTAGTGTTAAGTTGTACAAGCCATACGCTTCAGTATTGTCTCCACCATTACAACAGTTACCACGCTCCGCCAATACTGATTCTCATCCCATTGTTTTATCTTATTTATTTATTTCTCAGATGATCTTTTAGGTAAGTATGACCCTAGCTGTGTAATTTCTTTACCTGTTATATTTAATGGCACCAAATAGTTTGACTTTGATAACTATCATTTCTTGTTTGGTCTTAGAATTAAATAAACCCATATTAAGTGAGAAAAAGCAAACTAATATTTTACATTTCTTTAGTAATACCAAAAATAATGCAACTAATGATAATTGTAACAATGGTAATACTTCACTGAACTGTAAGCTGATCAATGAATCAGAGCCACCACAGTCCTTGTCAGCACCATTAGGAGGATCATTGTTTTACAAATGTATTTATCTTTTTAAGAAAATTCATATTAATGGTCCACGGGATTTAAAATTATGAATTTGTGGTCCATGAGGTCCGAAAGGTTGGCAACCAACCGCTGCTGTAGATCTCGGCTTTAAATTCAGTGGTGCTATAGATAGAGCCAGCTGCCAGGGACAATGTAACTGCTGCACAACCGCAAGTTATATCATCAGTGGCCTTCCAATGGTCAGAAAGGATCTCCGTGCACTTGAAAGTCTGTTGTGGAGCCAGCGGTGAAGATGTCACCTTCAAAGACTTAGCGGTGACATGATCCTGGATCTCCTATGGCTGGGTCTGTACTCATAGTGGCCCCAGCTAGTGAACCCATGCATTACCTATGAAGGGTAAAGTTCCCTCAGGTTAGTTCTCTGTTCCAAGTTTGGATCCTGGACCATGGTTCATGCAGGGCAGCTGCACACAGGTAAGTCTGTGCCATATTCGGCACGTATGCACGCCTAATTATGGCAGAAGCTCACCAGCCGCCAATGAGTTTACTTCTCCTTATGCCTTATTATTAAACACCATCTTCTTCCTTCTTACAATCTTTGACCATCTTGGTGGCCGGTCCGTGGCAACATAACTCCTGAGTTGCTGTAAGCACTGAGGAAGCTGGCATTGCCGGGTATCTTTTTGACATTTCTCCGGGGTGATCCAGCAGGTACGAATATTTATTTTTGAAAGCTTGTCCCTTTCCGCAATAGTACCCTGCCCGACCCAACATTTTTAAAAGTGCAAATTCAGTTCAGCTCATAGTGAAAGTGAAAATGCTCAAAGCTACATAGAGTTCAGTGGTGCATGGAACATCTGGTGGGGTCCTGTACTATCCGGGAGATTTAATGTTATCCCTTCTGTTGTAAAAGATGTTTCACGTTTCCGAATGCAAATGAAACCTCAAAGGGTTCCATAGCTCTTTACATGCGCTGGGTGTTGTATTCCATATGTTCTAAATAAAAACCAAAAATCAATGATGTCCCGCAGTTCACATGAATTACCGGGCTGACATAAAACAGTTGTAAATTTCTTGTTGAAATGAAATATGGAAAACATTTGATGCTGAATTCTGCTTAAAGAATGTCATGTTTTGTAAAGATGTCTTTAAAATCCTTACCCAACCAACTGGTGGCCCCAGCTAGTGAACCCATGTTTTACGCATGAGGAGCATAGATTCCTAGGCATTCTCTCCAGCCCCTTTAGCCGGGCGCACCACAGGGCAACTTTAAGTAACCACTGGGATGTTTTTGGGTGGTTACTGATGAGCTGGCTCACAATACAGGGGCTTCCACCCACCTACAGCTTCTTCCCACCCACCTTAAAAAAACTTTTCTCAAACGGCAGTTCTTACGCTATATGACTGGCCATTGACGAACCTAGCTCTGTCACATGTGGGTGGGGGAATGTCTAACCCAGTGGAAGTCCCATGTTGCACCTTACACATGGATTAGTGTCTTTGCCTTTTGATGGCCAAATGGTTATTTTGGTTATTTCGCATTATGGCGTCTTGCTAGCACAGCACGTGCATCAGCTTATTCACTGGTAATGGAACCCTAATCACACCTTACCAATGTACTATAGGCCATGCATTGCCGTGCAGCTTGCAGAACTCTGGAATGCCACGTGCCACTTTGTGCAAACCATTTAAATAATTGGGCTGTTGAACACAATGCACAGCTGAGAAGGGTCTGGGGCCCTCGTCTGTCCCTAGTAAGCTGCTTGGCAAGGTTTGTGCTTTTAGGAAGAGTAGTGGATGTAGCCAAAGTGGGCTTCTGTGCAGAAACTACTTGGGGCCCCTCTGGTAACCCATCCTGGCTTGGGGCCCCTGTTGGCTGAGGATGGTCCATGGTCTTCTTTCAGTGGCACACTTTGCACCTCCCTATGTCCACCCCTGGCAAGGTGCATGGCAATGTGTGTCCATTTAGGAAGAAGCAAAGCAAATCTGCCCTTGGTGACCCCTGTGCAGAAATTGGGCCTCCCCTGCCAACCCCCCCTGACCTGGGGCCAACTGAGGATGGTCTGGGGCCCTAGTGCAGTAGCACACTTTGCACCTCCCTAAATCCGTCTTTGGCAAGATGCATGGCAATGTGTGTGCATTTAGGAAGGGGCAACACAAACCTATAGTAAGAGGGGACTCTAGGTGATCCCTCAATTCCTGTGCAGAAATGACTTGGGCCTTCTCTGCCAAAACCCACTGACTTGGATCCCCTGTGGGAGCCTGCGTTGGTTGAGAAGGGTCGTGGCCCTAATGGGGTGGCACACTTTGCATGTCCCCTATATCCCCTGGCACGGTGCACAGCAATACATGTGCTGGAAGAGGCAACACAAACCTGTAGTGGGAACGAGCCCTTAATGAACATATACCCCCCCCCCCCCCCACTACAGCATATACTCACCATTCCTTGCTGCCGCAACACTCTGCATTGTGATTGGCCCAGCACTACCACATGGGGCTGAGGAAGACTCCATAGCCCTCTGTAAGCGCTAAAAATTGGTATGGAGCTTACACATGGTTTTCATCCCTGAATGGAGCTCTAGGGGATAAATGAATTACCACTAACAATATCTTGTATTTATATACCACCGGCATATTATGTAGCGCTGTACACAGAGCACAATCATTCTGACTGTCTCCTATTAAAAGCTCACCCTTGTTAATGCCCTTGACAATTTTTTTGGAGGGTGTAAAGCTGATTATACTTCTACGGAAGCATTTTAGTGTAATGAGCCTGGCGCTGCCCTCTCCCTATGGTATTGGAGAATTCTGTACTGATATGGCATAGTATTGGCAAACCAGTATTACAAAGACCATGAACTGTCACTATTTAATGTACAGCGCTGCGTAATATGTTGGCGCTATATAAATCCTGTTTATTAATAATAATAATATTAATAATATTAATGTCGGGGTACTGAGCTGCACAGCCAATCAGCATATGGCGGGTGCAGTGGGGGGTTGTAGACTAGTAAAGCCTCTTTCCAAATTTTGTCTCTGCAAATGAAAAATCTCCTCCCGAATTTCTCCATCAGGAATGCTTGGCAGTTCTATTTGGACATTGTGTATGGGTGTATTCTCCTTTGTTCCATATTCTGAAATATTCTATTCTAGGCTGGTGTATTTGTTTTTGGAGCCATATGACATCTCAGACAATGGTGCCTTAGGAGGATGTTTCTGCTTCCAGAATATAAAGCTCTGTAGAACATGAGATTACCATGGTGCAATGCCCCGGGGGGCATGAGGAGCATGATACTACCTGCTGACAGTCCGTCACCCCTCGGGGGTCTCGTTTGAAGCCGGGAGTGACACGTTGATCCGTAGTCACATCTGCAGCCGAGATGTTCACAGAAGCTCAGTGCTTGGATTAGAGCCAACATCAAAATAAGTCAGGAAAGTAAATACAAAGGTGATTTAAAGGTAGCAAGTGACCATTGTAACCCATTGAAAAAAATAAAATAATAAATATATCTGAAAATGACCCATCTCTGCAGAGCTGTGCAGAGGAGAAGCAGCACAAACAGCCAACCAATGGTTCTGCATTGCTCATGTGCTATAACAAACATGCTGATTGGAGGGCAGAATGACAAAGAGCTGAGCTCATCAGTCTGCTGCTTCTCATTTCACATGCTGAGGGAAGGACCTATCAGTGTTACTTACCTGCAGAAAGAAAAAAGATGCTGTGAGCTCCTATTGAAGCCTGGGCCGTTAGCTGCAAAATTTAAGTGACGATTAGGATTTTAATGCAGATTCAGTTTTCACATTAAGAGTTAATAACACAAACACAATCCTATATGAGGAATAGAATTTCTGCTGCTGGTAGTTTTTACTATTTCTACCTGAACTCTAGAGGGCAGCAGAGTGGCTGTAATGTTAGCTATAAGAAAACTCCATGTCCCATGATTCCTTGCATTGTGTATGATAGATGGGGGTGGTCACACCTGTAGTCCCAGCTCTGTACAGCGCAATGGGGTGACTACAAATGACTGAATGGAGCATGGATTGTAGCCACAGGCATTAGGGATGTGCAGAAACAGATTCAATTTACTGTATGTGTTTACACTTGACTAGTATTAAAAAATGAATCAAAAAAACTTTCTGCCATATTTGATGATTCCTCAAAGTATTTGTAGGCAGCTGATGGGAGTCTCGTGTCTGTGGGCATTCTTTGGGCACTGCTGGCCGTGTACCACCAGGTAAAGGTAACCAATGGTCTGTATTGATGTTCCCAGATCAGCTGGCTCGGGGAGTTGTCTGGGTCATGCCGCCCCACCCCCACTCCTCTCCATATCACAAGACTTGCAGGGGTTCCTAAGCGTAGCTGCATTGCATACAATAAGGTTTATACTCGAATTTATCTACAAATCCAGCATTTAGAATCTAAGACAACAAACATTGGGATTTTGTTAGTTCCGTGAGTGCGGCGTCTGATATCCTGGCACTAACTGCACAGCTGTGCCACGATGGGCTGTAAAACGGTGGCAGAAATCATCATGACATGGAGCTGGCACGGGGACAATGATAATTATTTCTGGCGTCTCACTGCTGATATAAAAATACAACCAAAGAAACAAAGACATTTCAGCTTCGTTCACATGCCTATGGAGGTCACCTATCCTGTATTTCTCAACCCAAAGAACCGCTCATTAAGCGCCGAATAGAAAAGTTCATATTGGAGCGTGAATCTGGCATCTGATTGGCTGTGTTTAAAAAAAAGTTGCAGCAGTTTTTTTGTCCCTGCATTTTATCTGAAGTCAATGAGAGCATCCTATTATTGGAAAAATGTTTATAATATTAGAAGGTAAAAGGAAGTATCCAGTGGTGGAATGGTGAACGTATCAAACTCCTGAGCTGCCATCGCATTGTATTGTTGAGTTGTTGCAGTGGAATCGGGCTCTGCACGCAGTTCTCTCTCACTCCATTTTTTTTATCATATTTACTTTTTTTGAGTTATTTTTCTGCTGTGCACTCAAATTGTTTTCATTTGTATATTTCTCACACATCAGCACCCTGCACAGAGGATTGTAAGATCCAGCCATTAAAAATATGATTCATCAGCAGTACATGGCTGAAATGTGCTAACTGCAAAAATATCTGCACCGCCTAATAAGAGGCTGCATTAGGAGGAGGTCATGTGATCCCCAGAACATTACAGCCGCGGGGAGTTGGAAGCTGAGCTTTGACTTCTAAGGTTACAGTGACCATGGATATCAAGGTATAGGGGTGTTAGATCTGCCCCTGGCTTCCCCTTCATTGAATCTGCCCTCCAGCCTCCCCTTCATTGGATTTGCCCTCCAGCCTCCCCTTCAATAAATCTGCCCTTCTGCCTCCCCTTCAATAAATCTGCCCTCCTGCCACCCCTTTATTAAATCTGCCCTTCAGACTCCTCCTCAATAAATCTGCCCTCCTGCCACCCCTTCAATAAATCTGCCCTCCTACCTCCCCTTCATTTGATCTGCCCCCCAGCCTCCTCTTCATTTGATCTGCCCTCCAGCCTCTCCTTTAATAAATCTGCCCTCCAGCTTCCCCTTCATTAATTCTGCCCCAGCCTCCCCTTCATTAAATCTGCCCTACAGCCTCCCCTTAATTAAATCTGCCCCTAGCCTCCCCCTAAATCCACTGTGGGAAATGGGTCTGTGCTGTAGTGACTGGCTGTGCTGTAGTGACTGAGTAATGTAATACTCTTCCATGTCAGTGGGTGGCAGTAGGTAGCCTAATTGCCTTGTTTATTCTTAGAGACAAGAGAATCAGCTACAGAGGTCATTTTGTAACATTTTTGATTTGTGGTGTGCCGCAGAATTTTTTCAATGTAAAAAACGTGCCATGGCTCAAAAAAGGTTGAAAAACACTGGATTAGAAGCTAGGCCTAGGAATACCCCACTCCTCTAAACTAACATCCTACAGTCAGGGCATTTTGGATTTTTACATTACCCCTCCCAAATGCCAACTTACTTCTCGTATCCAGACTGAGGTTTGGGAGAAGCACTGAGAATGGGTGCTGTTTTTTTTTTTGGTGTGACACCCTGCCAGCCCCTTCAACCAGACGTAATCTGCTTGCATGGTACAAAGAGAACAGGGACCCGATGAACGGCACCAACACAGCTCAACTGACCGAAAATCAGACCTGCGCCATTTGGGTGGCACGGGTACTGCAATACACTGCAACACAGTTATGTTCCCTTTGTGCATTGGGGTTGGTGATCATATGTGGTCCATTGCTCAACACATGGAGGGGCCCCAAATATAGTCAAATAAGCTGGGTCCCTTTATTACTGTACATGCTGGCCCCTTTCCAATGGACGGCTGGGTGACCCCAGGCTGGAGTGCCCAATGAAGACTGGGGGAGGTGAATATTGTACCAGGTTGTAGGGTTACCTGCAGGATAACTTTAGGATGACATGTACTTGTGCAAATATACCATAATGGGGGGGGGGGGTGATTAAGGCTCAAGGTTCAGATGGGCATTTACCAGCCCTGAGGTTAACCTCTTGGAGCATTTATCAGCATTTTTGACCAAAAGGTTGCAAGTTATGCGTGCAGTTCCCCGAGATGCAACATGAAGCGTCTAAAACCCTGCACCGGTCCTGCACCACAACCAATCGGCTGCATAGATAGGATTCAAACTGCTCCAAATTTGTTCAGTGATACCCAGGGCTTTGGGGTGGTTGCTGAACCTGGCCCATTACAAGTATTTTGGTGCAGGCAGCAAAGTTCCTCCATGTTTTTCTTGGAGACCCCAAATTCCCCCACAAATTTTCTATCATTTATCACTTTTTTTTCTAATTCTTTTTGGAACTTCGGACAGACACATGACATCCCAGGAGTTGCTTGGTTTTTTCCCCCGCGGTGGTTCCACTCGGTTGCTCCTGGTCTACTGTTGATACTCTCACGGTTTGATGCATTTGTTTTCGCTGCGGCTCCATTGTCCTCCGGCGCTCCAGTATTTAATTTGAAAAAGATTGATTGGGGGCTGCGTATTGAGGTCGTAGCTCAGCGACCGAACAGTTATGTCGGATTGTCGCCCGGGTCCCTATAAACACTTCGGAAATGAGTTTCTGTCTCAATCCTACGCACGTTACAAAATGTCAGAGGCTTTTATTGAACCCAACGAAGTCTGTTCAGGAGAGAATGGATTTGTAAAGGGCACCTGTCATTTATCACAGAGCACTCCTGTAGTGCTGGAGAAGTGGTGACCGGGCAGGTGGATTTGTCAGGTCCCTGACTTCTCTGAAGGATTGTACATATTAATTCCAATGGTATCATCTACATCGGGTGATTGTTTTATAAAATCTTAAGCCAAAATTTTTATTATTATTAATATTAACCAATATTTATATAGCGCCAACATATTAGGGGTTGCAAATGACATACAAATACAGACAGTGACATAGGAGGAGGATAGGACCCTGCCCCGAAGAGCTTGCAATCTAGGAAGTGGGGGAAGTAACATACAATAGGAGGGGTATATGGAATGGTGGGAAGTAGTGAGGGTTTAGGAGACAGAAGAAGTCGGGTAGGTGAGGTTGGGTTTTGAGGGCTATTCTAAATGAGCAGAAAGTAGGAGCAAGCCGAATAGGACGAGAAAGACCATTCCAGAGAGTTGGGGCAGCTCTAGAGAAGTCTTGTAGCCGTGCGTGTGATGAGGTTAGGAGTGAGGAAGTCATTAGTAGGTCAATGAAGGAGAGAAGAGAGCGGAAAATGGAGTATTGTTCTAACAAGTCAGAAATGTAAGTGGGACAAGAACTGTGGAGGGATTTGAAGGCAAAGCACAGGAGATGATTTTGATTGTAAGGTGAAATGAAAGCCAATGAAGAGAACTACAAAGAGATGCAGCAGAAGAGGAACGGTGGGAAGGATGGATGAGTCTGGCTGCAGCATTCATAATAGATTAGAGAGGGGAGAGTCGGGTTAGTGGAATACCAGCTTTTACATGTAGATTATCCCCAGGGCAGCCAAAAGGAGTATGAATTGGAGCGCCAGTAAGATATTTAATACTGCTCACTGCTGCCTGCTGTCAAAAGTGCAGCATGCTGGAGGCCGGGTGGTTGGCAAGGTGCCAGTTGCCAGAAGTCACATGGGAACACTCGTTTCCTCCATAGGTCTATAATTAGCCTCAAGGTTGAACCCTTCATCATTGGGTTTTTTTCAATAGAGAAAATTGATGGCAAACAATGTCGAAGGATTGGCCAATATTCCCACCGTGAAAGTTTTAGGCTGTGTTCAGACTGCCAGTGAAGTTGCGATGTGGTTACAGCTTCCTCATGCCAGTGAAACGCATTACTAGACAGGTGGTCTCCATTCTGCAATAAAATACCCCCACCTGCCTCTTGGAGTTTTTAAAATAAACTCAACTTTCCCCATTCTATCTTGGGTGCCGCCATCTTTTTCTTTTCTGGACTCTAATCTTCGGCTACATATTTTGGCTGGAATGACCTAACTGCTCTGCATGCACACGGGATTTCATTCATGCATTTCCCATCATCATAATCATTCATTTAGCAGAATTATAGTTCAACCTAATAAAAATGGAACCTTCATTATTCATTATTCACGTTTAGTTTATTCACGTTTAGTTTATTTTTCTTATATCAATGCATTGCTCTGTGCTTTTCTGTGCTGAGTATGTTGACAAAATCTCTGACATACGAAGGACGCTGCTTTGGATGCCGATGATGACTTTCTCAGTGGACAGATCAGCATCTGGCGTCTGAATAGGGAGGGGGGTTTGTTGGCGTTTTGTCTGCATTATCAGTGGAAGGGTGAGCAGCGGGAAATGTTCATATAGCACAATGTCCAGCTTGTTCCCCCAAGCTTACGTCCTGCCATTGTTGTCCTGACCTACAGGAAGGTTACAGCCAAGCTATGTATATGAAGAGGGATCTACGTGTTTGTGAACCTAGAAAATCTGGAACAATTTATTTTTTTTTATACCCACCCAACATATATATATATTTTCTATGTAGTTGTATGCAGTTTAGCTAAGATCTCCCAACTGCAAAACTCCCTCCCCAGATTTAGAGGGGGACTGGTGTACAAGACAAAATCGGTAAAGGGGGCTCATTAGTAAAGACCCTTGTATTTTGTCCATCAGCAAAGGAATGATGTAAGTGTATGAAATAGGCACTGAGTATAACCCGGAGGGCAAATAACGTCACCTTGCTATGAGTCGGGGCGCTGGCTGGCACCCTGATGCATGTAGCCATCAATGTCACCGTGATGGTAGATGAAACCAAGGGGGGCATTGGGAGAAGGCCATGGGGTATTTCTGTACTAGACCCCGATCAAAAGAGCTTGACTTTTGCAATGCTGGAACTTGGAGTAGCGGCCCAGGTAATTTACCTAGTATGGGGCCCAGAAATGTTGATGGTGGCCTCAGTACCCTCAGTATGATGGGAGCAGTTCCTGAAAGAGTTAGGATCTGAAGTCGAGGAGGGGTAGTGCCAAGCTAAGAGCACCCAGGGAAGGGTAGAGACTGTCAAGCATGGTGACACAACATGACCGGTGGCACCTGGTACTGCTGCTACCTATCCCTAGGTACAACATTGTTGACATGTAAGGATCCCAAAAATTGGGAACGTCAAGAATTCCTCATTCTTCATTTATACAGAAGGGGCAGATACAAGACCAGTCACCCTGCACAAGGAAAGATGTATAGCAGGGCCGGATTGAAAGAATCCAATCAGTTTATGTGTTGTCAAAAAGCATTTTGATAGGAGGAGAAGCAGCGTGATAGATAAACTCATCATTGTGCTGATTCTCCGTTTCCTGTCCATGAAGACCTGGACACAGAAGAAGTAGTCTTTACGATGCTTGTCATTAAAATAAGGACATCTAGTGGCAGAAAAGAGTACTACAGGGGATATCCCCAAATCGAAGGCCAATATTGCAACATCTTCTATATTTTTGGGATATTTTTTAAGTAATTCTCTTCTACACCTGTCCATTATTCATAATATATTCCGCTACAACCTTGTGGAAAATCTGAGCTAATCCTGTAATAGATAGCCATCACTGTATTTGAGTATCCATGGTATTACCGATATAGGATTATGCAGCATTATGTTATGGCTCGCATTTGCAATGATTGAATAAGACGCCGCAGCTTTCGCTGAAAACCTCCAAAAATATTCCCATCAGAAAATCTTAGCTGTGATTTTACAATGACTCCCCACCTGCTGTTCCCATCTGCTCAATACGTGAGCTCCGGCATGCTGGAAAGACGAGCTGCTTTAGCCTTACCTGAATATGCTGCTTGTTTTAAGCCAATACACCTGTTCTTCTCGTCGGTCCCATTGGGGAAGGGGATGGGAGGGAGGGCGGGGGGAGCAAATGCAGAGCCAAAGAAGGTCCCATGTCAATGCTGTATTGAAAACATGGAAACTGTACATTAAGTATCCTCAGGTAAAACCATTTGGAGAATAGAGAAGAGGGGTTAGAATGTTCATCAAGTTTATATTGCTGTCTGTATCCCCAATGGGGGAGGTTACCCCTTTACATGTACTACTGACTATTATCACCAAGCACTAGTGAGGGAAAATTCAACATTTCATAGAGATGAGAAAATTCTTCCTATAGGGACACATCTTCTGAGGACAGCAGAAAATTGGCAGATTGGCAGATTTCCACTAACTTTCTGTTGTGTAGTCTGTCTGTGATTGTGCAGGTACATAGTTAGCACAGGAAGTACAACACTGGCACATGATTAGCACAGGAGGTACAACACTGGCACATGATTAGCACAGAAGGTACAGCGCTGGCACATGGTTAGCACAGGAGGTACAACACTGGTACACGGTTAGCACAGGAGGTACAACACTGGCACATGATTAGGACAGGAGGTAGAACACTGGCACATGGTTAGCACAGAAGGTACAACACTGGTACATGGTTAGCACAGGAGGTACAACACTGGCACATGATTAGCACAGGAGGTGGAACACTTGCACATGATTAACACAGGAGGTACAGCGCTGGCACATGATTAGCACAGGAAGTACAACGCTGGCACTGGTTAGCACAGGAGGTACAACACTGGTACACGGTTAGCACAGGAGGTACAACACTGGCACATGATTAGCACAGGAGGTNTATGCTGCTTGTTTTAAGCCAATACACCTGTTCTTCTCGTCTGTCCCATTGGGGAAGGGGATGGAAGGGAGGGCGGGGGGAGCAAATGCAGAGCCAAAGAAGGTCCCATGTCAATGCTGTATTGAAAACATGGAAACTGTACATTAAGTATCCCCAGGTAAAACCATTTGGAGAATAGAGAAGAGGGGTTAGAATGTTCATCAAGTTTATATTGCTGTCTGTATCCCCAATGGGGCAGGTTACCCCTTTACTTGTAATACTGACTATTATCACCAAGCACCAACATTTCCTAGAGATGAGAAAATTCTTCCAATAGGGAAACATCTTCTGAGGACAGCAGAAGATTGGCAGATTGGCAGATTTCCACTAAATTCCTGTTGTGTATTCTGTCTGTGAATATGCAGGTACATAGTTAGCACAAGAAGTACAACACTGGCATGTGATTAGCACAGGAGGTACAGCGCTGGCACATGATTAGCACAGGAGGTACAACACTGGCACCTGGTTAGCACAGAAGGTACAACACTGGTACACGGTTAGCACAGGAGGTACAACACTGGCACATGATTAGCACAGGAGGTAGAACACTGGCACATGGTTAGCACAGGAGGTACAACGCTGGTACACAGTTAGCACAGGAGGTACAACACTGGCACATGATTAGCACAGGAGGTAGACTACTGGCACATGGTTAGCACGGAAGGTACAACACTGGTACACGGTTAGCACAGGAGGTACAACACTGGCACATGATTAGCACAGGAGGTAGAACACTGGTGCATGGGTAACATAGGAGGTACAACACTAGCACATGGTTAGCCTAGGGGGTACAACCCTTTCGTACCATGAATCACTTAACTGCTTTGCGACAACTCTGGGTGTAGGTTTAGCTGGATTCTTTGTGAAATAAACAACACAATGGTAGAATATTAAACTTCAACAAGGACAGGGGATTTTTCAGCTTTCAGCACTGCTTCTCACACACTGTACCAGCACACATGCATTCCTGGATTCACTAAATTTGCATTCAGACTACCCAAAGAAACAGCTACATGAAGCTGAGATAAAATAACTGATAGCAGAAAGCAAAGAGCTGAAAGAGAAGGGCTAGGATAACACAAATAGGAAGGAGTGAGCTGGATGACCGTTAGTCCATTATTTAGAAAATTAATTGGTTCAAGATTTCTGCTGCAGCTTCTAATGCTTGTTGTGTGGATGTTCCAGTGTGCAAGGAAATGAAAAAAAGTCCTTTCGAACACAGGAGAAAACTATCTACAAGGGTGAAAAAATCTGCTTTATTCACCCTAATGAGTGACAGGTGCTCTTTAAATATCAAATATCTATAGCAGCTGCTCTCTGGTGATTTTTCTTTTTCGGGAAAGATTAAGATGCAATCCTACTGAGGACTGATAACATACAAACGGCAATGAGTCAGTGAAGAGCCTTTAAACCCTGCACAGGTCATGTGATCACAATGTCGGAGGGAAAATGTTTATTGCAATCATTAGGCTGATGATTTCACAGAATTGAGATATCAGAGGCTCCTGAGTCATCCAACCCAGCTCACCACTTCTGAGAAACTCCGGTATCAAGTTCCCCAGAGGTCAGGTAATCATCGCACAGCCACTCTGGGCAAATAGATTATAACATTCATTGGTTTAAAGTGAATCTGAATGTCGCTTGTAGAGGAGAAAAGTTACAAGTGAAGCCCAACTTCAGTTTTCATAAAAATACATTGTATCCATCGCTGTCCCCTGCAGACACTTTGCTTCATTGTCTCCTATGAGTCATTCAAGTCACTTCCTGTATACCAAGGCTGTCATGGACACACCCCCAGGCAGTCATGGACACGCCCCCAGGTGGTAAGTCATCAAACCAGCCTGTTTGCAGCTCTTTTAATGGAGGTTTGTTCACTGCTGCCATATGGAAAGAAAAATGGGATCCTATCATATGATCACACAAA
Source organism: Pyxicephalus adspersus (assembly GCF_032062135.1). Taxonomy (NCBI): domain Eukaryota; kingdom Metazoa; phylum Chordata; class Amphibia; order Anura; family Pyxicephalidae; genus Pyxicephalus; species Pyxicephalus adspersus. The sequence goes on along the minus strand of NC_092858.1, from coordinate 7,108,165 downwards.
AGACTGCTGGAAAGGAAGGGGTGAAGAGCTAGCAGCTGAATAAATATTTCCTCCTGTTAGTGAGTTTGCTTTGTTTAATTGATTGTGCTTCTTCCTGTCCCAGCATGAACTTTACTATACAGAGAACCCGTCACTATGTCTTATATGGTCCAGGTGACAGGGACTCTTTATCCATGATTAAAAAGGCCCCAGACACAGGGGGGGGCATTCGGTGAATCAGAGCTTCATTTTCACGAATGTTTCACATAATTGGTGACCCTGGCAGTCTGAACAGAGACAAAGCCTCTGATTTGCAGATGAGCTGTGGGAATGTTTGTTTAAACTCAGGGCCGCGTTTGGAATATTGATGTTTTTTTTTTTTAATGGTGAACTCTTTTTTTGATGTTTTAGGGGCTTTTAGATGGAATCTCATCCAATGATGGGTGCAGTCACATGACCAGAGAAGCGGTGCTGCAGTAATTAGAAATCTGCCAGGTATGCGTCTGGCTGTGCCAAGTAGTATTGGCCCCTAACCATGCAGGTCATTAAGCATTTACCATTAAGGAACCCCTAGAAGTCCCTAGAGAAACCCTGGGGTTCCATGGAACCCTGGAGGAGAATGGCTGCTGTATATCATGAGATAACCGTCCTTATAGCGATATGTATATTTACTGAGGAACGATTGGTTCACACCAATGATATCTAATGAATAATACATTTCTCTATACCCATGGTATACCAATCAATGCCAATAATATCTCATACCAATCAAAGCGACACTATGCATAATAAACTACTATATTGTGTGTGTATATAAAGAAATGAGTTTCACTGGTAGGGATTCTCTACAAATAAATACAATGTATTACATAGGACGATTTTTTTTAATTTCAAGTTTATAAATATCAAATCTAAAGAATAAGCCAATAGCAGATCTACCAATACACCAATCCAATGTAACTGTACCAAGTGAACAGTCTTTTTAATGTTGATCTCTGACAGTCTCTATGTACCATAGGTGATCTCTGACAGTCTCTATGTACCATAGATGATCTCTGACAGTCTTTTCAGACCATGAATAGTCTCTGACAGTCCTTCAGTACCATGAGTATTCTTTACCAGTTTTTATGTATCTTGAGTAATTTCTGACAGTTTATCAGTACCATGAGTATTTTCTAACAGTCTCTATGTACCATACGCAAATACTGACTCTCTCTCCATACTATGAGTAATCTCTGGCAGTCTCTATGTACCATAGGTGATCCCTGACAGTCCCTTCTTACTATGAGTCATCTCCTAAAGTCTCTATGTACCATAGGTGATCTCTGACAGTCTCTATGTACCATTAGGGATCTCTGACAGTCTCTATGTACCCTAGGTGATCTCTGACAGTCTTTTCGTAGCATGAATAGTCTCTGACAGTCCTTCAGTACCATGAGTAATCTTTAACAGTTTTTATGTATCTTGAGTAATTTCTGACAGTTTATCAGTACCATGAGTATTTTCTTCTCTGACAGTCCTTCAGTACCATGAGTAATCTTTAACAGTTTTTATGTATCTTGAGTAATTTCTGACAGTTTATCAGTACCATGAGTATTTTCTAACAGTCTCTATGTGCCATACGTAAATACTGACTCTCTCTCCATACTATGAGTAATCTCTGGCAGTCTGTATGTACCATGAATATTTTCCAACGGTCTCCATGCACCATCAGTCATCTCTGACAGTCTCTATATACCATAGCCGCTCTCTGACAGTCTCTTTGTACCACAAGTAATCTCTGGCATTCCCTGTGTACAATTAGCAGTCTCCATGCAATCCAGTGCCAGTAGCAGTCTCTGACAATCTCTCCGTTCCATGAACAGGCTCTGACAGTCTCTGTAGCATGTCCAGTCTCTCTACACTATTAGCATTCTTTAGCAGTTTCTCTGTATCTTGAACAATATTTGGTCATCTCTCTGCAGTCTCTCCAAGAATGGTCTCTGACAGTCTCTCTGTAGCATTATGTTGGCTTCCTTGCATGAAATTGTTGAGTACATGGTGGGTAGTCTATGTGGCAGATCACATGAGTGGACTCTGGCAGTCTCTTTGTACAGTCAGCAGTTTCTAACAGTCCTTGTATTACAAGCAGACTCTCTCTGTAGACCCTTTGCACCAGGAGCAATCTCTGGCAGGGTGTCTATACCATGAGAAATCTCTTTGTACCATTAGCAATCTCTGACAGTCTCTTGGCACATCCATAGAACCATAGCAGGTCTCTGGATCAGACAATACCTTTTTTGTGAGTTCCAGAGTCAGACTAACCAATACACAAATTGCTGTATCTCAAATTTCATTCTTTATTCTGCTTTATCTGACGCTTATGATTTAGGTTGATTTTTGATTAGAAATTTGTCCTCGGAATCAGTAAATTCATATTGTTACAGATACATTTACTCTCTAAATGGACCTTCATCCCATCCTATGAAAAATCAGATTGGATGTTCTCCGCCATTGACCACTAGCTTGTATAATTCTCAGAGATAAAGGGGTCATGTGACAAGAGGCTGCAGTCCTTACCCAGAAAAACATGCAGAATGTTATTCTATATACAAAACTCAATGCAATGTGGTCTTCAGGTTCTTGGCTCAGTTTCCTGGTTTGAATTAGTGATTCACAAAGTGATATCATCACATGCTGGTGGTTTAAGCAGTCAAATGAAGGCTTTAATGAAAAAAATACTCTTCAGTGTAAATAGAGGGTAGAAGCCATAGCGGCAGACCACAGGACGCAGGTTTGGTGACCTGCCAGGATGATGTTTTCCACTTAGCAGTGGAACAGAGAAGGAAAGAATACATTGTATCCAAGATACACAGGTACAGATGAAAGTCAATATGAATGTACAATTATTATTAATAAACAGTATTTTTATAGCACCAACATATTACGCAGCGCTGTACATTAAAAAGAGATTCCCAAAGAATTGGCATTATTGCTGAATAATTTTACAATCAGCAATTTGTAGTACCAACAGGGTCCCATCATGTGACTGACGATTTCTGGTTGGTTAGGGTTAACTTCACATTAACCTATAATTATTGAACAGGATATATATCGCACCAACATATTACGTAGTGCTGTACATTAAAAAGGGGGTTGCAAATGACAGACAGATACAGACAGTGACACAGGAAGAGGAAAGGACCCTGCCCCGAAGAGCTTACAATCTAAGAGACCTAGTCAATAAACCAGGGCATGGTCCTTGGAAAGATACACCATAAGGGACCTGGAGGTCTCATGTCATCAATCATCAATGGAAATTATGAGCTCCATAAGCAATCCTGAACGTAGTTTTAGTGTAGATCAGTCTTTCTGAAGCAGGGTTCCTCCAGAGGTTGCTGGGGGTTCCTTTGAGCAGTTTGGACCTCTGAGGTCCGTTTGAGTGACACACATGAGCAATGTGTAGTCCGTATTCCTATCTCAGTCATATAACAGAGCCCTGAGCAGCCTCGTAGTTTGCCAAAGAAAGTCTATGGCCCAAAAGTTCCCTTTAGTTAGCCAGAGAGGTCCATGACATTTTAAGGTCTCTGTAGTTGAGCAGAGAAGGTCTAATTTCCCTTTAGTTGGGCAGAGAAGGTCAATGAAAATGAAAGTTCCCTATAGTCGGGCAGAATAGGCCTAGGGCACAAAAAAGTCTCTGTAGCCAGCCAGAGAAGGCCTAGGGAACTAAGAAACTCTTGTAGCTGACCGGAAACCGCATGGGGCACCAAAACTTCCCTGTAGTTGACCAGAAAAGGTACAGAACCATGAAGGGCCCCTATAGGTGGGCAGAGAAGGTCCAGGACACTAAAAGGTCTCTGTAATTGCCCAGAAAACCGTTTGGCTATCATTGAGGGTGACATTCTTATCAAATGGCCAGCAATGTAAAAGGAATTCTTCCCACTGGCCACCACACTAATGTACTGTGAGCTGTGGATAAAGAAATTATAGCCGAGGTTCCCTGAAGAACTGAAAGTAATTTTAAGGGTTCCCCTATGTTATAAAGGATCCAGAAATGTTGATATAGAAAGTAACATTATCACTTGTTTATTTTCTTTTCTCACTTTTGACAAATCATTTTCCATAAATATAGCAGGTGGCAACAATGCTTACAGTAATTGTTTGGTAATTATCGCTTTTCATTTAAATAACACTTTGTTTATATCAACTATGGGTATGGTTGTTACAATAGGAAAATGTTAACTCCATCTGGTCCTGCTGTCTTTAGGAAATGTCGGGATAATATGGTGGGCATTGCACTATAAGGGGGGAGGTTTATGAAAAGGCTTTAGGAATGGCTTACAAAGCCGTACTTATCGCACCAATTAAAAATACAGCAAGCAGGAGATTTAAAGAAGAACTAAAGTCCCATTTTCATTATGAGCAATTAATGGATGTCGTTATTGCAGAAAGGGACAGGCAATGTCTATAACTTATCTGCGTGATTGCTGCCTAGCTGGCAAGTTTTGCTGAGCTGCTCATTCAATGAGTGCCAAAGAAAACCGTCAATCCTGCTTTCCCTTGCATGTGCCAGGAATGAATGTTATATCACCTCGGCACAATTAATCAAGATGGCCCAAGATCGCTTTGTGGAAAGAAAGAAAAAGAAAGATGGCGGTGCCCTTCATTGGAATAGGAATGGGCGAGTAATCACAGGTTTAGTTCCACTTTAAGTTTCCCCAGTATTACATTTGCATGTAAGGCGTTATATCCAATGAATTTCTGCAATACTTACACTACTCCTATATTTTATGTCTTTAAAAACATTGCAAGTACGGGAATATACCCTGTTGATGTAAAATGTAAGTTGGGTACACACACTCGGGGCAAATTGGCCAACTGGAGGACCAGAAACAACCTTGGGTGGCCCCCAGTTATATGCCCCAATAATGCGTTTTCTGTTCTGTGTTGGGCCTTTTCTTCCTTACAAAATTGCCACTGTACCAGGAAAGCTATAGCACTTCCACTAGTGGGCCGCAGGTACCTAATCCAACCCAACACGCATGGGCCCATTTTTCTGTTCATTCAATAGTTTAATTGAATTGCTTATAAATATTGATTCTGATTTTCTAAATTTGGTTGACCAAAAGCCATCGATGTTGAGTGTAGAATCAGAAGAACCTTGATTGGTCAGGTTGGAAAATTTTTGTACAATCCCAACACCTCATGATCAGTTCCTGTTTGATTGCTTATATGTTATCTTTTGTTACATTTGTGGTGCATGGTCCTAAGATCGATAGATTTTTGATCAATAGTTGACATTACTATTGATAAATCGGTCAAATTAAAATTGATCAGACTGAAGTGGATTCATATATGGACAGCTTTGGTGCCTAACCTCCAGGAGGAGGACTTTGTGCCAAAAGATCTTTTGTGTCCCCCAATGAACGATGGAAGAAAAAGTCAATGCTCCGCATATACTATTTGCTCTTTTCTTTTGTTCTCAATGAAGTGGTAAAGTTATTTTGAGGGTTCACCCATGTTAAAACTGAAAAGGTTTCAGTTTTAACATGGGTGAACCCTTAAAATAACTTTCAGGTCTTCAGGGAACTCCTGGTATAAATTGCTATATCCACAGTTCACAGTGTATTAGCATGGGGGCCATTAGGGAGAATTCCTCTTTTACATTTTACATTACAGCCCAGTGGGAAGAATGTCCCCCTTACAGATAGCCAAAAAGTCCATTGGTGTCACCTAAACTGACCTAAGGGGTACAAACTGCTCATTGCTCAAGGACCCCGGCAACCTCTGGAGGAACCCTGGTGGAGAAACACTGGAATAAAGTATGCAAAAGATAGACCTTTGTTTTTTTGTTCTCATTGCGAATATTTTGCTTACAATAGGAAGTGAGGGGAACTCCTCTATTAGACAATGGTTACCACAATGTGTCTCCAATGGGACAATTTCCTTTCTTTTTTTCTGGTGCCGAATAAATGTTTTGGATTTTTCACTTTTAGTCTTGGTGAGAGTGATCAAAGGGCAAATAAACAGGGTAGGTTTCCACAGTGGGGGCACAGACTGCAATTAAAACATGACAGTGGGTCAAACCTTTCACCTCTCCATCCCTACCGGTAAATTGACAGTAAATCAAACCCATTGACCCCTTTATGCTCACCTCTCTAGGCCTTCTGGCTGATTCTCCCAACCACCACTTCCCGGTGTTGGAACTCCATGGGAGTGCCAATGTTGCCCTGTCCATCACAGACTTGGCCATCGCCTTGCTCTTGGTCACCATCATCAACAGAAGCAGTCAATTTAATATAATGTAGGAAAATGTAAATATTAGTTTTTAGTTTTTAAATGGCTTATTTTTAAAAGCACACCAATATGCGACGGCACTGGACGATGAATGTTATCCAGACTTGGCTCATTTGCGTTGCCAGCTCTGTCCTCTGCATGCCTATTCTCACATCTCACAATGACGGCACCGCTCCACCATCGTCCTGCCAAGTGTGTCTCTGAACTGGCTGCTGCTTGGGCCCCTCTGATGGATTCTGCGCTCGTTGTTAAATCTCCCATCCCTGTTTGATCGGGAAAACAAATTATGAGTCATATGTGGACATCTATCAACAAATCTGAGATGATAATCTCCTGCAGAGCGCCTTTGCACACACATCCTGATTCATCCTTGTCTTACCTTCATCCTACGGAATAGGAATCAATAATAAGGTTCCTCTACACCAGTATAGAGGGATGAGCGAACGTTGCAGCTTTTTGCTAAGCCGGAATCTTAAAGTGTTTGTCAAGCCAAAAAAAATATGCATTACCATTTCATTGTATTGCTATCTGTAAATGCTACGTTCTGTTCTCTTGCCACTTGTGCTTCAACCTTCATTGTGGGTTAAACCTCAATAAATTTACTTGTCCAACCAAAGAACGCCAAGTTGCGCTATTGTAATCTGCTGCTCCATGACTGGTCCCATGCCGCCATCTTTGTTTTTTTTTAACATTGGAAGCCTTTTGGCTCCAGATGACAAGGTGTGAGATTCATCTCCTCTGTTGTATATAAGCACATGACATATGTGACATCCCAGGAGGCTACAGGAGGAAGCTGCACACCTGGGCAAGGAGCTGGGACAGGTACGGATCACCTGTTCATAATCTAAAATAGTAACTAGGTGGTTTCTTTGGGATAACACAACGAGTGTGCTGGGTCAACAGGTTGTATTATGGTCAATACCTTCAGCATTACAGAACCAATCCAATGGATTGTGATTGACAAGACTTTCACCTCCAATCTGAATCCTGAACTTTTTCAGCAGCCAATGGATTTACCAGATGATTGGGTAGATGCAATGTGTTCTTCAGTTTGTGTGTACAAATGTCCAAGGACATCTCTGTAGAATCCATTTGGAATACTGATCACTTTTTATCCAGAATCTCATACACGTGTGGGGTTTTGGGATTTTGACTATTTGGATTGGTCGGTTGAGTGCAATATTGGCAGCGGGTTTGCTCAAGTTTGCAAGGCTTATCTAATACTGGGTTACTATTACTGGAAAACTACTGCTAGGTTACAAATACTGGATAACTAATACTAGGTAATTATTACTGGATAACTAATACCAGATAACTATTACTTGATAACTACTACTAGGTTACCATTACTGGATAACTAATGCTAGGTTACAATTACTGGATAACTAATACTAGGTAACTATTACTGGATAACTACTACTAGGTTACAATTACTGGATAACTAATACTAGGTAACTA
>NC_092858.1:7036027-7100447 GCF_032062135.1 Pyxicephalus adspersus | reverse complement strand
ATTACTGGATAACTACTACTAGGTTACAATTACTGGATAACTAATACTGGATAACTTTTACTTGATAACTAATACCAGATAACTATTACTTGATAACTACTACTGGATAACTAATGCTAGGTAACTATTACTCCATAGCTAATATTAGGTAACTTTTGCTGCCTTATACAGATAATTTTATGGCTATTTGTGAATCAGTTTGTACCTTGCACTTTAACGGAACACCAGACAGGAGGCTACCCAACCCAGCTCAGTCCCAAACCAAAAAAAATGTCTGGAGTCATACTTTACATATACAGTACAAGCAGATCACATTCTTAGTGAGAATCTGACCTTGTGTTCTGGCAAGCAGGCTAACCACATGTTGCCATGTACCCTGGCTGTTATGGAGGCACTAATGGCAGTGCTGGTACAGGGGTGCCAAATAACACCTGCAAAGGGGAACATTGCAATACCTGTACATATTTAACACAAGGCTAATAACACCTAGACAGCTGTCTATACACAGAGATAGTGATGCCATTTCTGCAATGCTTTGGACATGTGGTCTGTGCCATGGCAAAGCCAGTTAAAACGGAAGAAAATGATACCTTTACTTCTGCAGAGCCCTCGATCCCTTTACAGTTCCCTCTATAATTCCATTCTGTCCTGCGCTGTCCTGGATGCTTCCTTTTCCGGTGTAGAGGAACCAATGGTGCCACCATCTTCATCCATCTTCTTCTGGGTGCTTCTTACATAACCTGATCTTCATAGCCCAGGTACGAGATTGGACGACATTTCCTCCTGCAAATGTAAAAAAAAAGGGGCGATCTCACTAGGAATGCATGATTTTGGCACTTTATCTTTTACATTGCAAGGAAAGCAGCAAATGCCGAGATCCCCATGGCCAGCAATGTAAGAGTCATTGACCACCAATGTAGGTTCCCATTGACCACCACAATAATATACTGTGAGCTGTGGATATAGTAATCAAAGCAGGGGTTCCCTAAGAACCTTAAAGTTATTTCAATGGTTCCCCTATGTTAAAAAAGGTTGAGAAACACCGCCATATAGTACCAGGACCACAGAACCTCAGCTCTCTCCTATTCCGGGTTCTGCATTCCGTAAAGAAAAACTTGAAACAATGTAATGAATAAAGAATCAGCAAAGGCAGAGAGCATAGAACGTTATCAGCTCACAGGAGGAATTTATTTATTCATCCAACAGATACAAAAAAACCTTTCAGAGATGTATGTATCAGACTAAGCAGCACCAAATGTAACATTTTTGGTTTGGGGTTTGGATAAATGAGATTGCGCCATGCTGATTTATTATAAAACCCAAGAAACCTTCTCATATCATACTGCTGCCTTTATAACTGTAACATCCTGATTTAATATTGGATTTTTTTGGATGGATCTGTTTTAATTCCGTGTTCCATTTCTTGTATATTATCCAAAATAAGGAAATGTGAGCATGACCTGATAGTTGGCAGTCCATCTTGTTCCGGTCTTCTGCTGTCATTTCTGGCTGTGCCGAGTATTGATTGATGTGCATGGAGGAGGAGGGATAAAAAGAAGAGATTGTACATGTGTTGGGAACGTCAGTGTGTGTTACGTCAGCTGTAGATGATTCTAAAGATGGTGAGATGCCCTAAAAGTCCTTTCTGTGGCTGGAATATTAAAGGAGAACTCCCTGCCGTCCGGATTTCTCAACCAGGGTTCCTCCAGAGGTTGCTAGGGGTACCTTAAGCAAATTGTGCCTCTCAGGTCAGTTTAAGTGACACCAATGATCTCTTTAGCTATCTGTAAGGGTGACATTCTTCCCAATGGCCAGCAATGTAAGAGGAATTCTTCCCACTGACCACCACACTAATATACTGTGAGCTGTGGATAAAATATTTATAGCCGGGTTCCCCTGAATATTATTTCAAGGGTTTCCCAATGTTAGAAAAGACAAGGGCTGCTCTATATGCCGAACAGAGCCTAAAATAGAAGCTACCCTAATTGGATAATAGTTGGCTAAAATACTACAAGGGGCATTCATCAAGCAAAATAAATCACCAATACTGTTCAGTGTGAATCAGTCTACTTTTCTCCTAACCAAACCACTGCAACCACCCCGCCTGTAATCCTAGGCAGTCAACTGCAACAGATTTTACAGGTGCACAGTTAAGCATTGGTCAGGGCGCGTTTTAATCTGCTGCAGCTCTGCTTTACACCAGTAGAGAGAGGAAAAAAATAACTCAGTCTGTAACCTTAAAATAAATCTGTTTCTCAATTGGCTTTTGTGTGTATTTGCCTTGCTGAATAACAAAGTTGACTCTATCAAACAAATGAGGTTGCAACTCCATTTCAAAGTGCAGAACATTTGGTGCTGTCATATTGATGTTTGGGCTGTGCATGCTTTGCCTTTGGGTGTATTTGGAAGGGATGAGGCTTAAGTGGAAATTAGAGCCGATGTGCACAGAGTAACCATTGGCTGGTGGTTAGGAATGGAATTGCCCCTGACAGCCAATAAGAACCTGAACCTACCCTACCCCCATATTTGAGTTCCAAAATGCTGAAGCTTAATGCATTAGGCCACCCAACACAGCATGTAACAGCACATCTAATCTCGCTGCAATAGGGCTGAGTAAATGCAAAAAAAATGATAAAATGCAACATAACGCATGTTAACGCGCAATGCAATGTTGTGAATCCAGCATAAAATATTTTAATTATAATTCCCTGCAGTGCAGCTTTAAATGCTGTAAATGCAGCGCTGCACAGGCACAAGATGGTGCATTGCACTTATTGCAGCATGCATGGACTATTATTGCATTGCAATTCTATTGATAGCTCAGTCTGGCCCAAAGATTTTGGCACCAGAAACTTTACAGCTTAGGTAACCAAAACCTTGGAAGGAACTCATTTTCCAGATGGGCTGTCATGTGACTGAATTCCTTACTGTAACAATTAGCAAAGGATGCTGATAGTACTGCCTGACCTGCAAATGGCCACTAGAGGGGGCTAATACAACCATCCAAAAATGTCAAAATGTATATTATATATCATATTGAGAAATATAAGCACTGCTGTTTGCCTGTTAATAAAAATGCTACCTGCCTGACTCTTTGTACCAGAATGGGCATGTAGAGTAAAAAAAAGTCAAAACTGCTGATCTGTGCACTTTGTTCTGTGCTATAAAAACATAAAAACATTGGAGCGGCATTTTGGTATGGAGTTGCAGCCTGCATTGTTCAATTGTAGCCACTGAAGGGTTAATTGGACGTATTATAAGAAGGGTCCTGGGTAACTGCAATGCTCGGATTTGTGTGTCCTTTCACCTAAAGCCAGATACACATACAGACAAGACTCTTCACTTTCCCCTTGACGTTATAAACCATGAGATGACAGCTCCACAACTCATCCATCCATCCTTCCATGTTAGTCTGGATCAGGTGTTGATCTTTTGCCTTTGGATGGTCACCAAACCTGCAGATTGCTGTCATGAACCCAACATGTAATTGGGTTGGTTAGGTGTTGCAATGTTGCAAAAAATGGTTAGCATTGCACCAAATGGGTTAATTCATTATCTTAAATTTGACAGACAATTGGTGGCATCTGTATTGCCGAACGTCCCTTCAAATGCCACGTTCAGTGCCCAGGGGTGCTTTCCTGCCCCAGCTGCCTCTATAGACTTGATTTGGTGCCACTTGCAAACACTTGAGGAATTTTCAAGTGGTTTTAATGCACTGTGATCCATTAGGACAGATCCATGAACGACTGATAGGGGAATGACTACTATACAAGTCAATGGAGGAGAGAACAGCGGGGTGCTGCTAGCTTATCCTCCTTCCTCCTCTCTCCATAGAACAGAATGATGCTGTGTGTACAGTGTGCGCTTATTCATCTGTCACTGGAAATGATCATGAAAGATTATTCCCAGTGACAATCATCCTATGTGTGTACATAGTCTTTGACAAGATCAGATGGCTCTTTTGTGTGTGCATCATACCTACCTTTCCCATCCTCTGTGCTAATAAAATGTGAAATGTTGCATATGAATAATTTGTATTCTCCTTCGCAATGAAAATTTTAAATTTTAGGTTTATTTCCCAGCTTTGCTATTAAGAAATTGTTTACAAAGCTCAATAACTAAAGATATAATTTGACCATAGAGTGATAAAGCCACAGCAGTGACTTCCCTTTCATCCTCTCCCTGCTTGCCTATTTTAAATGGCTCCATACATGAATTTTGATCAATAGGGCCTGATTTATTAAAGCTCTCCAAGGCCGGAGAGGATACACTTTCATCAGTGAAGCTGGGTGATCCAGCAAACCTGGAATGGATTTCAGAAGTAGTTTGCTATTTGTTAGCAATCCTGGACCAGATCCATTACAGGTTTGCTGGATCACCCAGCTTCACTGATGAAGTTGTATCCCCTCCAGCCTTGGAGAAGTTTAATCAATAAGGTCCATTAGGAGAGATAGTCTGAAAGGAAACAGCTTCTTCTTCATAGAATCCTATAGGGTTGCATCAAAAGGTAGACCCGGATTAACATAATAAAGATTTGGAATGATATAGGGAACTGCATGCAGTATATAAGATACATTAGAAATCCATGCTTGTTCCAGGTCAGTAAAGCATTATCATGAGAGTCAGGCAATTATTTTTTCCAGAAGGGTAGGTCAGAAGATACATTTATCTGTTACAGTCTCGGTGGAAAGGTTTGTCTTCCTCTGACTACAGACCAACATTCTTTCATCCAGAATCTCCCAGTACAACTTCCTAATCTCACCCACGACTGGCCTTTCAATGCATAGATATGCCTATTGATTGGGAGTATTGATCCCCTGGCATGCTAACTGCATGTGAGTGGGAGGAGGGGAGCTGTTCCAGTATAATTAACCTCTTTGCTGCTGGACAAAATAGCTCTGCAATCTCATTTTAAACATAGTGATAATAAGAATGTTACCATATATATTTATTAAAAATTTCCTAACTAAATTCAAGCTGCAAGAAATATCTGTAAACTTCAAATGCTTTTCAGGATGTGAGAAGGTCCAATGCTTTAGAAGTCAGCTGGAATAAATTAATGAAATGTTACAATTTACAGAACAAGTACATATTTAGAAGCGTGCTAATCAATAATCTCAGTACAAAATCAGGCCGCCCACCTTGATAGGTATAAATAATGATTGAAAAAAGAAGAAAGAAAGAAAGAAAAAAATAAAAATTCAAATTGTGCATACAGCTGCAGTTTTAACAGATTAACGGTCTTCCCTACCCAACAATCTTTGGAGGGGGATAAGACCATGGACTAAACAATAAATTCCTGCTGAATTTACAACAATTAGACGTCTTGTATACCAACACGTTTCAGGCTTCCTCAGGGGACTTGGTGGAGAGCGTTCAATAATTGCATATAAACATATTGCATATACATACGTAATTGAATATAATATAAACTTATTGGACAGGTTACAGTATGTTTTGGGTATGGTTATTGATGCAAAGTATAATTATATTCAATTATGTATGTATATGCAATATGTTTATATGCAGTTATTGAACGCTCTGCACCAAGTCCCCTGAGGAAGCACTTAGAGGCAAAACGTGTCGGGACACGAGACATCTAATTGTTGTAAGTTCAGTAGGAATTTATTGTTTAGTTCATGGTTTTCTACTGTGACCGACCAGCTTTACGATTTTGCATATCTCTGGTTTCAGCGCACCTGATATAAAATGAAGGTTTACATGAATTTTAAAGTGAACCTGTTCTCATGACAACTTGCATAACTTAGCAGTCCATGCTCCTGGGAATATTGATCTTCTTGTAAGCTAGAGGCCCCCCACGAATGTTGTTGGCTGTCATCCTCGCATTATCTCATGAGATGTTTGTATAGAATATGATTCCTGGGTTAGAAGGCTACTAATGTTAAATGAATCTAACTTTACAACACATGCCTACATTCCCGCTATGACATGTATACATTATTTCATGATGACAGGTTCACTTTAAGCCTTGTTAAAAGCCTGGTGATCACCACCTCCTCTCCACAGACGCATTGCTGAATCTCTAATCAATACTGACATCATTGACAGCTTGTTTTCAGGTATATAATGGTAATATTTCTCCAAGGGCCGCCCTACAAAGATAGCAGCTCTATGTTCAAGTGAGCTGTTAAGCTTTGAACTGTCTGCATTATTGATAGAGGTCAGGCATATTAACTATAGGAAAAGCTGGAATTTATTCGAGTTGGATGTATTGGACCTTTTGTGGGACATAGGTGGGGCATAGCTATGGGACATGTGTAAGGCTATTTTATCAAAACCCAAGCAGAGAGGGAGATAAAAGTCTTATTTGCCCATCTTTACCCCTACGTTGACCAATTTTTTAGGATAACCTAACTCGTACAGGTAAGGAGCTGTGTTGCCTCCAGAATAGCCTAAAGTCTTCCTAGACATGGAGTCACCGAGGTCCCAAAGATGGACCTGATAACATTTAGCAACTCCATGCATGTAGCTGGTGTCCTGGCCGGGGATTTTATACTGGTACCCCAGTGCTACAAAGCATCCATCAGCACCGTGTCCATATGTAGCATATCTAAAGCCAAAGATCCTTCTCAGTTTGGATAGAGATGGGAAATCTGTTGGTTATTTTTGTTCTTTTGATAGAACACCCTTTAATTTCTGTCCTGTAGATAAAACAGGAAAGAAGATGAAATATCTCGAAACAAAAGTAAATTTCCACTTAAACCAGGGATTTTCAACCAGGGTCCTGTAGGTTCCCGAGTTTCCTCCAAAGGTTGCTAGCAGTTCCTTAAGGAATGAGCTATTTGTGCTTATCAGATCTGTTTAGGTGACACCAATAATGTTCTGAAACAATCTGCAGAGCAATGTATAGTCTATATTCTTGTGTCAGCCACCTAACATAGCCCAGAACAGTAGCTGTGGTTGGCCAGAGAAGGTCCAGGACAATGAAAGTTCCCTAAGGTTGGCCAGAGAAGGTCCAGGAAAATAAAAGTTCTCTAAGGTTGGCCAGAAAAAAGTCCAGGACAATGAAAATTCCCTATAGTTGAGAAGTGTAGGCCTAGGGCATTAAAATATCATTGTAGTCAGACAGAGAAGGCCCAGGGAACTAAGAGATCCCTGTAGTTGATCAGAAAAGGCTGGAGCATCAAAATTTTCCTGTAGTTGGGCAGAAAAGGGCCAGAAAGTCCCCTATAGTTGACCAGAGAAGGTCCAGTGCACCAAAAGGTTTCTATAGTTAACTAGAAATAGTCTAGGGCAATGGAAGTTCCCTTAGGTTGGCCAGAGAGGCCCAAGGCAGTAAAAGGTCCCTGTAGTTGGCCAGAGAAGGTCCGGTGAAGTAAAAGGTTTCTGTAGTTGTCTAGAGAGGGTTCAAGTCACTGAAGGTTTTCTGAAGTTATTCAGAGAAGGTCCAAGTCAGTGAATGGTCCCTAAAGGTAGCCAGTAAAGGACCAGCGCACCTCAAGGTCTCCATAGTTGGTCAGAGACAGTCCAGGGCACTAAAAGGACTCCACAGTTGGTCTCAGACAGTCCGGGGCACTAAAAGGTCACTGTAGTTGGCCAGTGACCAGTTGGCCACAATAAGGCACTGAAACTTCTTGAAAGTTGGCCAGAGAAGGTCCAAAGCAGTAAAAGGTCCCTATAGTTGGGCACAGAAGGTCCAGGTCATTAAGAAGTCTCTGGATTTGCTAGTGAAGGTCCCAAACAGAGACATTCCAGTGCTTTGAAACTTCTCTGTATTCGGCATGAGAAGGTCCAGGACAATAAAACGTCCTGTAGGTTGCCAAAGACAGTTCCTGATCTATAGAGGAATGCAAAAAGGAATTTAGAGGGAAATCTCCAATGGATTTGCCACTGGTGAAATAGTTTTACAATCAGGAATGATGATTGGATTTACAGCCTTTCTTCCAGCTGACAATTTATTGTGTACAAGGTTTTGTCATGCTGGAAGAATCCTTTTCTCCGCACCCGCCGTCATGGGAGCCGTTGTAATTCTGCACAGTACAGAACAAAACCATCTATCAAGAATCCAAGTCAGCAGTTAACAATGGTGTTCCTTTATAGGGAATTGCTTGTACAAGATGGCTTTTTTAAAGCTGAACTCCAGGCAGATATTATGGAGCTTTGTGTCTGATAATATGCAATCTGAATGAATACATAGTCATTACATGTGTGCATTTATATGGTGGTACCTAAATCCACAGGGAATCAGCTTCTTGCCGTATGTACAGCAGAGCTTAGTGGGAAATGAATGAAGAAGTAGCACAAAAAGCCAATCAGTTCATTGTTAATATGGGGAAAGAGATCAGAGTGACAGAGACATGAGCTCATCAATCTACTTTTCTTCTTTTACTGTCAATAGGGATTACCAAACCATCCCTTATAATCTATATTGTTTTTACATGCATGCCATTGGAGGTGTGTGCACCTTTCTTTCCCTGCTCCTTTATAAAGAATGCATGGGCAAGCCAAGAATTCATTTTTATGGAAGTGCTAGTAGACATGCTACAGGTGAAAAGATTGGGTCTGCACTTCCAACACCCCTTTGAGGTCAATGGGGTCCTTTAGCTTTGTGGATGGGACTGGTAAACCTTCACTGTGAGAGAGCTGCAGAATGGTACAACCTTTGTGCAGCACTACTAAGCAGAAAACAGCCTGCATATTTATTGAGCAAAAATGATCTGCCTCGGCATGGGCTGCCATTGCTGTCCTCTGTGTCCCATAGTGCTGCATTCTGCTCCCCTGGCTTTAGTGCATTTTGAGTTACTGTGGAACCTAAATAGCCATCCTGATCACTCTTACAATAAACTTCAAGTAATAAATATAGATTTAAAAAAAAGGCAGCTATTCATTGAGTGACTTCTGTAGGCTGCTTCCCAACAAGGAGGAAGAGAATAGATGGAGCGCCTTAGGAGTGAATGGGGCTGTGCTGCACAATGGAGGGATTAGAAGAATGGGCTGTTGGTTGGCCTATTGTCTGGATCTTTGTAATTACTGAATTGTGAAGGAGGTGGGGTGGGTAGGTTTAGGTGTGGAGGGGTGGGGTTTAAGGATTTGGGCTACTTCATTTAAAGTATACTTATTCTTTAAAGTAAGTGCAATGGGCAACGTGGTGGATCAGTGAATACGGCTACTACATTTAAAGTATACCTGTTCCTTAAAAGTTCAGGCAATGGGTGGCATGGTTGCTCAGTGAATATGGCTACTACATTGAAAGAATACTTATTCTTTAAAGTACAGGCAATTGGTGGCATGGTGGATCAGTGAATACGGCTACTACATTTAAAGTATACTTATTCTTTAAAGTAAGTGCAATGGGCAACGTGGTGGCTCAGTGAATACGGCTACTACATTTAAAGTATACCTGTTCCTTAAAAGTTCAGGCAATGGGTGGCATGGTTGCTCAGTGAATATGGCTACTACATTGAAAGAATACTTATTCTTTAAAGTACAGGCAATTGGTGGCATGGTGGATCAGTGAATACGGCTACTATATTTAAAGTATACCTATTCTTTCAAGTACAGGCAATGGGTGGCACGGTGGCTCAGTGAATACAGCTACTATATATAAAGTATACTTATTCTTTAAAGTACAGGCAATGGGTGGCATGGTGGCTTAGTGAATATGGCCACTACATGTAAAGTATACCTGTTCTTTAAAGTACAGGCAATGGGTGGTACGGTGGCTCAGTGAATATGGCTACATCATTTAAATTACACTTATCCTTCAAGATGATTGTATTCACTTGTACAGGTAAAAACAAAAAGTCTTTATACCTCATTATTTTCTTTTTTAGTCTCCACAACACTTTTAGAATGCATAGGGCCAATTTTGAATATGGCAATGCTGTAATGTTGATAGCAATAGAAGCAGGAAAGCTGATATTATTTGGCATGATATAAAAAAAATGTCACCCTCTGTTTTCTCCTAGCACAAAAATTGTAAATTAGCAGGAACATTGTTAGTTCTGTGTTTTAGTGTCTCGCACAGAGAGTCCGTAGGTGTCAGAATTCTGACTTCTCCCTGGCTGGATGAAAGCAATGCTCCACATGACACATTCTTTTGATTAGAAGCATTGCATGACAGCACCGGTCTGGCCACAGTGCCATGACGAGGCCATACATGGAATCTATACAGTTATTAACCATTCCAAGTCTTCGCTTGCTCATTTTGTTTTCCAAAGGAGCACTGGAACGTCAGGGGCCCATTCATGCCACGGCTTACCACATTATCGTCCATTAATTTGGAATGAGGTGACAGGTTTTTAATGCAGTGCACCACATTACAAGACATTCATCATGGTGTGCTACGGTGCAGGAGAGTTGCATGGTGGGGTAAATTTAAAATGAATTAGCACAATATTGGATGGTAACACACATCTTTTGCACTATCGTATCAAGTGGGAAATGGCCCTAAAGTCATTTGCAGTTTAGATTTAAAGTGGACCTGTTGCTGTGCCAGAAAAAAAAAATCACTTACCTTTACCTGTGAAAAGCGCTTGATCCATCTACAAACCGAGCCCAACAAGTCCCATGCTATCTTGGCTTCCCTCTTGTCCAGCAATAACAGATCCATCCAGCGCCCTTATCTTCTGGGTTCTTCTTCAGGTCACCCGAATTTGCAATGTGCAAATTCGTGGGAGCGAGCATTATTTTTTTACAGGTAAGCCCCTTAATGATGCATGCCCAATCTGGAGCATGCACGGAAGGGGTAGCCTGCAGTCACCTGGGATATGTGAAATAAGTATTCCAGGAGGCCGCAAATTTCCCCTTCTATTTTTACCGCCATGGCAAGAAAAATGGAAAGAGTGGAAAGGAAAGGATCTTCAGAAAAAAAAAAAAAATACAATTATTTTATAATAAAATAAAGGGATAGCCACCAGTTTTTAGGTGTTGGGTTGTCCTTGTGCACATTGGATGATAAATCTAATCCCTGACAGGTAATCGGTGCCCCAGGCTGAACTTTTCTGTTGCCAACATTGCACTTTTCATCCTTCATTCATTTCTAGCCATTTGCATTTTGTGACCCTTTAAGGCTGATGTAAAAGTCTCTTTGTTACTATGAATTATAGGTTGTTCCATGGCGGATCGCACAGCATTGTGACTGTAACCAGGCAACAACTTAATAATGAGATCATTCCCCGCTAACGAGTAATTGTTCCCTCTCGTCATTACAAAATCAGGTTCAACAGGGCCCGAAATGAAGGGATACTTTTACCTTTCATAACGACGCTCTATAAACATGATGCACAATCTTCGCCGGCTTCTCTAGCGGTCAGAAATAAACTCTTAGGCTGTAATTTTACCTTGTCGACAATTTTGGTATTACACAGCAGGGCGGTGATATAATAAATACGGTAAATAGCAGCCACTTCTTATTTCTCCTAAAGGGTACCTGAACACGGGAGCCGCCAAGTGCATTCTCCCAAGCTGTTTTTTTACTCCTGGTTTTTATTATTTTAATTAATAAACTGTATTTATATAGTGCCAACATATTACGTAGCGCTGTACATTAAATAGGGCTTGTAAATAATGGACAGATGCAAACAATGACACAGCAGGTGCTGAGGACCCTGCACAAAAGAATTTACAATCTAAGAGGTGGGGGATGTAGCTTTGCCACCTAATGAGATGAGGAAAACAAAATGTGCCCATTGGGTGACCCGACATTTGGAAAGGCTTGGATAATAAAGCAAGGATAAACATGGCGGACCTGGCACTTGCAGCTTAATACTCATAAGTGGTGCCAGTGACCATATATAAGGTATCGTAAATTTGTGTTATCAGGACTTATTTGGTTCTAATTTCAACTGCTAAAAATTAAAATGCTCATTTATATTGTGCAAAAAAAAAGTATCTCCTTACCTATTCCTAAATCCCGTCCATTGAATGACACTTTTGTCCATTCAATACTGTTATCCCAAGCAGCACGTATTTACCCCTTTTCCATCCTTTTTCAAACAGGCAGAGGTACGTATTGTTGGGTCTGTGCATTGGCAGGAGTTGGCACCACCATATGTATCATGATTGTTACCATTTGGCAAAGTCCAGACTGGTGGTGAGCCACAATGGTCTGCCAAGGGTTCATCCATTAACTTAACCTCTCCCACACAAGAGAATGAAAGCAGCTGGGACCCTTTTTTTTGCATGCCTTACCTGGCGACACAGTAGCAATTTGCTGTGTGTAGCCATAAACTGTCATCTGGGTGATTTTACAAGGACCCCTACAATTCAATATATATATATAATAAGTAAAGCAATATATGGCAACTTTTTAAAATCTAAGAAAAAGTTTTGTAGTGTAAGAAACTTTCCAACAATTTTGCTTGTTTCCTTCTCTAGCAAGCCATTCATATTCAGACCTGCAGAATTGCACCATTTCTTATTATTTTTATTGATCTTTATGTACAAATCACTAACATATACCACAGCGCTTGATATTAAAGAGGGATTATTGCTTGCAAAGCATTGGATTCCCCCAGCTCTGTGCCATCCTCACTGCCCGTTTCATGCAATAATCAGGTTGTTATGTACCCGGTGGGTCGATGATCCTCTAAGATAATGTGACAGTAATATTGAAGAATTAATAAAAGGGAGAATCAATTCGATATCACTAAATATATTATATACTCCAGTGTAATAATATATTTATGGTTATTATATTATATCGTGTGGATTACATTTTTGCTTGAGTTTGGGCCAGCATTACTTCTTGTAAATGGAACTCATTAAAAGGGGTCTCTTTTCTATTTATCATTTGCTCAAGATTCTCACTACTTTTAACCAAGTGTAACATTTTTGTACAAAAGATTTCATTAAAAAATTAAGGAATCTTGGGTGAAAATCATAAATGATAAACCCTCATTGCAAAAATTCACAAGTAAGGCCTGATTTATTAAAGCTCTTCAAGGCTGGAGAGGATACACTTTGATCAGCGGAGCTGGGTGATCCAGCAAACCTGGAGTGGATTTTTTCAAAGTCATTTGCTAGTTGCTAAAAAAAGTTTGAATCATGGACCAGATCTATTCCAGGTTTGCTGGATCACCCAGCTTCACTGATGAAAATGTATCCTCTCCAGCCTTAATAAATATTAAAAATTAATATGCAAAAGGGTTGAGCTTTATACACACATAAGATGATTGTTATCCAAGGCCATGCAAAACCTTAGCATGTGTACACTGTTTCCCCTACGTTGTTTATCAATTCACCATAGAGGATTGATGTATAACTGATTGGGAATGAGTGCTGTGTTTTTTTTTAAGGAGGCGAACACAGCGGGAAGCTGCTTGCTCACCCACCCTTCTCCCTTTTCTCCATAAAACAGAATTGTTCGTTCTCTTGTCTATGGAAACAATCACAAAATACATTTATCAGATATCTGTATGGTGCTTAGGCAACCCATTCATTTTAAAGGGGATGCCAATGCACAGATCACTCCAAACATGCAGCATTTAGAAAACCACAAGGCAAAGTGGTGCGCCATTATGCATTGTGGTGCAGTGCAATCCATGCACAGTTGCCACACGGGTGCCATTGCAACCAAATAGCAACACAACACCCACAGTATGTAACCAGGTGGGGATAAAACTGGCAGGCCCTTCCACTTACCAGCCAGCACAATAAAAAAAATTGCTGGTATCCATATTTCCAGAACACAAGCATGTGTTGTTCTTGCAGCAGGATTGTCATTTTCTAGTTTCGTTATTTTTGTGCCTTCGCTCCAATGATGGTAATGTACTTTTCATCAGCAGTAACTAAACTGCTGCACCAGAGGCTTAATCTGAGCCCCACGCACGCAGCTAAATGATCCTCTTTAGCAATTACCGGGAGATATTTACACGGTGAAGCGCTTTGCGCTGTAAAATGCTTCACTGATTCATTATCAGAGACATTGGATGCTCAGCGTCCCAGCTGGGAGTGGAGTGCTTTACGCATCTTGATCCAGATTTTCATCCACTGTAGATAAGCCGAACTCCCGGCGTGTCTGTTTAATTTGTCTTCTAGGTCCTTGTTAATTAGCCTGAGGCTGAGACAAAGGAATGAATGAACTGCCTTAGGGTGAATACTATAAAAATGGGGGGTGGAGTGCTGCTAGGCTGCTGCTAAATATTGTGGATCAACTGTGGAAAATTGGGTTTATCTTACCCCAAAAAGCTAATCCAATCCAGAAGGCATTGCCAATATGCCTAAAAGCAACCATACACACCTTTTTACCCCTGATAAAAATTAGGAACAATTTTCAGGTATTGGGGAACCCTTTTGAAAACCATTGGTCAATGGAAAAGATTCACCTTGTATTGGTGGTCAATTGCACCCCCTACAGAGAGCTATAAACTTTGGTGTTGTGCTGCTGCCAAACGATTTTGACCCACATGGGAAGAACCTCTGGAAGAACCCCTAGCTAACTCTGGAGGACAAATTGGAGACAAATTGTTTGTACAACTGTTTTAATATTTATGTGCCTTTATATCTGGAGAATTTATGGAGCATCTGAGTTACAAATATAAACTTGTATATTATTTGCCTTTAAAGTCTCGTAACTCCTCTCCTTGTTTCCAAAGAACCTCTGGAGGAACTCTGAGGTCCTAGGGTTGAGAATGACTGCTTGAAAATGTACTCAGTTTGCCCCAGTTTTGAATAGCTCAGCCAGATTTACCTTCATTCTTTAAGTCATAGTTCTCCACCTTTTCAGAGGCCTTGTTGCGTTTAAGGTAAGTAGTAGGTAGGTGGAGTCATGGTCAGGAGGGGAGCTGGGCCATTGAGTCACTTAGTGGAGATCTTAGGTCACTTGTGGAAAAGTAGAGGACAGCAGGGAATCATGTCACTCCTGGAAGGGGGAGCAAGTTGAGCTGAATTGCTCCTCAGTGCCTGGAGCTACAGAGTTCATTAAAGTTTTTTTTTAACATATATGTATTTACTGTATGTGAAGAACATCCAATTATATGAATATTCGTAGTTTGACCACAGAATCATTTTAAAGAGGAACCATAGTTCTGCAGAAAGAAAAATTGTGATGTGGCAGGTCGGTTTTTGCAGAAGGGCGGGCGATGCCCCTTTTACAATAAAACATGCTGACCTGCCTGTTCACATTGTTCTTTTCTGATTACATTGTTGTTCATCCAGGATGGCAGGATATGTTGGTAATCCTGGCATCCCCGGGGGGTTTCCGGGACTGAATGAGTTCCATCATCCTGGCCCAGTCAATCAAGGTGGTCGAGGATTGGCAACCCAGAAGAGAAGAAGAAGATGGTGGCGCCCATGACGGGACAGGGGCAGGTGAGTGTATTTTAAAAATTTGCCATCAGACAGGTAAGGTTATTTTATTGCAGAAGTGCCATCGTCTGCCCCTTCTGCAATAACAGATCTGTCTGGGCACAGTAACATCTTGGTTTAAGCCTGTTTTTTGTGGGCTGTGTTTGTGCCAGACTTTACAAAAACAATTTCCTTTGATACCTAGCTGAGTCTTCTTCGACTATTGACTTTAATTTTGGTGATATTGCCTTCAGATTACACGTCCTGAAAATTTCTGCCATTTATACCTCTATGACTGGCGACATTCCTGTGACAGCGCAGCCCGTAATATACAGAACGAGGCCAGCAAGTGATAGGAGAGACATCCTAATACTTATGATACAAGATGTTCTTATCCTGTTATTACTGAGAACCTGCTCAGTGGGAACACGGCACATCCAGCCTATTACACAGAACCAGATGTTACATCCTGATATTCTGCTTATCTGGAGTGGAGGGCCTATTTATACCCGTGTTCAAAAATATGCATTTTTCCTATTCCCTCTATGGTTGTGTTTTCACCATTTGATGACTCCTCCTCGTATCCTCAACTTCTGTCTATTATTTTCTAACTCTTGTTCTGTTAAAGTGGAACTCCAAGCAACCAGGGTTTTAGCAGTTAACATCAGGCAGTACTGAACCGCACACTACTGCCCCCATTCGTTCCCAATAGACGGCTATAGGTTAGATCTTACATGCAGTTCACAAGTGAGAGGAAGCAGAAACCACACAGCAACCTCATCACCCATTTCTTCTAGGCTTTATTGGTTCACTGCTCTTGTTCTTATTCCTCAGGGAAGTGACATCATCACATCATGTCGTCCATTCCCCTAGAAGCATTCTAAGGCAAATGAATGACAATGTGAGCTGAAATGATAGTCATGATAATGGCCGTTATATGATAAAAAGCACTGTGCTCCACTGGAGTGTGTCCTGGTTGGACCTTTGCTTTAGAGGTTTGATTTGTTTTTTTTAATCACTCATCAGAACAACATAATGTTCTCATCTTGAATATGTAGTTGGGCTCTAGTTTATAAAAATGATGGCTCACAACATTTATTCTTTTTGGTGGGCCTGACTTACTTAAGTCCTCTAAGACTGGGGAAGATAGACCATCATGGCTGAAGCAAGATAATCCAGCAAACCTTAAAAATATTTTTCTCCACTTTTGGGAATGTCTAATTTCTTTCTGTGCTGGTCTAGCTTTTCAAACAATCAATGTTTTATGTAGAACTCAGGCTAAAGGGTATGTTATAAGGTGCTACATGAGTGACAGCTCTGAGCCTGCTGGGGCTGCCAACACTATGATGTTACTTCTGTCCATGCATAGGAATTACATTGTTCTTAGCGCCTGGGTCTTTTTGTGGTGGTGCCATTCATGGAGCTGGGCCCTACAATGAATGGTGCTTGCACCATGCAGTGAAGGCATTAAGCTACCAAAAGCCAGGGAAAAGGTTTCTTTTAGCAAAGGACTCCTTAGTCTGCTGGGGCTGCCAACATCAAATCCAGGATGGTGGCATCTGGAAGAAGCTTTTGCTTGCCTAAACAAGGATCGATTTTTACAGGTAATTAAAAAGCATAATATACATAACATGCCCATCTAATCATATAGAAAGATTGGCCCGGCAAAAAAGGCCCTGGAAGCCACCACCAAAGAAAGGGTTCCTGCCCATAAATCGTGTCAATAACGCTCTACAGGAGGTGGTACAGTTGGATACAAGTGGATTCTTGACCAAGGCCGACTTGGTCTTTTTTTTCCACCATTTTTTTTCTAAGATGGAGCTAAATCCAGGATCTCAGTTCTTGAGGAACAGTTCTCCTTTCAGACACATGTTTTGCGGGCACCTGGCAGCAATCTCGGGGGTATGGGCTGCTGACACAAGGGCAGATTTTACAGTTAAATAAAATGCGTAAAATAAAATTCATGCCCATCTAATTTTATGAGAGGATTGGTCTGGCAACAAAGTCTCTTGAAGACCACCACCAAAGAAAGGGTTCCTCACCATAAACCCTGCCAATGGCGCTCTACAGGAGTTTTTACGGTTGGATACAAGTTGAGTCTTGACCAAGCCTGACTTGGCTTTTTTGTTCCACCATTTTATTTATTACATGGACCTAGTTCCAGAATCTCTGTTCTTCTTTCAGACATGTGTTATGCCTCCGAAACGCCTCAACTACTATAGCCCTCTCCAATCTGGGAAGTGCCCAATTACTCTCTATGCTGGCCTGGCTCCTCCACCAATTGATTGACATTTTATGTAGAACTGGGCATGAGGTCCTACTTGTTGTACTTACCAGGACAACTATGAAGGTAATGAGGCTGGCAAAATCATATCCAAGATGGCTGCACCCGGCAGCAGTCAGGGCTTTTTCCTGCCTACACAAGGCAGCTTTTACAGTTAACATCCATAAAATACATGACATGCCCATGTAAACTCATAGGAAAATTTGGCCTGGCAACAAAGTCTTTTGACGGCCACCCCCAAAGAGAGGGTTCCTCACCATAAACCCTGCCAATGGCACTCTACAGGAGTTTTTACGGTTGGATACATGTTGATTCTTGACCAAGCCTGACTTGGTCTTTTTGTTCCACCATTTTGTTTATAACATGGACCCAATTCCAGGATCCCTGTTCGTCTTTCAGACACGTGCCTTGAAACTCCTCAACTGCTATAGCCCTGTCCATTTTTGGGGGTGTCTAATTATTCTCTATGCAGGCCTGGCTCCTCCACCCATTGATTGACATTTTATGTAGAACTGGGGATAAGGGGAATACTAAGAGGTCCTACTTGTACTTACCAGGACAACTGTGAGTTTATTGGGGGTGCCAGCATCATATCCAAGATGGCGGAACCTGGCAGCAGTCAGGGCTTTTTCCTGCCCACACAAGGGCAGCTTTTACAATTTAATAAAATACATAAAATACATGACATGCCCATGCAAACTTATGGGAAGATTTGGCCTGGCAACAAAGTCTCTTGACGGCCACCACCAAAGAAACGGTTCCTCGTCGTAAATCCTGTCAATAACGCTCTACAGGAGGTGCTACGGTTGAATACAAGTGAATTCTTGACCAAGCCCAACTTAGTCTTTTTGTTTCCCTATTTTGTTTATAACATGAAACTAAATTCCCGATCTGCCCATGACATGACCATGTAATTTTATGGGAAGATTAGCCCAACAACAAAGTCTCTTGAAGGCCACTCCAAAGAAAAGGTTACTCGCCGTAAGTCCTGTCAATAACGATCTACAGGAAGTGCTGAAGTTGGATACAAGTGAATTCTTTACCAAGCATGACTTGGTCTTCTTATTCCACTATTTTATTTATAACCCAATCCTAGATCTCAGTTCATAAGAACCACTTGTTCTTTCAGAAACATGTTATGCGTCTGAAACTCCTCGACTGTTGTTTTGTCTTCGGTAACTAGATGCATCCGGGGTAAATCACCGCCAGCTTGCCCAATACTGTTGCTAAGGTGATGTGAAGAGGCAGTACATTGGTTTTATTAAATGATTGGGCCTGGTACTGTACTTCATCAGCTTAATCCCAGTGACAGGCTAAAACAAACTATTTACTTAGTGCCGTAATTGAAATCAGATATTGTAGACTTCTAACAAGGGTGGATATTGATGAGTCGTTCTCGCAGGCTTTATTAGAGAAAATCTGTGCAATTAACGCTACGCTTACACAGACACATGAAGCCAAATATGAAAAGGATATCCGCTTGTGTTTTATATTTCATTTAATTGTGCTATGATGTTGGGAAATTTTTGCTTTGATTCTTTTAACCTTCCTAGAGGTAACCCCGAGTGTGACTCGGGTGGAAAAAAGTTTCTAAAAGTGGTAACCCCGAGTCACACTCGGGGTAGGTAATCCTATGGGAGTTAATAGTAAATAGGCGTCCCGTGTCGTCCATCGCCGCGATCTCCGTCTTCTCTCTTCTTTCGGCCGGCTTCTGCATTCGATGAGTCACCGGGGGAGTTCCCGGTGATGTAGGTGCGTGTGTACGTTGCCGGCGGGGCGGGAAATTCAAAATCCATTTGTATTGCATTCAATACAAAATAACTGTATTGAATGCAATACATTAGATTTATATGTGTAGAAGCAGTACATTGTTTTCAAGAACATTTATTTTACAGTATATATATATTAGTATGAGTATAATATGTATTTTTTAAAAAACAAAATTAAAACAAAATTAAAAAAATGTTCTTTAAATATATATTTATTTATTATTTTTACATGATTTTGTGTTTCAAACTTTATTATACTCATACTATGATATTATACTTTAAAATAAATTTTCATGAAAAACAATGTACCGCTTTTAGACATATAAAACCAGAAAGAAAAAAACCACTAGGGAGGTTAAAGGAAAATTCTGCTGATGCACACAAATAAAGTTATCTGTGCAACCAAAAGTGCAATGAACCCCTATCTAGAATGTCTGTGTTTAGAAATCTGCCCACTGAGGCCTAGTGCACCTACCTTACTGAAAACAATAGTAATATCATATCCTGCCTCTACAGGATGTGGGGTTTATCATAGGCAGGGGTGGGGATTATGCTAGACAAGGAGGGGCATGTAACAACAGACCAATAGGCTGACACTGCCCCTACCATAGACATTTAAAAGCCTCACCTTCTGTCTACCACCTAGTTTTCTAGATAGCCGATGCTATAATTATTCTTTACAACTTCCAGCATGGAATAGGGGGGCACAATGTCCAGATATCCTAGATAGGGGCCCAAATTTATTTTATTTTTAAATTTTTATTATTAATAAAAATTGTATTAAAAAGTTTTTTATATTTTATTAATTTTTTTTATAATTTTTAAATATTTTTTAAGAACTGTGGGGGCCAAATAGCTAAAAAGCCAAAAGCCAAAGGAACCTCAGAATGGTGATGTGGTTTCTCCTGCTCATCCTGATTTATTGAGCTCTCAACCCATTTTTTATTATGACTGAGAAATGACTGTGATGTTATTTTGCTTCTGATAAATTCAAAAAATATCTGCGTATGTTGTATTTCAGATCAATGAAATATCAGTTTTCCTAGATCTGTATTTTTTTTTACCTGACCAATTATCTTCTCAATCAATTGGCATTTACATTGCTTTTAAAAACCTGTCTGAATAAAGCTCAAACTCTGCCTCTTTTATCTAGCTTCCCCTGAATTCTCTAGAATCCAACACGTTTGGGAGTGTCCAATACCTGCGTCCCCTGCCAAACCCTATGGTTCCTCCTGTGTGCTTCTACCTTACTATTGATACCTATAGTAATGTGGGGTTGATGGGAGCAATCACTAAGTGCAGAAGGGGGGTCAGACATTTGGTGCTTCCAGAAGCGTCTAAAGCTGATGATTTTGGAGACCTTACTGCATGAAAAGGTCAGAATTCTGACATGTCCCCCAACATGTCGTCTCAGGAGCCCGGCCTTGCATTAGTTTAGAATGCGACTCCAACTAATTGGATATTTGCTATAACTACGCAATGGTCTTGATTTATTAAATCTCTCCAAGACTGGAGAAAAGAAGACTATCATTTGAGATCCTGTGTGATCCAGCAAACCTGGAATAGATTTCTTAAAACTCATTTGCTATTAGTTGGCGAATGTTTTCAATCCTGGACCAGATTCATTTCAGATTTGCTGGATCACCCAGGTTCCCCCATGATAGTCTATCTTCTCCAGTCTTGGAGAACTTTAATAAATCAGGCCTTTCTTTTCTGTGATATGCACACTTATACTGCAAACAGCATCATACAATGAATCTTCGCCATCTGTATCTGGTAACGGCACACATTACGGATCCTGCGAGTCTGATTCGCAGTATAAGGCTGCAAGCACATGGCGTCCATCGTGCTACTTACTAAACAATCTGTGACCGGTGACACAACCATACGTTTGCTGAGTGCCAGACCTTTGTCCTGTTTACTTGGAGGTATAAAGTTCCCTGTGTATGTCACAATACGATGGCTTATTTATTGGTGCTGCTGTACTGCGCTCCGACTAGTGAGCAGATGTGATCGTCATTCTTCTCTGTCTCCCACAGCTGTGTAAATGAGTATGGAAGATTATGATTTCCTATTCAAGATCGTTCTAATCGGAAACGCCGGAGTGGGAAAGACCTGTCTGGTGCGGAGATTTACCCAGGTAAGAGGCATCACCAGCATTTCAGATTAATTTTAATGGAATATTCAATGTTCTTTCAGCATCTGTTAGCTATTATTGCTGCTTTAACTCTAAACCATCAAATCAGTACATTTGCTCCAGCCGGAACTCCATTCAGCTCATAACTTCCTTTGGTGAGCTGACAACGCTGCTTCTGTTGCACTGAAATCTCAAGAAGTATTGTCAGCTTTCCTTGTGCCGAAATAGTACTCCTTTCTTTTATATTATGGAGAATAGAAAAGGGGGATGTGTTGTTTCAGTCTAGGACTGGCAACATTGATTGGTATTTATTACAGAACGGGCATAGCTGTCAGAGCTTCATAGGCTGTTCGGAGCTCATTGGACTTCTGGCAAGGTCATCAAGTATTTGTCAATACTTGCAGGGTTTTAAAAGAGATAAAGCATGGAGGAATGTGATTGTGTTGCAGAGATTTACTGAATTGTTTTGCTTAAATTTGCACTTTAAATTCCATATGCAACAAAAACATTTCTCTTTGGATAAAGTGGGGAAGGATTTTTCATAGATTTTTGTTTGCTGTTCTGAGACTGAAGATAAATGTTAGATAGAGACGGAGACAAAAAGACATTTTTAGTAGCATAGTGAAGGTCTAGATCTCTCTCTCTCTCTCTCTCTCTCTCTCTATATATATATATATATATATATGTATATTATATGTTTTTATTGCTGTTGACAACCCCACCATTTTTCTATTGCAAGGATTATGCAGTGGTGCTTTAGTGTTTGGGAACCATTTGGCATTTTTCAATATTTCTGCATTTATTTGGCTTGGATGAATCTAGAGCAATGTTTCTCCACCTTTTTAACATGGGGGAACTCTTGAAATAACTTTCAGGTCCTCAGGGGTCACCTTCTATAATTTCTATATCCACAGATCACAGTACATTAGTGTGGTCAGTGAGGAGAATGTCACCCTTACAGGTAGCCAAAAATATCATTGGTGTCACCTAAACTGACCTGAGAGGCACAAATTGCTCATTGCTCCAGGAACCCCCAGCAATCTCTGGAGGAACCCTGATTGAAAAACATTGATCTATATCATGGGAATTCACTTTAAAGAGAGCTAAATTTTCATTGGTATGGGTGAGCTTTGCCGAAATTGGCAGGTATGCAGGATATACCTGCCGATTCTGGTGCACCCTTCCTTTTGTAGGCACCCTGGAGTGATGAGTCCAGTAACCGGCCACTGCTGCATCTCCGAAGCCGCCAGACTCGTCACCAACTCCAGCCAGTTTTTGGAGTCCATGGCTATCTTCCCCGGTCGTTGGATGGCCACTGATGGTGTATTTCCTATGTGTGCATTACATTGTTCTCAGCATCTCGGTCATTTTGCAGAGATACCACTCAGAGCCAGACTCTACAATAATTGTTGCAAGTGCCATGCCAATGTAAGCAAAAAGCCACCAGCAGCCGGGGATACTTTTATTTGGTAAAAATGACTTTGCATGTCTTCCACATCATCCTGGTGACTTCTTGTTTTTTCTGGGTTTAGTTATTATTATTATTATTATTAGGTTAGGGCAGGGGCCAGGGTGGAGGAATGGGCACGGAGTAGATCAGAGGGGATTGGGTCAAGTGGTTTAGTTCTGCTTTAAGGAAAGGAGTCAAAAACACAATGTTTATTATTATATTTTACAGAAAGTCTAAAGTTACATTTGTTACAATTCACAATTTGTGTGTGCCAATCCTTTGCTTCCTTCAAGGACATATTGTACACAACATCTAAACTCAAACCTCAAAGAGCTCAACCTTCCAAAACACATTGGATGTTTAATTTAATATTTTGAGGAATGATTACTTTTTTTGGTCTGGAACTCTTCCCGCCATCTTTTTTAGATTGTTCTTGGGTAAGCCTGGAAGATTTACTCTCTTCGTCCTGGGAACTATTGATCAACAGGACAGAAAGTGTGGGAAAATCCAAAAAATAAGTTGTTTCTAGAACACAAAAAAAGGAGAAATCTTCCAATGGCTTCTGATAACACCTGTCTAAGATGGGCATGAAATCTCCTCTCATTTCCATTGTTCCAAAGGACAGGAAGTAACGGAATAATGGTATACAGATGGCAGGAAAAAAGATGTCCTTCAACCCTTCCTAACTCAATCCAAAATAATAACATTTGTATTAGATAGATTTTCAGTTTCATTTGAAGTTTGCATGCATTGGATTGTTGTGGGACACGTGATACACTTAGTACATCCAAAACATTCATAAACCATCAATGCAAGGAATGGCAGCAAATCTGATGTCCTAATCTCTTTCTGCAGGGTCTCTTCCCTCCTGGCCAAGGGGCCACCATTGGAGTAGATTTTATGATTAAAACGGTGGAGATAAAAGGTGAAAAAATAAAGGTGAGAAATTTTATTTTGCTTAATTGTGTTTGCTCTGTCCATCCAGTGGTGTTATTTTTGAGGCAAAGTATGTGTGCTTTGGAACCATTCATATGTATCAATTCTGTATGGTGCAAGTTCGGGGATTATATGCAACTTTTACCCTTAATAGACTTTATGGCAGCACCTTCATTCTCCAAATTTAGCTGTAAAGTTTTGGATACCAGATTGCCATCTGAATTAGTTACTAATGTCTGCCCAGCCTCTACTGCTACCCAATGCTGGCACATTTATGCACTTTAGTGCTTTGTTAGGGCCAATTTTGGGGATGGGAGAAGGGGGTCAATTGACCAGGGCCCTCACTTCTTTCATGACCCCAATTGATAAAATGGCCAACTTCACCAAAATCCATTTCCCCTTAAATTCTTACACAACTCTGAGATTAGTCAACACCTAGCCATAGCTAGAATATGTTTATCCTTATATTGGAAGAAGTTCATCCAATTCATCTGTGATGGCAAAGATCAATAAGGTCATACATATGGAATATCGCACATCTGGTATTATTAGATCAGAAGCTAAGTTCTATCCAGAATATGGCTGCCACCTAGACCTGGACTAAGTACCAAATTACAGATGATAGACCAAGAGAAGGCATGGCTCTCCTTTTATCTTCCACACATTTTGGCTAAAGTTCCAAGTCTCTGAAGGATTCTTATTAGTTATTTCAGCAAGATCTGGTTTTGTATCCCCCTTCCTTATACCCGCAACCCCCCAAAAAAGTTCACACAATGTTTTTGCTGAGTTCACGCTTTTTTCACGTAGATATATACTTGGGTCAGCTTTATTAAAGTTCTCCAAGACAGGAGAAGATACACTATCATGGAAGAACCTGGGTGATCCAGCCTGGAATAGATTAAAATCATTTGCCAACTAATAGCAAATTATTTTTAAGAAATCTATTCCAGGTTTGTTTGATCACCCAGGCTCCCCCATGATAGTCTATCGTCTCCAGTCTTGGAGAGCTTTAATAAATCAAGCCTTTTGTGTTAACGACTTCCTAGGACTGTATCCTGTGTCTTACATTTTTTCCTCAGCATTTGGAATCTGATATCTTACCGATAATATTAATCTCTTTCTTTGAACAATTAACAAATATGGCTGAAAAAATTAAATTTAGGTAAGCACTTAGGAGTTATTCAACCCCAATAAATTTGTTCTGGGTATCTATACAATAATGACCCCCGGTTATGAAGGGGTGAAAGAAAGAAAATACGTTGTTTGTGCTTATATAATGAATTAGTTCAAAGGGGAGAAAACTTTTGGCAGCCAGTTGGATTTCTCTGACTCCGGGTGAAGTAAATTGTGATTGGCATCTATGCCTTGCTGCATTCTCTGCACTGTCATGGCTCCACTCCCTGCCTGGCAGAACAACCGTGTTTTTCTCCAGCAGAATTAAATTGTGCAACGTTACTCTCTATGAGAAAACAAACTGATGGGAACTTTGATTAAACTTTATTTTAGCTATTTTTTTTTTTGTCAATGTCAACATAATAAATGAAGCTCATTAGCAAACCTAAAAAAGTGTTATGTTCATTAGTGAATGATTGGAAAATGAATTGCTGATTACATTATACACAACTCATGCCATCCTGAAGTCTCAGAGGCGAAAGATGGATTTGCATTTTGTGTATCTGGAATCTCACTTTGAACATACTCATTGTAAGAGGAGAAGAGGGATGAAACCATCAATTTGCTGTTTGCTGCTCCTTCATTGCCCACTCACCAGTGGTGCTGGGGATACTTACTGAGAAGCTGAAAATGTGACTTTTGTATGCAAGTAGCATTCAAATTGCGCTGACTTGCAAATGGCCCAATCAAACTCGGCAGCTTGATTTGAAGTCAATGCTTTGTGTGCATGCACAAAATTTGTTGCATCTCATTGACTGTCTTTAATTGTGACCAATCTGCAATGCATATGGTGGAAATGAACTGAGGTGTAACAGGATTTATTCATTTTGCTTTTGCAATGTATGACAATACACCAGCATGATGCAGAAAAGGACTTAGATTGTAAGCTCTTCTGGGCAGGGTCCTCTACTCCTCTTGTGCCATTGTTTGTATCTGTCTGTCATTTGCAACCCCTATTTTTTGTACAGCGCTGCATAATAGGTTGGCACTTTATAAATACTATTTATTAAAAAAAGGACCCTTGCTATTTGTGTACAAACTGTGGCCTCACTGTAGAGATCTGACACTTCCTAGTCTTCTACCCAGAAATTTTCTTAGGTTGGGTGGGAAGAAGCCATAGGCAGGTGGCAGCCCAGTATTGTGACCCAACTTTTTAGTAACCACCTAAAAACAGCCGGGTGGTTACTGTATAAAGTGCCGGGTGGTACGCCCAACTAAAAGCGGCTGGAGAGAACACTGCTCCACTTTAAAAATATAACTCTGAAATTAGCAGAATTCATGCTTGTTGAGGATTGGAGAGCACTATTTTGGACTAAGACGTGGAGGGAGTTGGATTTTTGCAGAAGGTACACTGCTTCCATGTATAGAGCAAGTGTGTTCTATTACACTGGTCAACAAAACATTTTCTTGTAATTTTAGGTTATGTTTGATAAAAAGTTCAGATGCTTGACAGACTTAGGTCATGTATTCAATCATTGAGCTCTTGGGAGAACTGCTGGTTTAATGAAACACTTCCTTCATATTCACTTCCATTGCTAACTCCTGGATTACACTCCCTGTATATCCTCCATGTCAGATACAGGAATATCAGGGACTGAACACTGGTATGGGAACATCAGCACCAGGTCGTCTTGCTGATTCCAAATCACCGTACTCCCACTTGTTTTTCTTGTAACGACTGAAACCTTTTACATTCACAGCACAAAAATAACGATCATTATGATGATTTTTGTGCTCTCGCCATACCATAGGTACACCATATTTCAAACTTTTCACTTTTCCATTTTTCCACTGACAAAGACAATCTACACAAGTTTTGCATTCCATATGGGGGGCCCAATACTTATCTTGGTCCCCCAGTTTAATACCAAAAAATGCAAGATATGCTTGTTGCACAAATTCTGTGATGTTTCTTCTTTGTTTTTTCTGAGAATATTCACCACAAATTTTAGCAAAATACATTCGGGTCATTTAAACAACTTCTCGAAGAACTCAAATTTCTGTAAAAAAGAAAATGTATGAATAAAAAGAAGTCAGATAAAAGTTTCCTGAAAATAATGCTACATTTATTATATAAAATGCAAAACATCGGTGTAAATAAAGATTGATGATAATATGCTGTGTTAACATTTGTTGATGGTTCCTTGTAATAGGGATAAGGATAGGGTATAGGGATGTTATTTCTAACTTTGCTTATAGTTCTTTAATTGGAAAGAAAGCTTCACCTAGCAATTCAGATACAATGTCAACTCCTAGCAACAAATTATTACTGAAAATAATGTGCTGTTGGAGTTATTATTCCAACTGGTCAATGGGTCTATTACTGAATACTAGAATGTGTGTAATTAGTGTAATATGAGCTAAGAACACTCATCCTGAGCTCAGTCATTGGCCATATTTTAGTAACTTCCTCTGGTAATTAATAAAATTAGTCCTTTTATGTATTTTGGGAGAGAACCCTAACCATCTCAGCTCGCATTGAGGAGCCATGGTGATGCCATTTGGATCCTTTTGGCTATTGTGTGTTCAGTACAGGGAAAAAGTCATCATGGAACTTGGTTTTATTTACCACCATGTATAATTATTGTATATTATCAGACATTGGGTTTGTTTTCTATCATTGGATGTGTGATCTTTGGATAGTGTCAGTCTTTGGATGCATTTTCCATGATTGGATGTGTGATCATTTTCAGTTATTTGATATTTGATATTTTCAGTTATTAGATGTATTTTCTATCATTGGATACTTTCAGTCATTGGGTCTGATTTATAAAAGCTCTCC
Organism: Pyxicephalus adspersus; assembly: GCF_032062135.1. Lineage (NCBI taxonomy): Eukaryota > Metazoa > Chordata > Amphibia > Anura > Pyxicephalidae > Pyxicephalus > Pyxicephalus adspersus. The sequence continues at coordinate 7,072,667 of NC_092858.1, read as the reverse complement.
ACAGCTGGAGAGGATACACTTTCATCAGTGAAGCTGGGTGATCCAGCAAACCTGGAATAGATTTTTTTTACAGTAATTTGTTATATGTTAGTAAATGTTTCCAAGCCTGGACCAGATTTATTCCAGGTTTGCTGGATCAATCAGCTTCATTGATGAAAGTGTATCCTCTTCAGCCTTGGAGAGCTTTAATAAATCAGAACCATTGGATCTATTTTCCATAATTTGAAGTGTGATTTTTGGTTATTATCAATCATTGGATGCATTTTCCATCAATAGATTTGTGATCATTGGAAATTATCAGTCATTGGATGTATTTTCCACCATTGGATTTGTCATCATTGACTGTTTTCAGCTATTGGATGTGTTTTCCATCATTGGATGTGTGATAATTGGATATTATCAGTCATTGGATGTGTGAACATTGGATATTATCAGTCATTGGATGTATTTTCCATCATTGGATATTATCAGTCAAAGGCTTGACCAAACATTTTTATATATTAGGAGCTTGGGTTGATGGGCTAATACAGCTTTCTTTAGGTGTATATTGCCTGCGCATCATTCAGACTTTTTTTTTGACCTGCAGTTAACCTCTCAAGCTGCATCATTCAGCTTCAAGCTGCTTTTGCACTCTAATTGACTTTTATAAAAATCTGCTCAGTTTCTAGCTGTATTGGGGGTGCAAGAATGTAAGACATCCCCCAGACAAAGCTGTTTTTCAAGCAACCCTGGAGGTTATGTCTTATGAACAGCTGAGACTTGGAAAGGCCTTGATGGAGATCTTCATTGCATTCATAATAAATAACTAGATTGTTTTTAATCCACAACTCTGGGATCTTTTATCATAGCAGTATGTAGTACACATGGGCTGGCGCTCAACCACACTCTTCTTCCAAGGTAATTGGTCCCTCCAGTTCTGTTTAACTCCAAGGGCAGGTTTGCTGTTTTATATGGCTCTGTTGAATCACATGTTTCTGTGGTTTTCACAGCAGCTTTTCCTCCAGGGAACAAAGCGGGGTCTGTATGTCTTCTTGTGCTTTCTCAGCGTCTCTCGGCGCCTGCCTCAAAGGAATGGTTTGTTTTACAGAGAGCGATTTGGATTGCGTTTGCGGAGGGTCATTAGAGATGTTGCAGCATCCAGAGACACCAAGCAGGCTACATCATCACATGCAATTTAAACATGGAATTTAAAGCTGAACTCTAAACAGACACTTCGGGTCTGATTTATTAAAACGTTCCGAGACTGGAAAAGAAAGACTATCATGGGAGAAGCTGGGTAATCCAGCAAACCTGAAATGAATCTGGTCCAGGATTAAAAACATTTGCCAACTAATGGCAAATGATTTTTAAGAAATCTATACCAGATTTGCTGTATCAGCCAGGTTCTCCAATGATGGTCTATCTTCTCCAGTCTTGGAGAGCTTTTAATAATCAGACGCATTACGTTTTCCATTTTAATCAAACAGTTACCGTATAAGTATTATCCAAAGCTCAGAACAGTATAGCTCAGACAGGAGGAAGGAGAAGGAGCACCAGGAGTCAACCCATTGTCCTGCAGTGCAAGAAGCATGCTAATTAATTTCAATTCAGTGATTAATTCATTAGTGTTCTGCTTCCCATTCAACTGTCCAATCACGGGCCAGGGGAGGGACAAGACCTGCAGTTACTACAAAAAAAATCAGGTCTCCTTTACTATCAAATTGTGGTGATGCTTTGGTATAAATCTTATATTGGGTGAAAAGAAAATTAAGATTTTTTTTTTAAAGGATAACTGAAAGGTAAATAGGAAATAAAATGACCCTACATCCTTTTTCTTGACCACCTAGTTCAGGGGTTGTGCTTACACCGGGCTAATTGGTTCTCCAGCCCTGTCCTGAGCTGGCTGTGCATTACCGTGCATTCATTCTTCATAGACCCTATTGGAAAAAACACCTCCCTGTAGGTTTACATGTAGGCTGCTTTTCCATTTTGAAGAGTTGGGATTGTGTAGTTGAAATTTGGACTTTCTGGCCATGGTGCTGTTACCGTGTCCTCGTGCCCTGGACCATTACCTCTGGGGATATGCTACAAGTAGCTTCTCCCCATGGCGGCCCCATAGAGAATGAAGAGCTCTCAAATGTGCAAGAGATGTTCTTTAAGAACCAGCTCTGTGGTGCTGTGACCAAGTGGCTGGAAAGGTGCCATCCACCAGGAACCAAGTTGGATCGCTCGATCCCAAAGCAGGTTATGAATAATGAATTGCAGGATAACAGAAATGTTGTATAAGCAGGCTGCTGGCTATGTGATAATTGCTGCAGGGATCACAAGATGTCCAATCCAACCAAATTATTTTTGCACCTATTGAGCGAATATAACAAAACGCTCTTTCAGCTGTATACAGTATTTATTAGACCAAATGGCAGCAAAGAAATGAAAATTATTGTTAGGGTTTACATACACGTTACATGCACATAAAGCCAAAGTACACAATAAAACTGCAAAAGCATAACAAATCTGTCTAAAAATAACATCTTTATAAATTAACATAAGCATATGAAAAGTATACAAATATACAGCTTTCACACCTACATAAGGATGTCATTATTCTTTTCTCAGATTTAATTTCACGGGTTTATGTTACATTTGGTGCTATCTGTGCTATATAAAATTGCCATTAGAGAAGAAGTTACAGATGAATGTCTACATGCTTATATTTTTCGCACTTTTTGTTTTCTGCAGCTCCAGATATGGGACACGGCAGGGCAAGAGAGGTTCCGTTCCATCACTCAGAGTTATTACCGCAGTGCCAACGCCTTGATATTAACCTACGACATTACCTGTGAGGAATCGTTTCGGTGCCTTCCAGAATGGCTGAGGGAGATAGAGCAATATGCCAACAATGAGGTCATTACTGTGCTTGTGGGTAAGTTGGAATCTTTGGGTGTGGAGTCACATTTACCCAACGAGGTCTTGTGGGTAAGTCAGGATCTTTGGGGGTGGAGTCACATTTACCCACTGTATTATTTGAAAGGTATGGGTAAAGGTAAATGTTTTTTTGTATTGTATGGGGTAAAGTAGGAAATAGCAGAAACCTCTGCTGTTGTCTGTGTCCCATTTGGGAGTTTTTTTTTTCCTGGATCCCTACTTCAAAACATTTCTTAGCCATTGAGCAACTACTGACTTTGTAATTCCCACACCAGTGCACTGGGGAGTAGTATGCCCATTGACCACTTTTTCATGCCCATCCGGCAGCCCGCTTTACAAATAGTAGGCGTAGGCTCATTCTGGATCCCATCAGATGCCCTTGACCCCATGCTGCATGCTGCAGATCCACAAAACTTTAAGTAGACAATTTGAGTTGTTTTGCCCCTAATGGGGAATCAGTTAGAATCACAAATTAATCATTGTCTTCATCAGTCAGAATCACGGCTAATCCTCACAAAGGCTGCAAAACGCGTTAGTGTTTTTCAGGTCTTTGGATTGTCCACTTATGAACAATATTGTGAAGAAGATTGCTGATTGCCAACGTCCAACTTGGAAGACATTTTTTGACAGAGATACACAAAAGTTAGCAAGTAAATAGAAATGTAATTCTATTTTACCTGTGTAAGGCTTAGGATCTACTGCAGATCACTGTCAAGAGAAGAAACTTAGAGAGTCCAGAAATTTTTCTTAAGCTACGTACACACTTCCAATTATTATCGTTAGAAAACGAACGACGAACGATCCTGCACGATATCTACGAACGATCGTATAGCACCGATCCTGCACATAGAGATAACGACACGATCGTTCGTAGATATTGTACACACAATAGATACGATCGTTTGAACGATAGAGGAACTATGTGCACGACAGGAAAGTGAACGAACGTTCGTTCATTACGCATGCTCACCCCATGGACGATCAACGAACAACCGTACACACGAACGATGTTCAACGGTCGTCGTCCAATCCGATCCGCCAGTCCGGTCATTCGTTTCCAACGAGTTTCCTCGTTCGTCGGCGTCGTTGGTTACTTTTTTACGAACGATTTTTTGCCCAATCGATCGTTCGTCGTTCGATTGGAACGATAAAAATTGGAAGTGTGTATGCACCTTTAGTCTCTGTCAATGACCCCTTTGGAGTGTTTTCCTCTTAATCCCCATATCTGTAACAACATTGTCATTAGTCGGAGGAAATTTGAAGTCTCAGAGTCTCTGACTCTGGTAATACCCTAACAAAGATGGCTCTATGCCTTCCAGGGGTAATTATGAAGGGTTTTATTGATAAAAGTGATAAATTCTTGGTGTTGAGCAATCGCGTTACTTGGTATGCATGCTCTTACCATGAAGAAATACAAAGACACACATTAAGCCAAGGACAGCAAGCTGTCACCTACAGATCTTCAGGAGTTGAACAATAGTAAGTCTTTATTGTTGCCTTCAATAGTGATAAACTTGTCTATGTTTCTCTATTTCAAAAACTCATTGGTGTCCACATACGTCAATGATAGACTTATGTCCTTGACTGGCTTTTGTTGCACACGTTATACAGATTAAACCCCCATTCTGCCACCCACACAGCTGCGTCTGTTCATCCAGCTCCCTTCTGTCTCTAACTCACAACTCTGTCTGATATCCTTACAGGGAACAAAATAGACCTGGCCGAGAGAAGAGAAGTCTCCCAGCAAAGAGCTGAAGAGTTTGCAGGCTCCCAAAACATGTATTACCTGGAAACCTCCGCCAAAGAGTCGGACAATGTTGAAAAACTGTTCCTGGACTTAGCGTGCCGCTTGATCAGTGAGGCACGGCAAAACGCGTTGGTCAACAATGTGGACTCTTCTTTGCCCGGAGAAGGAAAGAGCATCAGTTATTTGAACTGCTGTAACTTTAACTAGTAACCAGCTTGGCCTATTGATGAGCCAGAAAATTTAAAAAAACATTCAGTATGGACTGGGAGTCCTTGCTGATTCTCTTCACCGGATGGTGCAGAAATACGGGCAAAACTGACTCTGTCTTAGAGTCTAAGCTTAGTAGACCACATGTAGGTCGCAGCATGGTGAGAATGGATCGGAGCAGGAACAGTGTCAGTGGGGTACAACTTGAACAATACTATATATATATTTAACGACGCGGTGCATACTGGTTAGAGTATTTTTTGTTTTTCTGTTTACTTTTGTTTTTCATAGATAGAAAAAAAACATCCTTGAAGAAGTAGAAGACCTTATCATAGTATCTTATCATACAATGAGAGAACTCCAACCTGTACTCTACAACCGTTACATCTTTGATTTTTTATTGTACAGATTGCTGGCACCGGTTTTGGGAGATGTAAATTTCGGAGAACTGTTTTGTTTTTCGATGGTTTTATGAATATTGAAAGACATTTTTTTTTTTTACTGCCTGGCTTTGAAAGTTAATGAAAGCAGCAAATTTTTTTTATGACCGTACTTCGCAAAAGAGCGCTGACTCGTTTTGCATCTATAGCCATTAAGGAACTCCAGCGCAAATCTTGGCTGACAATGTCTGTTATTCTTTTGCCAAAAAACAAAAAAAACAAAAAACAAAAAAAAAACATAAAGAATGTTTGTGATGTCTTTTTTAACTTTACAAATTAAAAAATATACAGAGTGATAGCGTATGAAAGTGTCACATTTTAGAAATTCCAACGTAGCTTCAAAAAAGACCAGATGCATGTTCCAGTATTACATGGATGCTTACTCACTTTAAATTGCAAATACTGGGCTGGATATACCGGTAGTAGTAAAAAGCCAATTAAAGCATCAGTCTATCCAATACTGTTTTTTTTTTTGTTTCTTGGGTCAATTTCACTAGATCAGATAAATCTTCTCAAGATGTCACCTCATCAGTTGTGAAATATATTAAGCAAAGTCTCCAGCTCCTCTAAATTACTCTAATGGTAATAAAGGGATTTCTCTTCCGAAATCCCCTTTATTTCAAGTCCCATTAACTACTTGGGACTCCAGTGGTAGGATCTCTCCACCTGTGTTCCAAACCCTCACCCACTGGCCATGGCTGTTGTTAGTGTGTCCCACTGCTACCGTGGAGTTTCCTTTTGTTGATGTTACAGTATCATTCAAGGTTTCCATTGGTGGGATCTCTACACCTTGGTTCCCAGTCCAACCCATTTTCAATTGATATTGTTAAGGTGTCCCTCTGCTACCATGTAGTTTTCCTTTCGGTAATGTTACAGCATCATTCTGGGTTTCCAGTGCAGAGATCTCTGCACTTGGGTTTCCAGTGTAACCCATTTGCCATGGTTGTGGTTACGGTGTCTTGGTTCTACCATAAAGATTCACATTTTTTAATGTTACAATATCATCCAGGGTTTCCAGTGGGGGGATTTCTGCACCTGGGTCCCCACTCCAAACCTATTCTATCCTAACCCACATCCTTTGGCTGTTGTTAAAGTTTCATTTCTGTCATGGAGATTCACATTTGTTATTATAGTATCATCCTGGCTTTCCAGTGGTGGGATCTCTTGGGTTCCCAGTCCTCCAACCCATCTAGCTGTTGTTAAGGGGTCTCACTTCTACCATGGAGATTCCTTTTGTTAATGTTACAGTATCTTTCCAGTAGTGAGATCTTTGCTCTTGTGTCCCCAGTCCAACCCATTTGCCATGGCTGGCATGAAAGTGATTTACTTCTACCTCTGAGTTTTCTTTTCGTTAACGTTAAGGTACCCTTTTGGGATTCCAGTGGAATGATCTCTGCACCCAGGTTCCCAGCTCTGCCCATCTGCCATGGCTGTTATGAAGGTGTCTCAACGCTACCTCTGAGTCCTTTAGTTTTTTTTTTACAGTTTCTTCTTATGACTCCAATGATCACCAGTATGAAGGTATCTCATTTTGTATTTAACTTTCCTTTAGTCCATGGTATATTATCTTTCAGAAACTATAGATATTAATAGGACCTCTGGACTTGAGTTCCCATATGGTCCTAATGCATGGCTGTTGTAAATGCATACGCCTGTCTTTTATTTCTTCTTTAAATATAAACTTCACACATTGCTGAAGGTCCAAGGGCAAGGGAAACATCTGAGTTCCTTTTTTGCCCACTTGCTATGGTAGTAATGAAGGGGCCACACTTCTGTCTGTGAATTCTTTTGTAGAATGGAAGTTATACAGAATTTGTTGTGCTGGGGTGAGAAGGCAATAAAATACCAGATGTCCTGGTATTGGTGACTATTGGGGTCAATGGGAGATATAAAAAGCATATAGGTGGTCTGCCTAACTGTTGTCTATTGAGATCTGAAATGTAAATTTGTGGTGGGCTTACCTTTTTAGGTTAGGGCATATTTATAAGTCTATGGCTACGTACAAACATTCAATAATTGTTGTCGGAAAGGATCTTTCACTATCCTTTCCAATGACAAAAGACTGAACATGGGCGGCACAGTGTACAGTGGCTCCGGGGTTAGCACTTTGGCCTTTGCAACGCTAGGTCCTAGTTTCGAATCCCAGCCAGGACACTATCTGCATGGAGTTTGCAGGTTCTCCCCGTGTCTGCGTGGGTTTCCTCCAGGTACTCTGGATTCCTCCCACATCCCAAAAACATGCAGTTAGGTTAATTGGCTCCCCCCTAAATTGATCTTAGACTACATTAATGACATATGACTATGGTAGGGATGTTAGATTGTGAGCTCCTTTGAGGGACAGTTAGTGACATGACTATGGATTTTGTACAGCTTTGCGTAATATGATGGCGCTATATAAATACTGTGTAATATTAATAACAGGGCCGTTATGCCCTATGGAGAGGGGGGAGAAGGATGGAGCGGCACCCCGCTGCGCTCTACCCTCTTCACATGTATTGCGATGGTTCGTCCTTCGTGGTTCTGCTAGGACGAGCGATGTACACACGCCAGATTCTCGTCCGATACCAGCCCTGAGCCAATTATCAGACGAGAATCATCTGACGTGTCTGTCTAGCCGATGGCTATGCAAAACCCTCTTGAAATATGATAGAAGAAGGTCAACTTCAGGTCATATGCATTGACTTCTAAATGCTATTATAAGCATTTCAAACCAATGCCATTCACATAACTGTTGACACTGGCCAAAATTGTGCCCATTTCTTTATTGTAGCCATTTCTTAGTAACTAGAAATATAGAAAACTGAGGCACATATCATATATTGCATCATGGATGTGCGTAGCATCAAGCTGACCGGTTGTGTCATTATGTATAATAGTTTAGCCAATGTATTGGCTGCCATCTCTATACCAGGCACACCTATACTGGACCGGAACCATTTGGTACCATTTGCTTGCTGCTGGCCAACCATACTACTGTCGTATCCAGTTTCAGCGATTTATCTATACATAACTTCACAGCATCTCCTAAAGCAACTATCCAATCATGCTCTGCGATTTGAGTATAAATCACCCCAAACTAGTTCTCTTAACTTGATGACATTTATTTAAAGAGTTATATTGGTAAGAAAACTATTGCCATGTTATTTCTTAATAAAATGCCATTTTCACTTGAGTTTATCATTTTTTCCCATCTCAGAACTCCTGATCTCCTCCAGCCTCCATGTATCTATATGCCCTGTGGACTGACTTTCTGATTGTTACAATGGTAGACCATGCCTGTGCAAAAAATGTGCCGGTACAGATCTGACCTTTCAGAAAAGCAGAATCCACCACCAATTATGTAGTTTGAGGACTTAACTAGACAAAGCGACCAAATGATATCCAATTCATTGCTAGTAAACTTGTACAGTAAATGGTAACAGCAATGAAAAAAAGGATGTCTTTATCTTCTTTAGTGTCTTTGCCCTTTTTGGATAAATGATTGGGGTGGAAACACTCAAACAAAAGAGCGTGATGAAAAAAAAGGGATGAAAGGGAGTAGCTAAGCTATTTATAAAGATGATAAAAATAAAATTCATAGAAGCATCCGGGAAGAGAAAATAGACCCGAAAACAAAGAAGAGGAATTAGCTAAATGTGGAGCCGGACATGGGAGGACTGTTGTCCAGCTTGGATCTAGATATTGCCAAAAAATCTGCTCAAACCAGCACAGCCAATATAAAGCAGGCGTCACGAGCCATTTGCTGGTCCATTGGCAGCAGCCCCCATTCTCACTTTGTTTTTAAACCCTACAATAAAACCCTGAAACCCCAAAAGTCAATAATCGCATAGACCTAAGCATGTTCTCAATGTGACAGTACTTGGAGCTGGCCATAGGTCATTATTCAGCCATCACTTTAACGGTTGGTGTGAAAGGTACCTTCTGCTACCTTATAGTGTGACCATATTGGTTTATTTAATGCCAACTAAATAGACATTTCATTTACAGAATGGTAAAAGTGATGAGATTTCTTTATAAAACAAAAAATTGCAAACAATGAAATGGTCATCTTTAGTATTTCTTAAATTGGTCCATAATACAAAAAATAATATTACTGATATAAATGGACTAGGCTGGCAGACGTGCTAGCTTTATGTCTTAAGATCTCCATTTCATGGTTCCCACTACATTCCTGCACATCTGTCTGAGAATTACATTTGTCGATCATATTTTAGTAAACAATTTTTGGCCAGTGCATCACCACCACCATTGGCGTTACAAAGCAAATTGATGGTGGCCCATTTGCCCATTGGCTTCTGAATATGAAGGTCTGGTTGTCCCAGGTCCTTGACACAGAAAGCACCAAAGCCAAAAGCAGCCAAGTAATTTGTGTTTGTAGAAGCAATGGTAGCCATCATACCTTCTCTAAGTGTGGTTTTCCTTGACTTACGTGCCTAGTGTAAAAACCAAACCTTAAATATGTTGATACTACAGGCAGGCACTCAATAGCTGCTTGCAAATATCTTTTTGATGTACTAAAGGAATCCTGCATTCCAGAGTCTTAATTCCCCATAAAAACTAATGCAAATCATCACTCAATAGGAGATAATTCCCCTCTTCCTTTGTTCCGTAATACAATCCTGCAACCTCTATTGGTCATTCAGGTGCTAGAATGGAATTTTTTAATGGTTCTGTATGGGGTTTAGAAGGAATAGTCATGAAGTCCAGTTGCTCAGGTTTGGGTAACACACAAGGGTCAATCAAGAAAGATTTAGGATGGACACAAAAGGTACCCATTGGCACCTTTTGGTGTCTTACCTTCAGCAGCTTTGACAGCATAATAATTTATGTTACAGGTCCACTTTAAGCTTGTGCCATAGCTGACATTAAAAAACGTTGAACCGTGTAATTTCTGTTAATTTGTATATTCTATTGTGTTTAAATTCTTCCCATGCAGTACATTTCTTATGTGGCCATAAAAGACAAATTAATACTTTTTATGTTATGCATGTGTAATATAACTGTGGTTTGGATGTGGAATTATCTAATGCCCTCTTCTGCATTTTGATAATTAAAAGGTAAAGGTAAAGGTCCTTGCAGAATGCAGCTTTTCATGCCATCACTTACCTTCTCACCCTTCCTATATGTACATCTTTTTTTTTTGCCTATTGGTGAATGGGCAGACCATACCATTCCTATGGATTCAGCAGTAGGAATAACCCACTGGTCTCCCACTCACCAGAAGTTACTTATGACAATTGGTCCATGGGCTCTTTTTTTTAAAAAAAGGAATCAGTCATTTCCTCAAACATTCCCCTGTGGGAATCAATTGCTATTATTGAATCCCATGGACCTGGATTCAGATTCAGAGTTTTAAAGAGCCCCATTAGTAACTTCTATTTTAGGTTTAGCTTGGAGAAGAAGCATTAAAATGTTTCAGATATTAAGGAATAAATTGCTTTTTTGCTTATCTAGTTGCAGCTTCACTTTCTCTACTGTTTATGCATTATGCTGTTGCAGCTTTAGTTGTTATTCATGGAAACATTCCCTGGTGGAGAAACTTCCAGGTCAATGTATTTCAATGGCAGAAATTGATTCTCCACCAGGCAATGTTTTAATAAATGTCAGATTCACTGCTTTATAAATAAACCCCTGGGTGTTATCTGAGAACAATATGAGATGCGTTTTTGAAAGTGAAATCCATTTTTAAAGTGTACCTGTGATATACTCACAAAGGAGGCACTAAACTTGTCCATCAGAAAATCAGTTAAAGCATGTTTGGTTTTTGTCAACTTAACCAACGTTATGTCTATTTCATGTCAAAAGGTGGTTTTATCCAGATATATATTGATACACCCAAAAACAATAACCAATTTATGCCATTAGATCCTACCATAAAAATGGCTGATATTGTCAACAACCAGTTGGAAGCTATTTTACGACAGCTCTTGGCCTAGGAAACCATCTAGTCATAAAGAGAATTGTCCAGTTTCTTTCTCAAGTGTATTGGTATGGTCCACCAAATGTTTATCTCTTGACTTCTGAGATAATTTAAGCCGGGGCTAGTCATCTCTAGTCATTGAGGCCACACCTTACCAAATTCACTGCTGGTCCTTGAACTTGAGGACTGGAGATGGACAGCCCTGGCTTTAATTATGTCAAGGGGTAGACATTTGGTAGTCTACACCAATACACTGAAGAAGGAAACTGGACATTGCCCTTTAAGCAGTACAAGCTGTTAGAGTACACATCCATCATGGCGGCACAAAGCTCTTTTACAAGCTGTGTATTTCAATGTCTGTCCAGTCTAAAAGTTCCCTAAAAAGGCCCGATAAAGCTTACCACATTTGTTTAAAATATTCCAGCCCCAAATTTTAGATCTTTTTTATGTTTAACCCATCTCACATTTCCGAAATGGCCAGAAAACCTAAATTCCAGCCTAGTCTTGAACACATTTCTGTAGTTTCTCATTCCTAGCTGTGTAGATCTCTAAATTCTGTCTGTTTTATGAAGCTAGAATAGATTATGATATGCCAGAACTGTGATTTGGCTTCATCCATGCCAGAATTTCTGCAAAAAAAAACATTTCGACTTGCTCAGCTGAGCCTCCTGTGGAGTAAAATAGCCATTAACATCAAATAGAAATGAAGCACTTGGCTTCATGGTGACGGCACCGGTAAATGGCTCATGTTTGACATATGCACGAGAACTCTCACGAACACCATTCACAGCTTATTCATAGAAAACTAGCTTGTATTTTAAGTTCATAGTCCTCAAAACTGGTTAATGGTCTTTAAAACAAAGAATACAATCTATGTACAAAGGTATACATTGTATCATTTCAGCATATGTGTCAGGCTTTGTTTAATTGCATTATCTCCCAGAATGCAATGGATATCGAGGGACAGAATTGTTAAACCCATTCTATAATTTTGCATTTATCAAGAATGTATTTGGTATGTATTTGTCTTTTCTTCAATGCTGTATTATTTAGATGCTTTGGTTCAAATTTGTCTTTTTTATATATAAGTAAATAAATAATTAAACAAAAATAGTTTGTAGTAGTACTGAATTGTTTTTTTATGGTGATGGAAGTACATTATTTTAGATAGATAGGGTTATAGATTTTTATAGAGTTTTTTAGACTGCGATGATAATTAATGTTCTGAGAATTCCTGGATCCTCAGGGGTGGGTTTGCACAAGGTATTCATGATGCTTACTAGGCTTTGATTGCTCGGGGGCGGTCTGTTCTAGTTTGAGACTGTAGGCGGGCATGGGTGTGACAAATGTAGAGGACAGTAACTACAGATTGTAATACAAGATATAAAAGCACGCGTGACTCGTGGGAAAGCCACTTGAATGGAGAATACCTTTGGTTTCTTTTGGTCAAGATTTGAACAAGAACATAGAACCGATTCAGGAGTCACTGAAGTTCCCATAGCCTACTGATCAATACCACTGGATTGACGGATGCTCTACTAATTTAATATATCTTCAAAGTGAAATTCTTTTCTTCAATACCATATTATTTAGATGCTGTGGTTTAAATTTGGTTGTTTTATATATAAGTAAATAAATAATTTTAAAAAATTGTTTGTAGTTAATAATGCTGATTTTTTTTCCTGTGATGAAAGTACATTATTCTAAATAAATAGATTTTCAGATTGAGGTTCTTAATAAATGTCTTGAGAATTGCTGGAACTGCAGGGGTGGGTTTTCCACAAGGTTTACATGACGCCCACTAGGCTTTGATTGCTCAGGGGAGGTCTCTTCTAATTTGAGAATGAAGGCAGACATGGGTGTGACAAATGTAGAGGGGAGGTAACTACAGATTGTAATATAGGAAATAAAAACTGACACTTAGCAAAGTCACCTGAGCAGAGAATACCTTTGGTTTATTTTGGACAAGATTAAAACAAGAACATAGAACAATTTCAAGAGCCACTTAAGTTTCTTTAGCCTACTGTTCAATAGCACTGAACTGACAGATGCTCTACTCATCTAATCTAATTTATCATCATAGTGATAGTCTTTTCCTTAATACTGCATTATTTAGATGCTTTGGTTCAATTTGTCTTTTTTATTTATAGGTAAACAAACAATTTAAAAAATTGTTTGCCGTTAATAATGCTCATTTATTTTTCTTGTGACAGAAGTACATTATTCTAGATAGATAGATATTCAGACTGAGGTTCCTAATATTCTTAGAATTCCTGGATCCGCGGGGGTGGGTTTTTCACAGGATAGATATGATGCTCACTAGGCTTTGATTGCTCAGGGGTGGTCCGTTCTAATTTGAGAATGTAGGCAGAAATTGGTTTGACAAATGTAGAGGGGAGGTAACCACAGATTGTATTACAAGAAATAAAACCTGACACTTAGCAAAGTCACTTGAGCAGAGAATACCTTTGGTTTATTTTGATCAAGATTAGAACGAGAACATAGAACCGTTTCAAGAGTCACTGAAGTTCCCTGAACCTACTGATCAATACTACTGTATGGACTGATGTTCTACTCATAGTAAAATCTAATTTATCGTCATAGCGAGTCCGCTCTGCATGCCATCTGTGAATGGCTCACAAAGACAAAATGGATTAATTACACATTTATGTGTCCATGAATATTAAATGAAGTCATGAACACTCTAGAAACTGATTCTTCCAAGGAAACGAGGCAACCAATGATTATTGAGATGAATTCACTTAAAATTTTAAAGCCACTTTGGAGAATAAAATCTGTTTTAGATGCTCATTTAATCTGTAGTGCTGAGTAATGAGGAGGGCTGAGACCTGGAAAACAAAATAGATGACTACTTAGTGGATTTTATGTATTTAATCTCTGCTCTAATGCATCACAAAAAAAGTTTAAGGAGCCTTTTCATATTTTACCTAGAGGTTTTTGTGAATGTGATATAACCAAAGTATGTCAACCCATATACAGTTATATGCATGCATTGGGAACACTTCAATTTCCATTCCAAATGAAGACATGAAGAAAATGTATCAAACTTGTGTTATTCTTTTATAGAAAGTGAAGAAAACTGAATATTAGGCTGTTCAGATTAAAAGCAGTTTCTGCATTCTTCTTTACAAATGTAAACATTCACTGTAAAAACTGAAAAATATTTCAAGATTTTGCTTTTCTTGTATCGCTAAACTGATATTTAGATTCCACAATTCTTCCAAGGTCCGGGGATTGGGCTGACGACTCCATAATATCAGTCTTGTTGGTCGGGAACCCAAGCATTCACTGGTGTGTTTGGGGTCGTTGTCTTGTTGAAAAACCCATTTCAAGGGCATTTCCTCTTTGGCATAAGGCAACACGACATGAAAAAGGCAATGGGATCAATTGTCACTATTCATGATTTAACATAGAGAAGGCAAAACTAAGGTGGCTTTTGTTGGTTTTAAGGGTGCAATTGACTTTTATCCCTACCCTAAATGCAATTTTCAATACGTTGCAGGAAATCATGTTGCTACCCAAAAAATATCAGGAGGGCTGTGGATGTGGTAATATGAAAAGGGAGATCCTGTTCACAGCAAGGTGGATGACTCGCCCATTCGAACAAAGTTAAAGGATTTAAATTTAGATCTGTTATGGCTGTTGTTGCTCCATTGAATTGAAGCCTATTGCTGCTTGATAAAAATGTTGCCCTCATAATGTTGCTACATAAATTGATCCTCTCCCCACCAAATGTTATTTTTTTATATTGGTACATGCACCCTGGCAGACTGAATTCCCACGTATTTGTTAACAGTAGTTGGACATTTCATCCAACTACTCCTGTAGACTTTAATGAAGTTTGCCTGCAAATGTTACGTTCCCGAACTTCGACCAACGTTCTTTGGTCTTATGGCCAAGCAAATGTGGGTAAATTTTCCCATCACAAGCATGACCATTACCACCAAAAATGAAATTGATGGTAAACCCAAAATTTGAGCTGTCATTTAATGGCAAGACGTGTTCCAGCAATAAAGAGAGTTAACCTATCGCTTCTGTGTTGCCTACATTTCGAGAAGTGAAGCATAATCTCCCCAATGAGACACAAATGTCAAAAACCGACAGTGGTTTTGACCCTTCCCCATTCTATCACATTGGGAAAAAAAGTTTTGGCTTTAAGTAAACTTTACTTTCTCATGATTCGGCATATACAAAAAAGTGATGGTGTTTCTTTAAAGCTTGGTTGGACGTGTAATTCCATTAACCTTTACGGGTTGCGTTCCATGTCAGGGAAGGCACTTGGTAGCCTCCAGGAGTCCTGTGCGCTGGTCTGACTCATGCAATTTGAAGGTCACCATGAGAACATAATGCGGTAACATCATCCTATTGTGTGTGCAGTGTGCGATGGATCAGGAGATTATGCAGTAAACGTTCTCTCCATTTTCACTCTCCTGACATTAATAAATGAGTAATGAAAATATGTGAGAGAAGATCAGAAGATGATGGAAAAATAAGAGCATGTATTATTATTTTTCTTTATCAAGCAGACGCAAAGATGTAATAGAAACAGTGATATCTGATATTTAGTTTATTCAATTATATAGTGCCGACATTACAGAGACCACTAAGCCATTCATATCAGTCCTCGGAAAGGAGATGACGAACCAGCGTCACTGCCATACACCAACATCACTACCAGTGTGAGTGCCAATCGGATTGTACAGTTAACTTTTCCTGGCAGAAATATGTGGGCTGCCATTGTTTCCTTATAAAAATGCTTGGTGCATGGATTCATCTTCAATTACTAACCCACATCTAATATGTAGAGAAGGACTTTTGAGTTTTCAGATGTGTAGGTGACTTAGAAAGTATTGAAGCCAAAGGGTTAGGATATCAGCCGGGTAACTATCATTTAGAAATAGAGGTTGAGATATGACAGCCCTCATACACCAGAAGGCCAAAGTCTCCCTTTGCAATACAAGATTTCACTTTTCCAAGAAGGCTTTTTTTAGGTGTGTCTGTAGGACTTTCTGTCCATGCATCCACATTATTCATTGGGGCAACTAGCAACATGCTAGGTGAATTCGTATCTCTAACTGCTTTACCTTTGACAGCTATGGCCTTAACCAGTGTTTTTCGGCTATGGTTGCTGGCAGTACCTTGAGCCTTGAGTCTTTTTTTGGCCAATAATTGGCCTGTATATGGGTCTATAGCAGCATCTAGGGTTCCATGGAACCTGAGAGTTCAGTTCCTCCAGAGGATTCTAGGGATTCCTTGAGCAATTTGTGCCTCTTAAGTCAGATTTTTTTTTTACACCAATGATCTTTTTGGCCATCATGGTGATTTTCTCTCCAATGGCCAGCACTAATGTACTGTGAGCTGTGGATATATTAATTAGGACCTGAATGTTATTTCAAGGGTTCCCCCATGTTAAAGAGGTTGAGAAAGATTGGTCTTGACCAATGACCAGGAACCAGTCGGTGTTATTCCCAGCCATGTGATGACCAAGCCAAACCACAAAAATCTTCTCCAGGCTCCAGTGGTCAAACTATTTCTTCTTTTCAATCTGCACTGATAAGGAAAACAAAACCCTTTGCTTACAGTGAAAGTTTATTTAGAAGAGGAAAGTTACAAAGTAAAAGAGTAGATTTGGAAAAGCAAAATATTAATCAGCATCAAGACCCTCAATATAGTGTATAAAAGTCATACAATTTTTATATAGCTTAGTACAGTTTTACAAAACTAAATGTTTTATATTTTCATGTTTCAGCTTAGAATAAAACAAAATATGAGAACAATGTACTAAATAGAAGCCTAAAAGGTCCATACAAGTAAACAAAAAATGATTTAGGTGGGTTAATTAGGTACAAGCCGATGCTTACATAAACTGGGAAATTTGGCTCGGGGATTCGTATATCGATCACCATGGTCCTAAAGGATTATAAGAATTCTAGTTGAGGATATTGTTAGTTGCAGCACAGGAAATATTTGATGCTATAGAATACACAGCGATAGAGTTTGAAGATTGTTGTCCTTTAATCAGTCCTCTAATCAGTCCTCTAGTGGAAGAATAGTGCTTTGTGATTGTCTTAAACACTGCTCATTTTCTTATGCCAAAAATTGCTTATAAAAAAAGTATCAGCTCTCCGACAGTCCTGGAACAGCGACATAGATTTTATTGTCATTGTAAAGAGCGTGCAACTGGGAATCGGGCCAAAATGCTGAATGGAGGAGAAGTGTATATACACGGTATAATGGTAGTAGCACGCTGTATACTCTTGCCAGAAAAGATAAGGCGGCCAAGTCTGATAAAGAGCTTAAAATAATAAATGGACCACAGGAAAAAATAACTTTTTAGGAGATAACAATTCAGTAACGAAACACTCGAATGGAAGGGCAGAATGCTGAATCTGTGCAGCTTTTATTTAGGATCCAACTCTAGGTTGAACCTGGCCCAGGCTCTAGCCCCCCCCCCCCCCTCTCTTTGGAGCACCCTCTGCGTTCTTTATTTTTTTCCCATTTTGATATACAATGGGTTGCATAGTCACAGGTCTTTGTCCTCCCTGGTTGGCAGATTTTAAGGGGTCTATTTATAAAAGATATGTGCAAACTACGGCCTGTTGGGATGAGCAACAGTTTCCACTGAAAGTATTCTAAATTTTTTCAACTTTTTAGGCAGTGCAACTAAACAAAATTATTCAACAATCCTCTAAAAAATCAATAATACCAGATCGCTTTTTTTTTTTTACACATAATACAGGGGGTCGGCAAACTTTTTGGACTACTCCATTTCAGGAGGTCAAGAAGGTACTCTAGGCCAGAAGAAAGAAGGTGTCCAAGGAATGTTTTTTTCCAACTGTGACTGCAAGCAAGCAGCCTCAGTCTTCCGCTCATCCGCGGTGTAGTCTCAAACGTGTGCACGTGCTTGGCATCAAAATGCCCCTTGAGATTCGACCGCTTGAAAGTGCTGTTGGGTGTGGTTGCACACTAAACACAAGGCTTTGTTGCCGCGCTGGATGAAAAATAATGTCAGACCATTCGGGGTTGAAGACACGACGTTCAAAGTCAACCTTTCGGAGACTGGTAGCTGTGCGTTGCTTTTGCTCTTTAGGCATGCTAATTGGGGTTACTGTGTGGGAACTCGATGATATCGCAGGAACTCGCAATAACACATCAATTCATTTAGGCCGGATCCAACAATAAATAACTAAAGGCCGGAGTTTGCCTACCTCGGATATAAAACAATGGATCTTTGTATTACATATATGGTGATTGGTTAACAATTACACGTTGTATCTTTAGTGGTATTCTCTGTTCTCTATGCGTTTTGCAGCATTTAAGTTCCTTCCTTCCTATTCAGAAGAACATAATCTTATTCATATAAACAAATCATTTGAACAAAAATAAAGCAATGAAGTTTACGTACAGTTGTCATCTTCGAAATATTATTATTTTTCCTTTCTCTCCCCTAGCTGGCTGCACTGAAGTCCTCTCACAAATTGGCTCCACACACACGCAAGGGGGATAGGAGGTTTGAGGTAGAAACCCCTTTATAAAGATAGAGATGTCAATCTCTTCAAAAAGGATTCACCACATATAAACGTATGTATGCTCGGAGCATCTATCATTCCTTCTGTCAACACAAGGAGTGTAGCCTGGGTATCCTTTGCCTTTCCTTCACTGAGGAATTTCTTTTCCACATAATTTATCAATTCATGCCAAAACTCTTCATCCATCTGACACTAGTCTGGCCTGTTTGTCAAATTTTAAAACTTCTTGTGGCCCCTGAGCTAAAAAGTTTGCCCACTAATGATTAAAAAAATTAAGTCACTGAAACATCCCCTGGAGAAGAACAAATTACTGCCAATGACACACATGGACCTGAACTCATGGACCTGAAGTGAATGTAAGATTCCATTTTATAAGAAGATCCCTAAATATTGCAAGGATCAGTAGCTCATTAACAGGTGGAGATGTTCCCTGCAGAATTCTGCTGTTGGCGAAGACTTGTTGACGTACCCCTTGGAGTGCTTGTAATCTGTAAGCATTTGGGCTTTTGCAAGGTCAGGCTGGATCTGTGTCAGCAGCATTTTTATCCGTTAGAATGCAGTACTGAAAAGTGTTCTTGGGGAAATATCAACCTGACCTGATATTTCTCCTCTTAGTGTTTTTTTAAGATGGTGTCTGGTGTGTCCAATTCGAACCAGTTTTTGGACATCTGCATATGTCTCTCTGCTATCAATAAATCCTCTGAAAAAGCAGTTACTACTGCAAAACGGGTTAGTATTAATATACAAAAAATTTTTTTGCAAATTATGTAGTGATCTTAAGCTGATGTGTTGAATATCCTTTTTTAATATTGTAAATGTTAATGTATAGTTTTTTGTGATTTTTATTTTAATTATTTTATTTATAACATCCCCCCCATTTGGGAAGTGAGCGTTTTACTTTTGTATTCTTATAAAAAGGGTAAAAAGAAAGCTTTTTGTTGTATACATTTGCAAATACATATGAAGGTGTACTGCTTATTAAAAAGAAAGTAAGGTTAAAAATTGCCAGCAGGCAGGGTCTTTATTGTAGAAGGGCCATGTCTCTTCTACAATAAAATAAATGTACATGTTTGCAGTCACCCATTTTCCACCACCAGCATTTTCACCTAGTCCTCTTCTGCTTTGTAATCTTCAGTCATCTTGATCAGCCAGACCAGGTTGATATGACTCCCATGGCCATTCCCGGCCACTAAATTCAGAGATTGTGCAGCTCAGTCAAAATTATAGAATAGATTGCAAACAAGCAATTAACCTCCCGACCGTTAAGCCCGACCTTGGTACGAGCTAAAAAAAAAAAGTGCTATAATGGTTAACCTCGAGATTTTCCGTACATTAAAATCCCCACTTACCTGGTCCCGCTGTGCTCATCCAGCGTCGTGTTCGTGTTCCAGCGTCGTCCTCCGTCAATCGTCGTCCATTGATCTCCCTCTCCAGCGTCAGGTGCCTTCTCCTATACCAGCGGGACCGGTAAGAAGCCGGAACACAAGATGCCGGCCGGCTTCTTACCTGGTCCCGCTGATCATTCCGCGTTGTTCTCCGACCAGCGCCGGATGATCTCTGAAACAAGAAGCCATCCGGTGGAGAAAAAAAAGCCGCTCGGCTTCTCCCTGCGTGCTCGATGACGTTGGCGCGTGTGCGGGAAATTCAAATTCAAACTCATTCATTCATTTTGTATTGGATTCAATACAAACTCCTGTATCCAATCCAATACAAAATAATACAAAATAAATACAAAGTATATAACTTAGTTTAGTTCTGCTTCATTTTTAGAGGTTTCCTATATTATAGCAAATCATTTCAGGTTTTGGCACACTTTAATCCACAGACTACAGACACGAAGTGATTAATCTAACATTAATCACTGACAATCACAGTTATTCTTTTTTTTTTTTTTAACACAAAGGCAATATTTGTTTGGACAAAGTACAAAAGCAAAAATGCTGTTTTGATTGTTTAAAGAACAAACAAATGTTTCACGTATTTCCAGTACTCTATTGTCTTCGGTAGCTTTGATGTCTTGCTCTATTACATCCAAACATACATCTCAATAAATGGACACAGTCTGCTGGATATGAGAGTACGACACTGTCAGCGGCAGAGGAAAATCACAGAGAATGTTGGGACATGTCATGTTCCAACGTCGGTAAAATGCATTAAAGAGTTCAATTTCTTTGTAGAAGATAATCTGTAGAGACCTGAAGCTTACATCTATCTCAAGTGGTACAGCCAAGAGACTGCAGACAGTAAATTCCCCAGAATTGTCATTGGTTGTAATGACAAAGACCGCATTGATAATCATAATAAGAAATGCAAAGCATCCTGCTGTCATGGTGGTAGTTATGCAACGGTCGTTGATGCCAAACAAGTGACTGAAGCAGAAGGTCCTATGTTGCCTAATTGTTCCAGGTTAGAGATTAATAAAATATTAAAATCAGGGATAAAGTACAACAGCCAGACTAGAGGAGTTTCCTGATGGATTGCTGCCCATGTAACACTCTGATGACAATCTTTTAACAGTTATTAAAAAACATATAGGCAGCATATACTGATCAACCAAAACAGTAAAATGTGTCTAATATTGTGTAGGTCCCCTTGTTTAAAACAGCTTTGGCCCATCAAGGTATGGACTCCGTAAGACCTCTGAAGATGTCCTACGGCATCTGGCACCAAGACATTAGAAGCAGATCTTTTAGGTCACAATGCTCAGTTGGCCTGACTTCTTGCCATAGTGCATTCTGCTGCCATGTTTTCATATGTAAACGATGCACACGCATCTGGCTATCTGCAGGATCTAAAAGATGACATGATGCATTATATCAGGCTACCTTCTACCATTGCTCCATGGTCGAGATTTAGGTGCCCAGTATGGGCTATTTGAGCAGTGGAAAAGCACTCTTACTGGTCTACACAGCCCCATAGGCATCAAGATGCAATGCACTTTGTGCTTAGCTGTTCTTTCCCAGCTAACATTAAGTTTTTCAGTAGTTTGTGATAGAATAGCTCTTCTTTGGGACCAGACCAGCCAGGTTAGCCTGCCACCTCCAAAGCATAAATGAGTCTTGCATGCCCATGATCCAGTCACCAGTTGTTCTTCCTTCCTTGGACCACTTTTGTTAGGTACTGATGAATACATACTGGATACATCCTACAAGACCTGATATTTTTGGAGATGCTCTGACCCACTCATCTAACAATTACAATTAGGCCCTTGTCAAAACATCAGTCAGATCCTTACACTATTTTACACTTTTCTTGCTTCAAACTTATCCACTTTAAGAACTGACTGTTTGCACATAGAGTGCAGATATGTTCCTCTTGCTTTAGATTGTGGTCCCTCTAAAAACAGGGTATTTACTCTAGTAGTTCAGTCTAAGGCTGGAGAGGATACACTTTAATCAGTTGAGCTGGGTTATCCAGCAGACCAGGAATGGATCTGGTACAGGATTAAAAACATTCGCTTCAAATAGCCAATGGTTTTTGAAGAAATCCATTTCAGGTTCCCTGAAGAAAGTGTACCTTCTCCAGTCATAGAGAGTTTTAATAAATCAGGCCCTATGCCTCTTACATTGCTGGCTATTGGGAAGAATGTCACCCTTACCAAAAAGATCGTTGGTGTCACTGACCTGAAAAGCACAAAATGCTCATGGAACCCCTAGCAACCTCTGGAGTAACCCCCGTCTAGGGGAGTATTTTTTTTACCAGGTTAGAAAGGTAAGTGGGACAAGAACTGTATTGGAAGGCATGGTATTGGAAGGCAAAGTACAGGAGCTTAAATCTGATTCTAAGGTGAAATGTAAGCCAATGAAGAGAACTACAAAGAGATGCAGCATATAAATATTATCAGCACATAAACACATATTTACACCCCCACATCATCATGTGAAAAAGGTAAGCACGGGCAAACAACTATTCTTTAATAATTAGTATTGTTTACCAGCAAACATTACATCTCCCGTTTAAAACAGACGTCTCTGAATAACATCCTTTTGCTTGTAAACATTTGATTTTTCATTAAAAAGTTCTGGAGACCAGTCACTAGGAAGAGATTTTTGTTCAGATTCTCTATCTTCCCCTATATCCATTTCAAAATTGTCCATTTCACATTCTGTCACGCTGCTGCTGTCTGCTTCATCATCACTACATCTGCCATCACGCCTCCGTCCATTGCAGTTCTCTGTGTCTTCCAATATCTTTTTCTTTTTTACCGATTTAATGACCAATGTCTTTCTTCTGTGTAAGACTTGCCGCACTGACATCTCTGAAACTGAAGTGGAGACTGGGGAGCAGAGAGGGAAATGATCAGGAATAGAGCAAAACACATTTGAACTTCTTCTTGACAGCGACCGTTTAATTGTCTTTAGCAGGAAATTTGTAAATGATTTACTCAATCTCCTGGAAATACCAGGGGGTCTGCAGTGACTGATGATACAACCAGTGCTGGTAAGGCAATTGGATTCTGAAAGTGGTCTTATTATTGGAGTCGACTGCAAGCATGACAGTAGATCATGAACGGTGCCTGCTTCATGAACGTCCTGCAAATACCTGGCCTGGAATTGGGAATTTCTTCGAACAATGACATCTGTACATGGCGATTCCCATGATGGAGGTGTATTTGAGCTTATAACTTCCATAGTGTCTCTTCTTTTAATTGATTTTGTATGTTTCAACTGTAGTGTTTCTCCAAAGATTTCTTCTGCATCATCTCCATCATCAAAGAGATCTGCAGATGCGTTGTAGCTTCCAGGACTTGCGTTAATTGGCGTCAGATTGTCATACTGTTCTACCGAACCAAGACCTTCGTCTTCCAATCTTCTCTCATTATCTACATCTTTGAGAGGAGAAGAGCTGTATTGCCCTGCAGGAAGGACATATTTGTTTATGTTTGTGACAATATGGTGAGAAAATTTGCTTCTTTTTCTTCCTGTAAATAAATAAGGTCCATTTTCATTTATCGGTGAGAAGGTCATATGGGGACAACTCACTGGGGAATACGAGGAACAGGATAAACTAACAATTGAGTCCTTTAACAACAAGTCATGTATAAAACTGTTCTGTGAAAGCCCTTGAAGGCTTTCTGATCCAGAACCAGCCAATGCCTCTTCAGAACCAGGATTGTCACTTTGAATAACTTCACAAGGATTTTTTGATGCAAATGTGTTAGATCCAGTGTCCCCCAAGCTGTCTGGGGTTGCAGTCTTTGTATGCGTTTTGTTTTTCTGACAAGACCGTGATATCAAGGCACCTGGTGTCTTAATGAAGTTATGCATAGTTTTGGAATGGCCTTCAGAAGGCTCTACCTTTTCGTTGCTCACAGAAAACCTATTTTCTTTAACACAGAAGTGAAATCTTTCTTCCTCTGAATTCTCAAGTTTTGCTATAAACTCACCAAGGCTTTCAGAGAATGGGAAGTCATCCCAAGTTCCGTTTTCATCCTGATGACTTTCAGCTGTGTGCGTGTTTTGGGATGTAAAATGCTTGAGGCAGGCTGAACAGTCTTGGCACTTGTAACTGCTTGAATTACAAATGTTTTGCAGATGGCTATGATGTCGACAGCTCACCCGTGAGGATAGACTGTTTGTATGTGGTGAGCTCTGACCGTGGACACGTGTATCAGTGTAGGGCCTGACCGTAGTGGATGTCTTAACGCCTAGAGGACTGTCCCTTGGAATGCAGAGTTGATCTTTAACAGTGACTAGAAGATCTTCAGGTTTTGTATTACTCTGAGCAAGGACGTTTTTTTCCTTGAATTTCTGCTCCCCCTCACAAGACGGCTTCTTGGACTCATTTGGCTGGCTCTGACTGCAGGAAGGCGATTCTGCTGATGTGTTCAGTGTGGGTGAGGATTCTAGGCCGAGGGATTGCTGCCAGTAATCTGCAAACTGGTTTCTACTTTGATGAAGGCTATGGCTACTTTCAGAATCTGACAAATCCCAGAATCCTTTGTGATCAGAATGCACAGAGAGCTCTTGTCCATTCTTTATCGAGCTGTTGCTCAATGTGAACTCTGCCAGATGATGGTAGCGTTTTAGGATGCTGGTGGTGGGGTCATTGTTTATAGGAATAATCTGACAGGCGACAAGGTGTGACAAGGACACTGATCTGTTGCTTTGCAGATGATCTGGGACCTGTTAGCAAAAAATAAATGCATAATTAACAAAACTAAAGCAGAACTCCAGCCAATACCTTTGGATACAGAAGGGGAAAAACTTGTTATTTATATTGCTGTATTGTCATTGTCAAACCAAGTCATGAGTTACTGGTAAAATTGTGACTATGGTGGACAGAGGTGTTAATCCCTTCCCTTCCGCTCCCTTTAATATTTTCCTTTAAGGTAAATTCATACCTGGTCCAGATCATGTAACTTTCTGATAGCTGATCTCAGAGCAGCGGTCGCCAAGAAAATTTTGGTGGTCCGTAGCTCTGGACAGTGCACCCCCCAGAAGGAAACCACTTTGGGGGGTGCGCACCGGCCAGAGCCGCGGACCATGTCCCCCGTACGAATCACAGACTCAGGGCAATGGGCAGGTTGTGTCTCTGGACAGACTTGCGAGGGGGGAGTGGGCAGGTTCTGGCACCATGCCTTTGGGACACACGGCTCTCCGCACACGCACGGTCTGGAGCCTGAAAATTTAGTGGTCTGTGGGTCCGAAAAGGTTGGCGACCACTGCCTCAGAGGACTAGAATATTCTGCAGACATGCTCCACCTGTTGGCAAAGATGTGAATGCAGCCTGAACTGCCTCTTCTCCACCTCCACATCGTCCCAATTCATCACATGGTCTCTCCTATATAAGGAAGTGACTGGCAACAGGATGTTTCCTGAACAAGAAGGTCTCCTGGGCTCTGCTTCCAAGTTCATGTCTGCATTTCCTGATCCCGACTCTCTGGTATACCAAACCTGGCTTTGTCTGACTACTCTTGATTGCTGACTTTGGTCCCATTCTGTCAGCAGTTACCAGCTACTGCATATGCAGGGGCTGCAATCCGGGCCACGCCCGCTAAAAAAAAGTCCATCACCCCTAGAAGGGTGTGCTGAAGCTGGAGGCTTGCGTCTTAAACTTTACACCCCATACACGTCCCTGCCAAGCGGGCAGGTAACACGGAGGGTCCACCACTGTTGCTCATTATGCAATTACATGTAATCAGTGGCTCAATTTTTTCTGTAGTTTTGGTAAACTCTGTTCTACCAATATTGTATTCTATAAAAAATAATTGTTTTCCAAGATAGAAATGTATAGGAATATTACCTTTGCAGCAAATATGAAGCTTCTGCCAATAAGACAATCCTCTGCCGCCTGAAACAACAGCTGTTCAGCTTTGTCCCATCCTGTATCACACAAAGGTTGGTTGGACCCCTGCAAATGCCTAAAAAAAATATAATTAAAACTAAGATAAAATAAACACTAAAATACATATATAGAATGGTGAGTGCTGATAAACCCTCCTCAAAATGTTCCTAGTTATCTTTTTATCCTTTACCAGTATGTCTGTCGGGAACAAAACTGTTGCCTAAATTAGCCAATGAGACTTATTTTTTCAATCTACACATACTCTAATCATATTCCTACAGTTTGACTAAAACCTTATTGCACCTTCTGTGCGAAGTTAGGAGCTCAATGCATTTCAGGCAGATCAACCGGTAATTTTATGCAGCAAAAAAATAGGAAAATATGTGTACTGAATATTCTTTTTCCCCAGACATGAACTTTAAACTAGAGCTCTATAATGAGGATAGGAAGAGAAGGGAAGAGTGACCTAAACTTTACTATAGTGATACTATAGATAGTAAAAAAAGTTTCAGAAATGGGTTTTGGATGTCTTGTGTGCTTCACATGCACTAATCATTGTTTATATCTGAACTCTAAGGAATGCAAATTCTGTTCCCTTGCAGATGGCCGTCATCTTTTTCTTTCTTTTCTTGTTCCAGTTTGGTTGTCCAGGCAGGGATTATGTAACTTCCTTGCGATTCATTCCTGGCACATGCAGGGGAAGCAAAAATGTGCTACGTATCCTGTCACTCAAAGTTAAAGCTGCACAAGCACAGCTCAGCTTTTTTGACAGCTACCTGGAGTGACTTTGCAGAAGGGACATCGCCTGTCCCTTTATGCAATAATAACCAATCCGATTGTGGAATTTGGAACTTTAGTTTGCTTATTTTGCCTAGAGGGTGACATACATACCTCATACATTACTACTCTGGTAACCAGTGCTTTCCTGCATTCAAGGTTCTATGCAGGCTTTCAACGTTATTGACCAACGCTGAAGGGGATCAACTGCAAGGGTAAACACTTTTCATCTCCTAGATTGTAAGCTGTTCGGGGTAGGGTCCTCACCAGCAGGGTCAGGAGAACAACCCCGCTTGGGGGGGGCACCAGTTAGAGCCACGGACCACGGCTACATGTAGCTGGGTGGTCATAAAGTGTAGGTAAAGAGGGTCAAGTAGAAACAAAGTAAAAAAAAAAAAGATACAACGAACAGATCCTCTACACCTTCTAACAGAGTTTGCAGGCTTCCCAGAAAGCTTTCTCTGTGCAAACAATGACATAAACAGTTGTTTCATGACTGCCGGGTGGCTATTGAAAAATGCTGGTGATGCACCCAGCTAAAAGGATCTAGGGAGAACGCTGATCACCTTTGAAACAAAAAATTTAGAAATAAAAGGGCTCATTCAGGGCAGCACAGTGGCTCAGAGGTTAGTACTCAGGCCTTTGCAGTTCTAGGTCACAGGTTCATACCCTGGTCAGGACACTATCTGCATGGAGTTTGCAGGTTCTCCCCGTGTATGTGTGGGTTTCCTCTGGGTACTCCGGTTTCCTCCCACATTCCAAAACATGCAGTTAGGTTATTGGCTTTCCCTCAATAATTGACCTTAGACTGTGGTAATTACATATGACTATGGTAGGGACATTAGATTGTGAGCTCCTTTGAGGGGCAGTCAGTGACATGACTATAGACTTTGTAAAGCGCTGCGTAATGTGTCGGCGCTATGTAAAAGCGCTGAAGTAACGCAAGTTACATGTGTTGTATGTGCTGCCAGACGAGGTACAAGCACAATATTGATATAAAAAAGCCCTTAATGTATCAGGTTGGGGAAAAGCCAGAAACTTGTAAACAGAATGAAACATTTTTATCAGCAAATCTTTAAACTACTTTCTCCCACAAAACAAGCGGGGATGTTTGTACATTCATTTACATTTTGATTGTCTCCGCGGTACATCTGAAATTACTTGGAAACAGAGAGCTGACATTTTGTTTAAAGCATCAAATAATATCTGTCATTTCAATGAAATGGTTGATGTTGAAACAAATGTTCTGTCTTTCTGCAGTCGTCTTTCTTGTTATCTGGCAGATTCACCGCCTTGCAGCGTGGTATCTGCAGAAAGGCAGAAGATGGTGGGTGCTGTTCGCTGCAAACCGAACAAAATAAAATCTCAATGCTTATTTAGAACCTACTCTAAAGCTCCAGCCTTCCTCTCAGTCTTGCACAATTGCACATGTTCAGCTGCTGTACTGAAATTACTTACATAATGTGCAATAGAAGCTGCAGCAAGTAAGACAGCTTCTTTTTCTAGCTCGAGGATGTCCAGCACAGTGTAGACCTGGGAAACCCCCAGTGCCACTGTCCCTGTCCTGCTCGTTTTATGTATTGCATTTCAGTTTTTATTCATGGAGGCTCAGCCTCTTACCTGTGTATAGGTGTGAATGTGTCCAGTACTATTGTATATTTTTTGCAAAGTTATAAAATGTGCCCAGTGTTACTGTATACCAGTTCATAGGTTTGAATGAGCCCAATAGTAACACATTACCGTAGCATAGATGTGAATGTGCCCAGTTTTAGTGTAATACCTTTACATAGGTGTGAATATATCCAGTGTACCTTAGCAGTGTGAATGTACCCAGAATTATTGTATTACTTTTGCAAAGGTATAAATGTGCCCAGTGTTACTGTATTACCAGTGCATGGGTGTGGATGTGTCCAGTATTATTGTTTTACATTTACATCAGTGTGAATGCTTCCTGTATTATTGTATTACCTTTACTCAGGTGTGAACATGCCCAGTTTTATTGTTTTACCTTTACATAAGTGTGAATGTGCCCAGTATTAATGTATTACCTTTAAATAGGTTTGAAAGTGCCCAGTATTATTGTTTTACATTTACATCGGTGTGAATGCTTCCTATATTATTGTATTACCTTTACATAGGTGTGAATGTGCCCAGTATTAGTGTATTTCCTGTGCATAGGTGTGGATGTGTCCAGTACAATCTTATTGCCTTTGCAAAGGTATAAATGTGCCCAGAGTTACTGTATTAACAGTGCAAAGGTTTGAAAAAGCACAACATTACCTTTGCATTGGCGTGAATTTCCCTAAATTTTGGTGTATCACCTGTGCACAGGTGTGAATAAACCCAATAGTACTGTATTACCTGTGCAAAAAATTGGCACTGCTTCCAAAAATCGTCTCCAAGCAGCTTCCAAACACTGTGATAATGTGAAGCACCTGGTCCTCGGCAACTTTCACGCACAGTCTGTATCGCTGAGGGGCATCTTGATATGTTTCTCCGCATTTCTGACACTGGTATCTAGTGGATGGCAGGAAATAGGTGAAGATTAAGCCGAATAGGACGAGGAGACCATTCCAGAGAGTCGGGACAGCTCTAGAAAAGTCTTGGAGCCGTGCGTGTGATGGGGTTATGAGTGAGGAAGTCATTATTAGGTCAGTGTAGGAGCGGAGAAGAATCCTAGAAGATGCCCCACTATTCATATCATTGATAAGGCTAGTTCCTATTTAATGTACAGTGCTGCATAATATGTTGGCGTTATATAAATACTGTTTATTATTAATAATAATAATAATAATAGGGCTACAGTAAGGCTTGAGTTAAGTTTAGTTCCCATTTACAGCATTTTAAAACACCTAGAAATTCACATATAACGATGATTTATTGAGGTGTATATATTCACCCACAGGAAGAGAGCACCTAGGAGGGAAGAAAAAGAGGGAGGGGGATCTTAAAGAGGGACAATTCCTCCAAATCAGGGCAGTTAGGAGTTAAAAGATGGACAGTCCCTCCAAGCAGAGATGATTGGGAGGTAGGAAGAGGGACAGTCTTTCTAAATCCTAGACTGCTAAAAGGGTATGAAAAGGGACAGTTCCTCCAAATCAGAGACAGTTGGGAGGTACGAATAGGGACAGTCCCTCTAAATAAAAGACAGTTGGGAGGTACAAAGAGGGACAGTCCCTCCAAATCAGAGACAGTTGGGAGGTATTGAGTTCTCTTTTAAATGAGCAGAAAGTAGGAGCAAGCCGAATAGGACGAGGAGACCATTCCAGAGAGTCGGGGCAGCTCTAGAAAAGTCTTGGAGCCGTGCGTGTGATGGGGTTATGAGTGAGGAAGTCATTAGTAGGTCAGTGGAGGAGCGAGAGAGCGGCTAGGGGAGTATTTTTCTATCAGGTCAAAAAGCTTTGGCTTTTAATGCAAATAACCGGTGTGCTTTAAGACCAAACTACACCAAAGATTTTCATGTGATTTTTTTCCTCCATATTCAACTGGAAAGTCCCGGCAATTCACCACAAACTCCGGTGACCAATCTTTCCAGAACTCTATTTGCTTACTTTTCTTGTGACGCCTAGACAAAAATGTGTCACGGCAGCTATGTGTACCTGGAATGACTGCACACAAATCAGTCGCAAAGATTGTGCTCGGATTGTATCTGTCTAGTGATCACAATAGCAAGGGAAATTCACAAAGCTGACCCCAGGCAGGACGATAGATTTGTACAATGTTGTGATGTAACATGATTTCTATATATTGTCAATCATAACATTGTAAAACAAAGGTATAAGTTGATGAATTCTCCTGCGCATGAAAGGATTTTGGTCACTGGAGGTGAGGTTGTGGTGCAGTTACTGCTTCCTCATGCCAGTGAACCACGGCCTTGGGGGAGACGCTGCTTCTACTGCTAAGCTGGGACAACAGACAGAAGACGTCCCGCTGCATCCCCCTTGTAGGAAAC
Organism: Pyxicephalus adspersus; assembly: GCF_032062135.1. Taxonomy (NCBI): domain Eukaryota; kingdom Metazoa; phylum Chordata; class Amphibia; order Anura; family Pyxicephalidae; genus Pyxicephalus; species Pyxicephalus adspersus. Next base: position 7,041,883 of record NC_092858.1, on the reverse strand, counting down.
AGTAGTCCTTGAGTTGTTGGCCATGAACCAGCAAGATGAATCATTGAGCAATGTTGACAGCGTTGCAGATTTTTGTCTGAGATGATTATGAATGTTCACCTCACAAAGAAAATCTAGCATCTGTGCAAAGATTAGGAGTTAATTCAGAGGAAAGGTGACATTGGCGTGCAGTTACCGTTTCCTTACACCCGTGAACGGCAATAATGGTTGACATGTAATGTCTCATCAATAGCTGTCCATAGTGAATGAATGGTGGTGGTAGTGAGCACAGTGGTTTGGGCAGCCTTGCTTGGCACCTCACCAGCCGCTTGGGGTCATCTGGGAACCCTTTGCCTGTCTGAACAATCCTAGAAGATGCCCCACTATTCAGATCATTTATAAGGCTAGTCCCCATTTAATGTACAGTGCTGCGTAATATGTTGGCGTTATATAAATACTGTTTATTAATAATAATAATAATAATAATAATAATAATATTAGGGCTACAGTAAGGCTTGTGTTAAGTTTAGGGGATCTTAAAGAGGGACAATCCCTCCAAATCAGGGCAGTTAGGAGTTAAAAGATGGACAGTCCCTCCAAGCAGAGATGATTGGGAGGTAGGAAGAGGGACAGTCCTTCTAAATCCTAGACTGCTAAAAGGGTATGAAAAAGGACAGTTCCTCCAAATCAGGGGCAATTTGGGGTATATAGAGCGACAGTCCTTCCAAATCAGATACAGTTGGGAGGGATGAAGGGAGACAGTCCCTCAAAATCAGGGGCAGTTAGGAGTTAAAGGATGGACAGGGAGGGATGGGAGGTTTGAAGAGAGACCGCTCTGCTAAATCAGAGATGATTGGGGGATATACCAAAGTCACCATTTTTCCAAATCAGGAACAATTAAGAAATATAACAAGGAACAGTCCCTCCAAATCAAAAACAGTTGGGGGTATGAAGAGGGACAGTCCCTTCAAATCAGAGACAGTTGGGAGGTACGAATAGGGACAGTCCCTCCAAATCAGAGACAGTTGGGAGGTACGAATAGGGACAGTCCCTCTAAATAAAAGACAGTTGGGAGGTACGAAGAGGGACAGTCCCTCCAAATCAGAGACAGGAGTGACTAAAGAAATAATCAGAACCCTGAGAGAATCTCACATTCATGTTGTCTATTGAGCAACTCTGCAGCAGCTGAGCCTTTGTGTCAGTATGTCAGTGAATAGGTTAAAAGGGAAGGGAACTGACAGCCTCCTCCCTACCCAGGTCCCTCCTCTCTATACTTTATATCCAGGCAAGGGAGTCCCTGCATGTCAGACCAGAAATGGCATCTCAGGGGCTCTCACGCTTGGTCCTCCTGACCTGGACCTTCCTTGGTGTCTCCAATGTACTCTCTGATCCAACCTATGAAACCTATTACTTGGAGCAGAAGGTAAGTGACCTTCCTACAATTATCAATGATTCCTATAGGTTAGAAAGTGATAGAGCATCACTCTGAATGGGAATGGAATTTAAATCCAGCAAAGTAATCATTAAAGCTTTTAAAGGATTACTGTGACGTGTTAGCTGATCACGAGCCTCTTACGTCCTTCTGGCTTTCGCAAGATGTTTTGGAGTACATATGCCTTTTGTCTGTTCAGACATTTGATTCTTATTTCCTGTGTGTTTGTTTCCTGATTGTCAGCAGACTCCTGGCCTTAGCTCACTCTGATTGGGCATTACCATTTACTTTTGGTGCTACCTTTTCTCAGGTATTAGAGTCAACACCATGGGATGGATAGCCTAAAAGATGTAAACCTGTGGATGGCTCTCAACAAAATGAATATTTGTTCTGGCTCTGATACTGATTGGTTGGAGAGCTAGATTATTTTAGCATCTGGTTGTTCTTTAATTTTATTATTAATAAACTGTTTATATATATATAAATATATTAAATAGGGGTTGCAAAAAACAGACAGATACAGACAGTGACACAGGAGGAGGAGAGGACTTTGCCCTGAAAGGCTTAGGCTATGTTATCACAATAATCGTAGTTGGAAAGGATCTTTCACGAACCTTTCCAACCACAAATGACTGCACGATGCATGAACAAGTGTTGTACATACAGCGCCATTCTGCTCTATGGAGAGGGGAAGGGGAGAACGATGGAGTGGTGCCCCGCTACGCTCTCTCTCCTTTCACTTTCATTACGATTGTCCATGGATCCTGCAGGACAGTCGTTCAAACGACAAGCACTGTACACATGCCAGCTTCTTGCAGATTTTTTGGCGTGAAACATTGCACGTGTACATAGTTTACGTTGCTTGGCTGTAAACCTTAAAGGTCACCATACCCATTACAACCAGACTATACAATCTCCTTTGGAGAACAGGACCTACCTAAGCTATCCGTTAGGCTTTTGACAGGCTTGCACTAAATCAGCCCCAACCAGAGGGAACCCCAGGGTTCCTCCAGAGGTTGCTACGGGGTTCCTTGATCAATGAGCAATTTGTCCCTCCCAGGTCAGTTACCACTTACACCAATGATCTTTTTGGATATCTGTAAGGATGACCTTTTCCCAATGGCTAGCAAAAGTTTGTATTATTATACTGTAACTTGTGTTATAGTATACATTATAAAAGTGTTAGATCCTACCTTCACCCTACTGGTCAGACTTTTCCCTCAACATATTGGTCTATTAATGGGTGGCTTTTCTAACCAGTGCAAGAAATTGTTGAAATGTGTATTCAAAGTGCTCACCATACACATTATAATCTTTTTATAATTAAATTAGGATTTACAAACTATAAAATAGGGGGATCAAGCAGACTGATCCAATCAGACGGTCCCTTGTTCTATGTAGTTGTAAAAGATTGTAATATGTGTTGAACTTTCATTAAAATAAAGGGTCTCTCTCTGCTGGTGCAGCCTTTTCCCACGACTTGTACACTATACGTAGATGAAAAACCTACCTGTAAATAAATATAAATATATATATACATGTATTCCTTACCCATCCCTAGTGATCTTTCCCATCCCTAGTTGTGACATTGATGTTCTTCGGAATGTTGAGCAGACAAAATTGCACAAAAAGACACTCCAGTCCTTTTTTGGGATTTTTCCTATTTCGGGTTCTATGGGACTTTCCTAGGTGCTATGAATAGAAGATTGGGAATAAGTGAGTGTTAGTGTACGCTTCCTTTTGGGTAAGTTTTACATGTAAATTTGCAAAGGGTGGGGGGGAGCAGCAAGCAGCCGCAAAACTTTTAGTTTTAGTGCAAGGTTGCCTTTATAGCTGGCATTGGCTTCTCCAACATGATTTCCAAAGGAATGTCACAAAAGCAAAGCCAAAGAGGCAGCAAGATAATCGGGAGCCCAATTCTCTGTATACAGTGAAGTGCCTTATGCTTGAGGTACCAAATGGTGAGAAAATATGACGCACAGGGTTGGTACCTTTGTTTCAGAGGACGGAAAGTCTTAACTGGGGTAAAACAAATTTTGGTCAATATACATTCTCTTTGGAGTTTTTGCGAATTATTGAACAAAAAAAAGGTTAAAAATGGTTTTTTTGTGCGCCTATAATCAAAAACAGCTTGAAAATGGTTTGGATTTTGGCCCAGGCCATGTACCCCTTACATGGCCATCTCTGGTATACAGTATTCTTTTGTAGACCTCATAGGAGCTTGTGATTCATGTGTATAGATAAAGAAAAGCCTCTCTAGGCTCTGGGATAATGCATTGTATCCACCGGTGTGCAAAGACCAATGTAATGACATGGTTCTACTTAAATCCTGCTACTTGAGAGATACCATTGCTGGGCTGTCAAGATTGTAGATCCTTCTGCAGTTTCTTGCTGATCCACAGCTCTTGTTTTCTGACTCAATTATTGGGAACCTGTATGTAGATCGACCTCTGTATTTTTACAACTTTTTGTTTTAAAGTAAAGCTACGTACACACGTCCAATGATTCTCGCCCGATAATTTGCTCAGGGCTCATATCGCATGAGAATCTGGCTTGTGTACAGCGCCTGTGGTCCATCGTCTTAACGATCGTCCTGGCGGATCCATGGACGACGAACGATTCTAATGCAAGGGAAGGGGGGGGAGCGTGCGCAGATGTATGTACAGCACTCTTTCATGCATTGTGCAGTCCTTTGTCGTTGGAAAGGATCGTGAAAGATCCCTTCCAACGACAATAATTGCACCTGTGTATGCAGCTTAAGTGTTGGGTCACGTGTCAAGATCCTGGTTAGGGGGAACCCCCCTTGTTGGGTTATTGGCTATGGTTGGCAGGAAAGTTACAGGTCACAAGGGGGGTTGAGCACATTGCTATCTTCAACATTCCCCTCTTACCCTGGGCTGGATGAGGTGACCCTACCAGCACAAGGTCAATGTTATGAGATACCCATAACAAAAATGTAAAATTTTCCTTTTGGTTTGTTGATATGTTGCCATTCTTTGTATATTAGAGAAGAGGTTGCTAATCCTGGGGGGACAGTAGTACAGGGCTGTGTCCCCCCCCCCAGGATATTTAGCAAGCAGGGCTGGGCCTGCGATGGGAGGGTTGACAGGTTCAGGCATCAGTTTCTTCCCCTTTGAGTGACACGCGGCTCCCCATGCGCACGTGGTCTGGATTCCGTAGATTTAGTGGTCCGAAAAGTTTGGCAAGCACTGTACTAGAGTCCACACAATGTGCAACTTTGCATAGGATGCATAACATGCAGGGGAGGGTTTTAGAAAAAATGAAACCTTGGGCAAATATGAGCAGGGGGTGCAATATCCCTGCTTCCCTGCCACTCACTCAATTGGTGCTCTGGAGAAAGTGGTGGCTCTGGGCAATTGTCCAGTTTGCTCTACCTTTAAAGTGACCCTAATTTCAGGGAGCTGGATTCCTGTGTGCTGAGAATGCCCTTCCAGAATCGCTTAATTACCAGTACAAATTCTATAGAGCAGTGCTGCTCAACCTCTTTGGAGGAACCATTAAAATAACTTTTAGGTCTTCAGGGAACCCCTGGTATAATTACTATATGCACAGCTCACAGTATTTTAGTATGGTGGTCAGTGGGAAGAATTCCTCTTACACTTCTGGCCATTGGGAAGAATGTCACCCTTACAGATAGCCAAACAGATCAGTGGTGTCACTTAAACTGATCTGAGAGTAACTAATTGCTCTAGGAACCTCTGGAGGAACCCTGGTTGAAAAATATTGCTATAATTGAACCCAAATACAAATTTTCCAACAGCAGCAGGATATGCTTATCACATTCATCCTTGCTTTTGCACAACTTGCAACCTTGCATCAAATGTTTAAATAACTAATAGGAACTAATAATTTATTTAATGTAAATATATCAAGTGGAATCCTTTCAGGCCAGGCTGCTTTTGGGGTGAACAAGTTGTCTGATATATTTGATATAACCTGTCAATAAAATAACAATTTAACACCGCAACTTGACTTTCATACTCTACCAACCATTCATTTCATAGCCTAAAGTGCCTGCTTACTGTAAATGCAATGGATTTCCCCTTAATTCCACACACAATAAGACTTCAGCAATGTTATGTCATACTCCAAGAAAAATAAAACCCTTCTCGTACCAGGGGCTCCTCATTGTTCCCCTGATTAGTGTAGCTAATGTACTTGGCAGTCCTTGAATAAGGATTTTAATAGCTAATACAAACAAAGGTCTCTCCTGGAAAACAATGGACTTTGTTTGGCAATTGGGTAAAATAAGGAAGTACTTGTTAGTTGCTGCCAGTGAAATGATATATTTTTATGCACTGCTAATCATGGGGTCACACTGCAGACACAACTTTCAAACACGAGCAGGAAATTCGACTCACTTCCTCTCTACTTCTTCAACTTCCCCTAATCATCGCGCTGCCTGCAATCACTGCTACGACAAT
>NC_092858.1:7033384-7035681 GCF_032062135.1 Pyxicephalus adspersus | reverse complement strand
CCCCCGGAATCTTTTTAAAAATTACAGTAGAAAAAGGCAAATATTGGATAGCAAGGTGGCTCCGTGGTTAGCACTCTGGCCTTTGAAGAGTCCCAGGTTCAAATCTCGGCTAGGACCTTATCTGCAAAGAGTTTGTATGTTCTCCTTGTGTTTATGTGGGTTTCCTCCCACATTCCAAGAACATGGTTAGCTTATTTGGCTTCCCCCTAAAAATGGACTTTGTACAGAGCTGCATATTAAGTCGGTGCTATAAAAAATACTGGATAATAATACTGCTGGCCGTCAGCCTCACGGATGCCATATTTCATGCACCAAACTGCCTGTAACCTCCAAGCTCTGTACAGAATTCTGGGACAGAAGGTGAAATCATTATTATTTATAATCTTCAACATCTTTTGTGGTGCTTTGGAGTCCATAGTCACGCCTTGGAGGAGTTCTATGTCCTTGGGTTTACGGTTCGCTAGAGTAATAGGGGTTGGGAATTCTAGGAATTTCTTTCTGTAAAGAAAATACTGTATGGCTTTAAAGACGCATTGGTATTTTCATACCTGTCTGCAATATCTATTTATGAAGTTAAGGATGCAGCAATGACATCTACTAGACTGGTATGGAGTTCATCTCCCCATTATTCCACCTGCTCCACTTCCCCCAGCTACCTGAAGAGAATAGAAATACTTCCAGGTATGGTGAACATATGACTCGTATATTTCCCCTTAATGTAGTGTTGGGTTCCCGAGCAGCCCATCAACAGACTACATGTCAAATGCGGGCGAGGAGGAAGTATTTATAGCTCTGACCGGAGTGACTTTGTAGCTTGCACAATGGTTCTTCATTTTGCTTATGGAAGGATAAAGTGGTGGTGGAGCAGCGGTATAAGTATAAGCAGGGTAAAGGGGATGGTGGAACTTCCTTCTACCTGATAACCTGCTTACCTTTGGCCCAATCCATGAATGTTGGCCACATAGCCCTGTCTGGCACCACTCAGCCTTTGCAAACAAGATGTCTAGCCAGCTCCTTTTTGTACTGTGGCTCCATCCAATTCCATAAGGTGGCTGTACTGTGCGGGGGTCCTGTGGTGTATGGCCACCCTGGGAAAATGTGATGTCCATATGGGGGATTACGAAAAGGGCAACTTCCCCAACAGTTGAGTTGCATTAGGGATCATAGGATGTCAATTTATGAAATGTCACACCTGTAACATTGTCAAGCACTTGCATGGATATACATTGCAGAAGGCTGCGGAACTGGTGCTTTAGAATCTATTGCACCCGTTACCAAATTTTTATCAAGGAGGAGCCTTTGAAATAACCTAAATGTTTTTGAGGAACCCCTGAGGACCTAGTGGTCAATGAAAAGAATTCTTGAATTGCTGACCAATGGATAGAATGTCACCCTTACAAATAGTTGGCGTCACCTAAACTGACTGGGGAGGCACAAATCGCTCAAGGAACCCCTAGCAACCCTTGGAGGAACCCTAGAATCCCACAGAACCCTGGTTGAGAAATGCTGATCTATTGTATATTGGGGCCAATGTACCATTTTACATGAATTGCAATGCACACACAATGTGTGTAAGGCTTCTCTCTACATGGCTCTGCTATGCTATTTGCTACTTTGCTGAAGTTACCTGCTGTGAGAAACTCTGTTTTAAATAACGCTTCCCAGCAAGTACAGTACATAATGAACCGTTTACTGCTTATCTGAATGATCCAAGCTCTGGCACACAAGTGGAGTATAGAGCACTCCGGATAAAAGCATAGTTTTATAACATCAAACACTAAAAGAGGCAATTTATTGCTACAAAGTTTACTTTTTTTTGCAAAAAAAAAGACCATGAATGTAATTTAAGTCAAAAAGTTTCCTGTAATTAAACCTATTCCTGATTTAAGGGGCCCATTCACATTTTTATTTTTTCAGGCTGGTGTGATAATGAATGTTTGTCATACTACAGCAGTTCATTTTAACTGAGCGGTCCATACAGGAACAAACTTTAAGTTGTTCTGGTAATTTGCTTTAAAGCTTCCTTGGAGCATTGGGTTGGTGTTCACAATGGATGGCAATACAAAGATGCAGGCAATGTGTGCTGCAGAAAGCACCTAAAGCACCAAAAGCACCAATTACAAAGGTTTCATAACTTTTTTTTGCACTTCGTATGTTATAGTAAATCGGGTTGAAAAAAGACATAAGTCCATCAAGTTCATCCACTAGGGAAATAAACATATCTGAGATAAAACCTCAAGGACAAGTAGATCAGAGGAAGGGGGAATCTAATAGGGGGAAAACATTCCTTCTTAATT
>NC_092858.1:6995792-7032328 GCF_032062135.1 Pyxicephalus adspersus | reverse complement strand
CTGCACGAAGGCCCTGACCCAGCTCAGCCAACAGGGGCCCCTGATCCGTTCTATGCTGGGGCCTTATATTGGCTACGACCACTGCTCCAACAAGCTAGGGTAATGCACTAATGCTGCATGTTATGTACCATATAGATCTAAAAGCCCCCAAAATTGGGCAAAAAAAACTACATTTTATATTTTTGAACCTCTGTAATACAAGTACATTTTATCTCTTCCAAGACTTGCTTGCCAGAATTGTGGTTGTGGGTGGATAACACAAGTTTAGTGGAAACCAAGGGATGACAAAAGACCCCAATAGCTAGTTTTGGGACATGTCTAAAAAAGCATCATGGCTCAGCAGTTAGCACTCTAGCCTTTGTAAGGTTAGGTCCCATGGAGTTTGCAGGTTCTCCCCATTGTTCCCACATTCCAGTTAGGTTATTTGCCGCCCCCCCCCCCAAAAAAAAAAAAAAAACTGACCATAGACTTTTTTAAAACATTAATAGGTACTGTATTAAAGACATATTGACTATGTTAGGGACATTAGATTGTGAGCCCCTTTGAGGGACAGTTAGTGATATGACTATGGACTTTGTACAGCGCTGTGTAATATGTCGGCACTATATTAATTCTGGCTAACAATATCAAATGAATACCAGGACTTGCAAATTTTACCCAATGGTGCATGCAGAGTATTACCTGCTCTATTAGAGATCTGTTTACTAGTAGGTGCTCATTATGTCTCCATATAAAGCCAGAAAAAAATTGCTTTTCACAAGCTTTTTTTTAGCCCTTAGGCTGGATTCCGTTTTCTGCCCTAGTGTATTCATAGAAGCCGACAAAAATGCATCCTCTTTGATGCACGGCACCGTAAACCAGTAGCACTTTACCATCTGTTGCTTTGCTGGACAGGTGCATTAGTGTCCTCCAAAATGGAGTTGTAGTGCACGGATGTCATGTCATGGATGTGAACACAACATGGATATGCAAGGTGCAGTAACCTGTAATGGCTAATTAGAAATATCTTGTGACACTTGGCGATCTATAGATGGGCTATGTTGGTGTAGAAGTCGGTGATTCCATATATTGTGCAACTTTCTTATGTGTGGTAGACCATTAGAGAACTGAGCCAGCCTCCTACAATCTAAAACTTGCAAGAGGCCATTTTCATATCCTTCTTTTTGGTTTCAGGGAGAAGTTGTATCTTTAAAAATGCTGCAATGGGTTTTCAGGATAGGCCTAAGGCTAGGTACACACGTCAGATGATTCTCATCCAATAATCGCCTCAGGGCTGATAACAGGAGAATATGGCATGTACAGCGCTCGCCGTTCATGTATTGTAATGGAAATGAAGGGGAGAAAGCACAGTGGGGTGCCGCTGCATTGTTCTCCCCTCTCCATAGAGCAGAACAGCGCTGTATGTACTGCACTTGTTCACGAATCGATCAGTTAATTGTCGTTGGAAAGTATCTTTCACAATCCTTTCCAATGACAATTATTGAATGTGTACGCAGCCCAAAATGTAGGCTAGATTTGGAAGTGGATAAGTAGAAATTTGTAGTAGCAATGAATTGGTACCACAATGATCAGTTTCCAACTAGTGCACTGATAATTATTAACTTTGCTACTTTGGAATCACAATTCTTAAAAAAAAAAAATTGCCAAAGGAATTTTTTTTTTTTTCTTCTCCCATAAGTAATGAGAATGATCTTTTAAGCCATCTATAAGGGAACATTCTTTTAAATATGCAATGGTGTGTTAATGAATATTTCCACTGACTGCCATTGTAAGGGGGCAATTTGTCCAAAGCTTTCCTCTCCAGGTTACTGACCTATACAGAGAGACATTTTTAATATTATTAATACAGTATTCATATATTGCCAACCTATTACACGGTGCTGTACATTTAATAGGGGTTGCAAATGCCAGACCAATACAGACACAGGAGGAGGAGAGGACCCTGTCCAGAGGAGCTTACAATCTAAGAGGTTGGGAAAGCAGCATGTAATTGGATGGATGGAAAGGTATGGTTTAGTGAGGGTTTAAGAAACAGAAAAAGACAGGTAGGTGAGGGTCTATCAGGTCAGAAATGTAAGTGGGACAATAACTGTGGAGGGATTTGAAGGCAAAGCACAGGAGATGAATTTGATTCTCAGGTGAAATGGAAGCCAATGGAGAGAACTACAAAGAGATGCAGCAGAAGAGGAGCGGAGGGAAGGATGGATGAGTCTGGCTGCAGCATTCATAATAGATTGTAGAGGAGAGAGTCGGGTTAGTGGAATACCAGAGAGGAGGAGGTTACAGTAGTCCAGACAGGAGATGATAAGAGCGTGTACAAGGAGTTTGGTGGTCTCAGGGGACAGGTAGGGCGGATTTTGGAGATGTTGCGTAGGTGAAAGTGACCGGACCTGGAAATGTTCTGAGTATGGGGGGTAAATGAGAGGGCAGAGTCAAAGGTGACACCAAGACAACGTGCCTGAGGGGAGGGCTGAATAACAGTGTTAGGAATATGTCCAGGGAAATTTGGAATTTGTGATATGAGACTTGCCCCAGGAAAAGTGAGGTCTGGTTTGTAACAGAAAATCACCTTTTTCCAAGCAGCCGGATGTTGGTGTACCTAAGTAAATCCTAACTTCTATAGATTGTTGCACTTCACACATTGCTATACTGAGTGTCTCTGCAGATGTCCTCCTCCATGTTATCATGACATGTTGAGGAGCCACAAGGGAGCTCTTGCAGGATTCATCACCCTTTGTTTTCTCATCTGAGGACAATGAAGTTGTTTGTGTCCAGGGCTCTGCTAATTACTTTCCAGTGGTGTCCCATCTGTAGAGGATCTCCTGATGGCTTCACCAGCTGGGATTACAGCAGTGTCCGCTTTCCTGTGCTATTTCACACCGCACATCAACAGCCAGAAGTTCTACTAATGCTGCTGATGTGATGAGAGATACTTGTGGTGCGGGGATTAGCTAGTGCTTGTAAGGAGAATACATATTACAATCTCTTTGTAATTTATTTTCAAAGTACTTTTTTTTTTTTTTTAAATAAACCTGCCATTAAAAGATGATAAATGGAACAAAAATAAGGATCAAAGGAACTCCTCAATTGTAAACTCTTTTAGACAGGGTCCTCTCCTCTTGTGTCACTGACTGTTTGTCATTTGCAACCACTTTTAATGTACAGCCCTGCATACTAAGTTGGTGCTATACAAGTCCTGTTTAATTGTCTGGTGTCACCATTGATTCGGCCCGCTCATTTACCCCCATATTCAGAACATTTCCAGGTCCTGTCACTTTCACCTGTGCAACATCTCCAAAATCTGCCCCTACCTGTCCCCAGAGACCACCAAACTCCTTGTACACGCTCTTATCTCTCGTCTGGACTACTGTAACAGTAATATGTTGGCGCTATATAAATCCTGGTTAATAATAATCCTCCTCTCTGGTATTCCACTAACCCGACTCTCACCTCTACAATCTATTATGAATGCTGCAGCCAGACTCATCCATCCTTCCCACCGCTCCTTTTCCGCTGCATCTCTTTGTAGTTCTCTTCATTGGCTTCCATTTCACTTAAGAATCAAATTTAAGCTCCTGTGCTTTGCCTTCAAATCCCTCCACAGTTCTTGTCCCACTTACCTTTCTGACCTGATGAAAAAATCCTCCCCTACCTGCTCTCTTTGCCCCTCTAATGACTTCCTCACTCATAACCTCATCACACGCACTGCTCCAAGACTTTCAAAGCTACCCTCTGAAATGGTCTTCCTCATCCTATTCGGCTTGTTCCTACTTTCTGAAAACCTAAAAGAGCCCTTAAAACCCATCTTTCCACACTGTCTCCTAAATTTCTCACCATTGCATATTACCCCTCCTTCTGTTCCCCACGTTGTAAGCTTTTCCGGGTAGGGTCCTCTCCGTATGTGTCATTGTTTCATATCTATCATTTGCAACTCGAACTTAATGTACAGCACTGCATATGTTGGTGCTATATAAATACAGTATTATAATCATAATCGGTCTTTTACATTTTTGAAGTTTGTACCCCCAGGCACAACTGCCTCATAACTTTTAATTTTCTGGGTTTAGCCCCCACTGGACACTATACTTTGGAATCTAAAGATTATTCTTAGGTTTTCTGTGTCTTTTGGCAATATAGTACAAATGGCAACCAAACCAGCTCCAAACACAACAATAAATCTGGTGGGGAAAACTTTAATGGCTATGGTTCTTCAGATTGGGAACGGCATATGCCCTCTCTAATTATTGTCACTGCATAAGTATCCCCATTAGATGATTTTCCTTTTGGCTGTACTTGTGACATCTCAAAATGTTGTGACTTTTTAGTTTTGTCTGCAGGAGATTAGAAAGTGTAAATTACCCCCCAATGGAGACAGGCTGCTATAAAAACAAAGGATTTCAGCCTCTTACCCCTCTACTTGGGGTGGGGGAAGGAAAAAGTTGTTTGCATACACTTTTGGAAATAGTTTATCTCCCTAAAGGGGTTCTCAAAGTGCCTTGTTCCTTCTTCTGATTGGTCAAAGAAAATTTTAGATGGTAAGCTTGAGAAACAGCCTTGATGTAGCGACGTTTTCCCCAAATTATGAGCTCTGAGGAGTTGTTAGAGGATGTAGATGGACAATGGGAGTATGGTACCCCAAGGCTTTAAAATATTTTTCCCTCTATCTACAAAAGTGGTGAATTTTTTTTTTTTGTTCAACCCCTAGAGATGGTCGTTTTCCATGGTCATTGCTTGTACCACCTACAACCTAGGCCAAAGTCCGGTGCTCAACTGACTTGAATCTGCAGTTATCCCACCATGTTATGTCCCTATCTATTCTAAGGCTACGAACATGCGTTCAATATTTGTTGTTGGAAAGGATCTTTCCCGATATTTCCAATGACCAAAGTCTGAATGATGCGTGAATGAGCGCTGTAAATACAGTGCCATTCTGCTCTATGGAGGGGGGATAAGGAGTGGCACCCCGCAGTGCTCTCTCCATTGCTATTGTTCATGAGACTGCTAGGACAGATCCATGAACGACAAGTGCTGTACACAAGCCAGATTCTCATCCCATATCAACCCCAAGGTGATTATTGGCCGAGGATCATCTGATGTATGTAGTCTAATTGCAGAACCACCGATCACAAGCCAAACGGTAACAAAACCTTAAATAGCATTGTTGCTCTCTGTGTGATGCTATTGCATGTGATGAAACCTTCAACTCGCATAACATGAATGTTCAGCTACAGGAGAATCTCCCTTCCTGCCCGGTACTTGGCAGGGACAGCGTGGGTGAGGAAATCCTCTGTTACCTCTATCTCCTTTAGCTGAGGAAGCTCCTCAGACAGGATGGACATCATGGCTGCAATGGCTTCATGTTCATTGTCTTCGGCTTTAATGATATTTAAAGGTATCCTTTGTTTACAGACTCCTTACTGGTACCACAGAAGGCTGTTGGCTTCATCTCATTTCATTTGAAGTCATATGGCTAGAAGAATTATATAGGGATAAACTTGCAATTTAAAGTTGGGGGCTCAGTGGGGTATCATGGTGCTCAGCAGATGCCGTACATCAGCCTTTCTTCACTTTTGACATAGGGGGGCCTTCTGAGAACCCCTACTATAATTACTTTATCCATAGCTCATTGTACAATAATGTAGTGGTCACTGGGAAGAATATCACCCTAAAAAGTCATTGATGTAACTTAAAATTACTTGAGACATATTACTTATTGCTCAAGGAACCCCCAGCAACCTCTGGAGGAACCCATTTTAAGAAATGCTGATCCAGACCATTCTATAATCAAATAAATGTTGCAATAACTTAAACCTTCATTCTTTCTCCTATGGGCCATCTTTTGCTTGTGTGTGGCAGGGCCTTTTTTTCTTTTTTTATTTAACCTGTACTTTCAACCCATATTATGAGACTTTGAGGTACATAATAAAAAATAAAAAAGGCCCATAATATGTGTTTGAAAGTATTGACAATTAGGAGCATGTGGTACTGATTTAGATTTAGACCTGGATTTTATGTGTCTCAATTTCTCAGTCCATCTCAACCTTCAGTTGTGACTATATTTAAAACGAACCGCAGCCATCCAAGCATTTCTGTCCTTTTCTTCCACTACCAATAAAAGAACTGTTGTGCTGTCGATGATTACAGCTCTTATCCGAGAGGAAAGTAAGGTCAACTGAAGGTTCAACCCCATCGTTATCCAGAACAAAGACCAGAAACTTGGAGGTCAGAAATCTAGAACTTACTTGCTAAGGAAATAAAGCTGTCAAAACATTTGCTGAGCTGGGAGGTTAAAGTGTCAGAGTCTGATAAACCAATTAAATTTCATTCCCTTAAAGCAATTCTGTTTGGTGCATTCAAACTGATATCTGAAGCTGGACCTCATTAGGTTTTGTCAAGACATGGTCAACCCAACTAATCGGTTCCTGTGTGTGTGTGTTTGTTTTTTTTTTTTTTGCCCAGTTTTAGTTTTTTTGAAAGTAAATGTATCCTATGTGAAATATGGGGGTCAACCTTTACTGACCTCAATGTTCTACATTATGTTCAAACTTGTCATATATGAAAGCCAGGGGGCTAGCATGATGGTTGGGCAACAAAGGTCAGCAAAGCCGGACTTTGTATTTTTCCCATGACCTTTTATCTTAACCCAAAAATATATTATATATTGCAGCTTACCGGTCTGTAGGTTCTCTCCATGTTTGCATGGGTTTACTCCAGGCTCTCCCAAGTTTTTCCCCACATCCCAAAAAAGGGACATTGTAAGCCCCTTTAAAGGATAGGACAATGGACTTTGTAAAGAGCTACTTGGTGATATATAAATACAAGTGATAATAAAACTAAATCTATATAAAGTGATGATAAAGCTAAATCTAAAAGGTTTTTTCTGTACTTCCTGAAAATACTAATTTCCTAGAAATATGGCACTTCTTGTAAACATGTCTCCCCATCCTCCATATAATGTAAATGGTCTGCTTGCTGTACAGACATGGCTCCCTCTATAAATATAACAAAAGAATAAGTAAAGCCACTAATGGGAAGGATGTTCTTTGCAGGTTTACTAAAAGGGGGCAAAAACATGTAAAAGGGGAAAACAGGCAACAAAAGGACAGATAAAAATGTAAGCATTAAGGACATAATAGAGGCTTTATTATATAATTTTTAAGGTTCTGCCTGGCTCTATGGTTTTTTATTGGTTCTTTACAGATCGACCACTTTGGTTTTTTTGAAGACGCCACATTTAGACAGCGCTACCTGGTATCTGACACCCGCTGGAAGAAGCCCGGGGGCCCAATTCTCTTCTATACTGGCAATGAGGGCGATATCACCTTGTTCAGCAATAACACGGTAAGTACATATCCAAGTCCACTGTTGTCTGACAGCTCTTTAAATTTTGAATTATTTCACTTTGGGAAAAACTTTTCTGTTTTCCCCTGGTAGGAAGTTAAAGGAAAATCTTCACATAGACGTAAAAAATAATGCAATTGGGGCTTTAACCATTTTTACTGTGTCTAAAATAAAATGCAAACATTTTCCTTATTCACACAAACAATGAAGGACAATGGCTGCCTTGATTGGCCTTAAGTGGAACTTCTAGTTTCTGGCACTCCTGGTTTTTGAGGTCTGTATCAGGACAAGTATGCAGATAAAGACTTCATGTTATCCTAATTGGCATATTTTTTTATAGGGCTAGATTAAAACTGTTAACATAATATGCTGCACAAAGGCAGGCTTCCTAATGCCCCAAAAGGTATTTTTGTTATCCAATGCACCACAATGATTGGTTGGCAAGTGGGTGACATTAAAAATAAGAGTGGTGCACTGTTTGGCTCTTTCCTCTATTTGAGCACCAAAAATTAGATCCTCTTCAACCTATCCTTTCTCCAACATGTCCTGAATACTATATAGAGCGGTGGCTTATAGTGGCATGCTGCCATTTTTTAAAGAACTCCTCCGCAGGTCCAGGGTGAAGGCTGGAGTGTCAAGACTCCTAGAAGTAGGTTAAATTACATTGATCATATTCTGTAAATATTAAAAGTCCAATAGAGTTTTTTTTTTACCCATGTAACTGTCAAAATAATAACTCCTACTTGGCTGTTTAAGCTTTACATTCAACAGGAACTTCATTCAAATAAAAATCCCCGGTATGTTTTATGACTCATTCGTGTACTTATTCAGAAAGTCCCATCTCTCATCGTACTTGGGTATTCCTGGGTATAGAGCTGCAGCTAAAGATTTTACCTGGAGTTACACCTGTGTGGGGAAATTATAGCCATATTGATTCACTGATTAGTGAAACTGGTCATTATTTTTAAAAATTATCTACATAAACGCACAATTGCTGCAGACTTGGGACTTTCCAACCAGACCACATTGTGGAGAACATTAATTACTGACCATTCAAGTACAATAAAGCTTAACTTTTTTAGGGTAGATTTCACCAACAAGATATCTACCCCCCCAAAAAAAAAAAAAAAACAAACAAAAAAAACTATTGATGTTAATCAGACCCTGTCATCTTGCGGATGCAGCCAGTGGTGCCCTATTCCCCTCATTATCATTTCCAGCACCCTCTGGGCTCTCAAAGTGTGTTTAGATACAGGGTATTTTTCCTAATTAAAAAAACCATTGGTGCCATTTAGGACATTGCTACCATGCCCAAGCCTCTATGTTGTCCTTGAAGCTGTCCCATCACTCTCTCCTCAATAATAAAAAATCTGTTGGTGCCAAATATGATATTGCCACCTTGCCTATGCCCCTATGTTACCCATGAAGCTCTCCCTCCTTCACAGTGGGCAATTATACATGTACCTTTTGGGGTATGGGGTAGCATGTGGCCCCTATCCTGTGGGAGTGCTCAGTTCTTTAAGCTAACTGCTAGGCCCTGGAGTTGTCATTGGCACCAGCAACAAAGGAAGCAGTCATACCATAGTGACAACTGCAGAGGAGCAAGGAGTGATATGTTATAATGAGCTGGTACGAGTATATGGGGTTGGATGGTTAGGAATGTGTCCTGCACATTCAAGGTGATGGCATTTCTTTAATAATATGATGTCTTGTAAAATCAAAATCTGCCTCATAAATTTTGGTCCTCCAGGAGTTGTGGTTGTGACCACGGGATGCAGTGCAAATTATTTGTGTGGCATTGTAAGTAGTGGTCAGTGCCAGAGTATGCCAATCGGGATTTAGATCATTGCAATTCAAAGCATGCAAAAAAAAAAAAAAAAAAAAAAAAAAAAAAAGGTATGTGTACCTAACCATGCAGACCATAGGGGCATTTGGATGATGAATTTGGAACCATATATTCATAATGCCCCCATTCTCTAGTCAGCATACCTCTAAATATGGACCAAGTAGAGCAGAACCGCCATTTGCAGTTTTCAATTTATCTTTGTTCTAGTAATACAATGTTATAGCAAAATACTAGGTCATGTTTGGTTTTTCTTCTTGTAGGGCTTCATGTGGGACATTGCGGAGGAGCTTGGTGCCATGCTGGTATTTGCTGAACACCGGTACTATGGAGAATCCATGCCCTATGGCAACCTGTCCTATAGTGTAAGTACACTTGGCTTGTTAATTGGTAACAAAATATTTAACAAATGGAAGAGTTACTGAAAAGTGTATATAGGTGATGGCAAACATTCAACTTCCTACGATCTGGTGCAGATATGAAAATAAAAGGCTATGAGCAACAAAGAACATTTTTCTTGTTTTCAATCTGTACTTTCTGCACTATTCTGGTAATTATAAATTGGCCCTAGTGAATTTATTGAAGGACTAGACATGTCTACCCATCAATTCATAGAATGTTAGAGAAGCCCTGGACAGAATTTCAGATATAGAGCATTTTTATAGCACACATTATCTGAAAGCACTGGCGCAAAGCCATCCCGAGCCCCACCAGTTTTGCGAAACAAGGAAGATATGAGATGATGGAGCCAATGTAAATACAAGAATACAATGGGATAAAGGGAAGTGAGCTTTGATGTATAAAAACAGGAAAAGCTAATGGATCTAGAGAAAGGGGTTGGGAAGAGGGCAAGGGATAAAAGTATGCCTTAGCAATCACAATACTGTATACATCAATGTTCTATCCATAATTTTAAGCACAATTCTCCACTCTGGTGCTGCATACAGAGGCAATGTGGATGGCAAATGATGCATTTACTGAAAGGGCCATGGGAACCATAACATAGACCATATACTGTATATGTACATGGATATTGGCTGTCCCTGACACCAAGAGACTGACCTTGTTTTGAAACTAGATCACTCTGTCCTGCTGTTCCTTTTTATGTATTTTTTTTTTTTTTTTGGATGTTTATTGTATTGACCAATAAAATCGTATTACCATTACTGGATACATTATATTAAACTTTATTATTTTATCTAGCATCTAAATGATTGTACTTGTTATTTTAGGCCAATACAATGGGAAACATAGTTTGGGTGCATGGCATGGGCATGCCCTTTACCTACATGCTGCTACTAAAAGGTTTACCTCCATACAACTTGAGAACATTGGGAGGTATGGCAGTGATCACTAATGTTGGTCGAATATCTCACTATTCGATCGAATAGTGAGAAATTCTCCGGGTGATCAAATGCTGAATTCGAACACAATTGAGTTGATGTGGGAATTCAGGTTTTTTTTAAGGGTCTTTTAGAGGCTGCAAGAGCAATCATATTGCTCTTGCAGCCCTTTACTAGTTTTATGTGTTGTTGGATAGAGAAACTCTATCCAACAACATGGGACACTACAGGTGATGAATGGGGACAAGTCCCTATTCATCACCTGTAGTGCCCGGACATTGTGGAAGAACTGCAGAGGTCTGCAGTTCAGTTTCCCACATGACGTGACGTTGGAACTGAACTGCAGATTACCTCTGCAGTTCCACTACGATCTCCAGGCACTAAAAGTTAGTTAAAATAAAAATTTAATTTTAAAGTAATTTTATTTAATTTTAATATAAAATATAAGGGTCGAATATAAGGACAACTTGAATTCGAACACCAACACTAGTGATCACCCGTATAGAAGTACATCAGGGTACATTAATGAGGAAAAATGTTTATAGAGGGGAAATCATGACATGGAGTTGAAACCAGAGAGTCCAGATAACTTTCTGTGTAAAATAAGGATTGTGGCCCCTTCCTACATGCAGCGTGGTTAAAGGATTGATAACCATGTCCAGATTTGTGCTGCTTATTATGAGATGAGCATTGATGTTTTTCTCTGTGCCGCATTTGGCTTAGAATTAATCTCTTAGCCTAAAGCCATGGTGAGGCTTCAGAGACGGCCACTCTTAAGCTTTATTAATGTTCATCAATGATGACGTTTAAAAGCTGAAATGTATTGTTTTTACTCCTGCCACGTTCCAATGACAATAGTGCAGGAGGAAAGACCCATAATGCTTCCTATGCTAGCCATGTTTTAGTTCAGCTTGCTGTCTTTGGGAGGATGGAGTTTCCATCACAGTACTGCTCTCCATGGCTATGTACACAAATCAAATAATGTATTGAACGAGAATCTGGTGTATGTATGGTGCTAGCTGTTCATAAATTTATCCTGGTGGATTCCGGAACGATCATAATAAAAGTAAAAGGGAGAGAGCGCAGCGGGGTGCCACTCCGTCATTCTCTCCCTTCCCCTCTCCATAGAACAGAATGGTGCTGTATGTACAGAGCTCGTTCATGTATCCTTAGTCTTTTCTGGTTGGAAAGGATTGTAAAAGATCCTTTCCTCTGACAATTATTGCGCATGTGTATGTGGCCGACTTCACAAGGTTTGTCTCTGTAGGGTGTATTCAACAGCTGCTGGTAGTTTCATGATGAATCTATCTAGTTCTGAACAAAATCTCCATTTTCCTTTTCATGCTTCCTTCCCTAACTGTTACATGGCATTTTTTGAGACTGCTCTGCCCTGTTTATTGCTGCGGGACATCCCTAAAAGTTCATTGTACTGGGCTCTGGATGGGCAGCTACAAACACTGATGTGCACTGTACTGTAGCAGGCTTCTTTTCCATGCTATATAGTGCCTTTTATTTTCTGATCCTTCTATCCTTGGGCACTCTTTTTCCACTTTGGAAAATTTCAAGAGCTCAGTCTGGTTCCTCTGTTTCACCGCCCCTCTTTTGTTTAAGGTGCAGCATCCTCTATTATTAGTTGCATACCTGCATCATACATACCTCCTATGGCACTGCCTGGTTACACTGCAACCTAATATGTTGAATAACTGACCCTACAGGAATGATTTGGCCTTCCGTGATCCCCTGCCTTCTATACTGTTCATGGAATTCTATGTGCACATATGTTTTATCATTTACCTCCAACCTCTGTAATTATTACACTGTATTTATATAGCACCGACCTATTACGCAAGGGTGTACAAAGTCCATAGTCATGTCCCTAGCTGTTCTTCAAGGGGGCTCACAATCTAATGTCCCTACCATAGGCCTATGCCTTTATTACAGTCTAGGGTCAACTTTGGGAAACACCCTGGAATGGGGGAGGAAACTGGAGTACCCGGAGGAAACGCATGCAAACATGGGGGGAACCTGCAAACTCCATGCAGACAGAGTCCTGGCTAAGATTTGAACCTAGGACCCAGCGCTGTAAAGTTTTAACCTCTTGAGCCACCAAAATGATTTCTCTTTTAAACCTTGTTAACCTATTTGTATACATGTTGAAAACTCGTTGAGTACCAGCTCCCAGATATGGTGTATTTACATCCTTGTAACTGTCTAATGTTTTGGATGAGTGAAGTATTGCTGAATAAAGCGTCTATATAGTTATTCACTTTTTAGAATGCACAGCAGCTGGGTAGGTGCTGTCACTAAGGCATTGCAGAGTAAAGGGATATATCCTGTCTGTACAGTCTTAAGACTACTGGAATGAAATGTGCTGAAGTTTTAGGACTTGTTATGCACTAATTGACAAAAAAAAATTACTTTACTCATGCAAGGGTAAAGCGTGACTCCCCTTGGGGAAAAATCACTGCCGGTCATATTGGACAACAGCTGGTAATGATCTCCTAGACTCTTCATGACAACTACCATTCCCACAGCTATAGCAATGCTGTCTCTGGTAAAAGACTATTCCCTAGGGCACACTGTCCTTTATATTATGGCCATCCTAATACCTCTAGTGGTCTTTTCCGGCACAAATGGTGGACAAATATCTCACATTTACCATCTCCTTTTTTCCTTCCAGGACCCCAAACACTTGAATTATCTGACCTCAGAACAGGCTCTTGCAGACTTTGCCGTTCTAATACGGTTCATGAAGGAAAGTACAGAAGCCAAGCACAGCCCAGTGATCGCCATTGGGGGGTCTTACGGTGGAATGCTGGCAGCTTGGATGAGAATGAAATATCCTCAATATGTAGTGGGGTAAGTGGAGGCCTTCAGGTTCCAAGGAGGTAATGGTGTATAAAATTATCATTGTATGCAGAGACTTCATATAAGCCAAAAAAGGATCACCCTACAAGTTGTAGTAGTTTAGGTAGGCTTCAAAATGAGGGCCTATGATTCGAGGGCCTATGATTGTGCTTCTGTGCTGTATTTTCCAAAATGCACTCACTTTGGGCGGCCCAATGCACCATATTGCAGAAAAATGCAGTGCATGGAGCACGTTTGAAAGCACCATGCATGGTATTGCAGTGCAGTGTAAACAGAATTATGACAATCTAGCAACCAGAGTTTTGCTACTTACACACATGCAATGGTTTTCGTCCGATAATCGGCTCAGGGATGATATTGGACGAGAATCTGGCGTGTGTACATCGCCCATCGTCCGAACGACCGTCCTGGCAGATCCACAGACGATGGATGACGAACGATCTTAATACAAGGGAAGGAGGGAGAGCACAGCGGGGTGCCGCTCCATTGTTCTTCCCCTCTCCACAGAGCAGAACGGTGCTGTATGTACAACACTCGTGCAGTAGTTTGCATCGTGCATCAACATGCATCGTGCAGTAGTTTGTCATTGGCTTGACAATGGTATAGTGGTATCTTTAAAGTCATAAGCCGCAGTATTCTCCCCACATTTTTTTAATCTGGGTGGGAGGAAGCTGTGGATGGGTGGTGACCCTGTATTGTGACCCAACTTTTTATTAACCACCCAAAAAACACCTGGGTGGTTACTGAAAAGTGCTGGGTGGTGCGGGAGAACACTTAGCTGAGAAACTTAGCAGTTTTCCACAAGCTTTTTGATGGTATTCTGAGTACCTGGCATGAAGACATTGGTAGAATATCCCATGACCTTGTCGGGAACACCCCACAAGATCTGCCATTTTGAAGAGTCTCCAACTGTACTGCACTGCACAGCATACTACCTTCATAAACTGTCTGTTCACTTGCTGTCCAATATATTCTACCCCAAGACCCATTTCATTGTAACCTTCCTGTGACTCCATTGGGGAAGATTTCCCTCACCTTTATCCTTATGATGTCAAAACTAAATTTAAATGTAATATTAGGATTTCCACATCCAACAAAGATTAAATAAGGCTGGGTAAACCTAATAAACTGGAAAATCCTGTTCATTGAGAACATGCATAAGTTGTGCACAGGAAAAAAACTGTAATTTGGTTATAGCTAGTTATTTTGTTGTGTCCCTTAGGCCCCATCTACTCCTCGATATCCTGCTTGAGTCATGGCGTGTCCTAAAACAAGCTGAGTTTTTGATTCCGCAGCTGTCAGGATGGGTCACCTAAGGAGGAAGCCAGAATATGGGCTGTCAGGGTTTTTCTCTTTATACACACAAATGCATGCATGACTACAGCAAATATCACATGAGTTATTGGGAATGGGCCCAAGTGTTGGTACCCTAGGACAGGAATGGAGTTATTGATAGGAGCATGAAGTTAAAATAAGAAGAAAGGCCCGAAAAAAAATCTAATGCAGCCACTAGATCACTTTGTTCCTCCAATGACCTACTAATGACTTCCTCACTCATAACCTCATCACATGCACAGCTCCAAGACTTTTCTAGAGCTGCCCCCACTCTCTGGAATGGTCTTCCTTGTCTATTCAGCTTGCTTTCTGCTTATTTAAAAGTGCTTCTAAAACCCAACACTTCAACCTCACCTACCTGTTTTCTCCTAAACCCTCATTACTTCCCACCATTCCATATCCCCCTCCTATTGTGTGATCCTTCCCCCACCTCCTAGATTGTAAGCTTTTTGGGGCAGGGTCCTTTCCTCCTCCTGTATCTGTCTCTTGCAACCCCTATTTATTATACAGCACTCTGAATAATATGTTGGCACAATATAAATACTGTTTACATTTAAAGATTGGTAAGTTGCAAAATATTGTCTTTGTTGGGTCTAAATATAAATAAAGGTGCCTTTGCACACCAATATTTGTTTGTGTATTATTCATGAAAGAATATAGTATATAGAAGAAAATTTAAAATGACAGTTCTGCACAATTTTGTAGTTGGTTATTATAATTGCCTTTCTATATTATTCTGCAGCCTTTTCAATACTATCAAAAAATGAAATGCAATTAGGAGGTGTTCTGTACACTGGTGGTGTATGGAATTCCTTCATACATCTCCTTTCCTGTCTGTGTGATTTGCTCACTGATTTTTCCAAGAAATATGCACGAAGATAAGTCACATTTTCATATAGGAATTTGAGATTGTGGAGAAACTCTTCATTTCAATAAGTAAAGAAATATGCCCATTTGTGCAGCACTTCATAGTTCCATAGTAAGTCAGGTTGGAAAAGTCCAAGTTCAACCACTAGGGAAATAAACATTTCCCAGATATAAAACCCTATGGCTTTTTCCTAAAGCAATCTATAGTAGTTGCTGAAACTTCTTCCTGAGGGAGCCAATTTCACATTTTCACAGACCTTACAGTGAAGAATTCCTTCCTTATCCGGAGCTTAAACGTCTTTTCCTCCAGACGCAAAGAGCGCCCCCTTGTGCTTTGTAATGATCCAATATTGGATAATTGGGAAGAGAGTTCTCTATATGGACCATTTATATATTTATACAGGGTGATCATATCCCCCCTTATACGTCTCTTCTCAAGGGAGAATAGATTCAGTCCAGCTAATCTCTCCTCATAGCTGAGCTCCTCCATTCCTTTTATTAGTTTAGTTTCCGTTCTCTGCACTCTCTCCAATCCCACAATGTCCTTTTTGTGAACTGGTGCCTAAAACTGGACTGCATATTCCAGATGTGGTCTGACCAATGCTTTGGACTGACAATGTTGCAAAAGTGATTCTTAATTTCTTCCTTTTGCAAATTCTCCTGCTGTAGGCATGCAAGCTTTTATTTGTTGAACAAGTTTTGGCTGCTAGGTATTTGTGTTTTTACCCTGCAATAAGTTTGTATTGCAGCCTCTAGATTCTAACCGTCCCAAATTTTCTTTCCAGAGCTTTAGCAGCTTCAGCTCCAATCTGGCAGTTTGAAGATTTGGTTCCTTGTGATTTATATTATCAAATTGTGACGAATGATTTTAAGAAGAGTGGATCTGGATGTGCAGAAAGCATTACCAAATCCTGGGCTGCCATAAACCGTATGGCAGAGAGTGGTGAGTGTATTCAGCAGCATTCTGTAAATGCTTTATTTAGGAAAACTTGTAAATTTATTCTCAGTCTTCCACTATTACAGATGATGGCATCCGATGGCTGTCCAGTGCATTTCACTTGTGCTCTCCGCTGAAAAGCAAGGAGGAGGTTATGGCAATGAAAAGCTGGCTGAGTGAAACTTGGGTCAACTTGGCCATGGTGGACTACCCATACCCTGCCAGCTTCCTGGAACCTTTGCCTGCCTGGCCAATAAAGGTAATATAGGTACAAGCTTTTGAAATGTTTTTCCTTAAGCTAAATACTGGGCTTGGTGCTAGTTCTGGGACTGGTGCATCACTAACAAAGACTTTGTTCTTGAAGAACCATTATGCAGCTTAGAAGTCCTGGTAAAAACTTCCACCTGAGGCTTATTGCATTGGAAAAACTTTATAACCATACTATTTTACAGGGGAACTAAACAGTAGGGGTGGGCTTTTGGCATTCTCGTGAAAATTTCCTTGAAATTTCGGCGTACCGATTTCACGAAACCATCAGAAGAAGAAATTAAAACAGGAGGATTCCCAGAGCTGCATTCAGCCTCCTGTTTTCTATCCCAGGGGCACTAGAGATTAATTAACTTCTAGTGCCCCGGGGATCCCACACTCTTCTCAATGAGTGCAGCCACAGCTGCAATCATTGAGAAGATGCCCAGGAAAGGAGAACCTCTGGACATTGTAATATAGGCAAATGATACATTTGTTACAAATACAAATGTATCATTTGTAAGAGATAACTTGTATAACAATGTCAGGAGGTTCTCCTGGGCATCTTCTCAATGATTGCAGCTGTGGCTGCATTCATTGAGAAGAGTGTGCGATCCCCGGGGCACTAGAAGTTAATTAACCTCTAGTGCCCGGGGATAGCAGAGGATGGCAGAGGCATGATGCAGCCCTGGAAATCTTCCTGTTCGGCGAGAGCTCAACCTCTCAGAATCAGAAGGCCATTCTCACTTACATTTTCAGTAAGCAAGAAAGGCCCGATTCGCTGCGAGATTGACCTAATATTCTCGCTTGCTCATTAGTTTCAATAAGCAATCTCTTCCCAATAGGTGCCAATGTCGCCCAATGGCCAGCTTGTTTTTATGCTTTTTCTCCTATGCAGAAGTAATTTATTCAATTTTCATTTTGTCCCGCTCCCTTCTCCTGGATTTCCTCCTCCATCTCTATTTTAATTGTGCAAGCCAAAGAACCTGGATAACATTAATGCCTTGTCTGGCATTAATGTAAAGTACCATGCTCTTATCTTTGCTTCCCTGCTGCTATGTTCAGCCACCAGTAGTGGGAATAGAACTAAACCTTTAAAATAAAATATTTGTGAGCATGCAGGGTCTTTATTGCAGAAGGGACAGGTGATGGTAAAATATTTTTACCTGTCCTATTATAGTTTTTTAATTACACTCAGCTGGCTACATTGTGGGTGCCATCCTCGTAACCTAGTATTTTTCCAGGTTTGTGGATCCTGGCCATGTTGCTGGGCCAGGTCTGTATGATGCATGTATGCCATTCAGTCCTGGCAGAATTTGCAGCTCAGTGTACTTTATAGATAGATATATAAAAATCCTTGAGTTGAACTCTCCTGATGGAGTCACAATGATTCTTCCAGATGTGGTGACGGCTCTTCCTTGATGTTCCTCTTGTGTTGCGGTAGGCTAAAAATTTTGAGGCACTTGATCTCAATTTCTACCCCTGATGAAGCAGTTGTTGTCCTTCTGCAAAACGTGTCGGGTCAACAAATTAGCTCAGATCATATGTTGTTCCTTTTAATATTTAAAATTGGGTGTTTTTTTTAATGTGTAATTAAATAATTGCTTCCATTTTCAATTTAAATCTGTTACTAAGTATATAATGCCTTTAAAGTCTGATTTTCGCATATATTTTCTATTTGGTTAGTAAGGGATGTGACATCGGTCCAGTTGATTCCAAGCTCTTACTAACACCACTCTCTATTTTTATATTGTTTAGAATAGCATTGCAGCAACTTTTTGCTCTACCTCAGCAAAGCATATGTTTGCTTTAAAACCCTGCAACCCTTTGATACTTGCTGTAATACATCTCTACAGGATGGAGGCAAATCTGTATCTAGTGAGGGTAGGGAACAAAGCAGTGTGTATGTGTAAGGCGGGGGGTATAAGTGCACTTTCAAAGACTTCTAACTGGCCTCAGGGCAAGCAATGGAAGACTGGTGTATTGTTTTCTGGCCACTTAGTACATGACTTGTCGTGACCCCCTTATAGACCTCTATTTGCCAGGCTTTGTACTTTGAAATGTCTAAACGTCTAACTCTTCACTTTTATAGGAAGTTTGTAAGTACTTGAAGAATCCTGATCTTGCTGATAAGGAATTGCTGCAAAATATTTTTGAGGCAATTAATGTGTATTATAATTACACCGGGGAGACACCTTGCCTTAACACCTCTCAGACCGCTGTGGGCAGCCTCTCTGATTTCGGCTGGAGTTACCAGGTAATGCCACGGAAATTGTTGCAGCACCTGTTGTGAATTGCTAAAATTATTCTATAAAAAGCCTGCATCCTGTCTACTGAGAACTTTATATTACTGACTTTATGGTGTCAACACACAATATGTTGTGCTTTGTAATATTAAAAAACAAAAACTTGGCTAGCAAGACATGCACGCTTTTTCTAAAAAACTAAACTGGAACTGATAACAATACCCGGGTCAGCTAAAAAAAAGCTTATTGGCTCACTTGATTGTTAATGAATTTTGCCTCATTGCAGGAAATGTATATAGGGGTGGGGAGGATAAATGGCCCATGATGCCTACTGAGTGTTTCTGCTGCCTTGTTTGCACTTCAGAACCCCCTGATCCCCCAAACCTACCTATAGAGGTGTATATGTTGCACTGTTCATCACCTTTCCCATAATACAGAAATCTGCGTCTGAATGGCCAATCACCAAGGTTAAGTATTGTCCCCTGGGGTTCGCCTTTAGCCATTGATAAGCTTGGTGTTGGTGTTGGGTTAGATTTTGTACAATAAAACTGCTCAGGGCTCCAAATGTAAAGCAGGATCATAGGCAAACGAATAGGGAGTAATTTTTTGAATAAGTAACCTTCCTGATTAGTATTAAAGGGCTCCAAATGAATCTAGAACTGCTTTTAGTTTCCTAGGTAGGAATGCAATTCATATTAACCCCTCTTTCCTGAAAATATTGCAACCCTTCCTTGAGACTCCAGAAGAGATCTGTGTACGGATAGTAGTAATGAGCAGTGCAGGGTATGAACTACCATGATTGCTGATTTCCATATTGGGCCCAGAGATCTATGGCCATTCTGTTGCTGATCTGCAGGAAAGAAGAAGCTGTTTTCTTTCAGTCTCTCCCTTGGTAGTTTGAAGGTAAAAGACTAGGGGTGAACTGTGTCCAGAGCTTTATAAATGCAGCAGAGAACGGCCTGGGCACCGGGATTTATGGGACTGTCATCTCTGAGATGAAGTCTCCATCCAAGTTTGAGCATTAGTAGTACCTGAATAAAGATGGCTACCTCCGTCTAGTGAAAGAAGCAGATGGAGATATTGTATGGGGGAAATTTGAGTGGTAATACAAACAGGGGAGTGTTATATTTGCATATTACATGGTGCACACAAAATATTTCTAAATCCTAAGCAAAAAGTCTATTTCTGCAGCTAGGCAGTCCTGTAATATGGCTGCATGTGATGGCTTTTTGATTCTGATAGCAACCAGATCCTGTTCTAGGGTGACACTGTTCCCTCATTGTACTTTTATCTATGGAGGATCAGCATCAGGAATACAGAACTCCTACCAAATCTCTTGATGGTAGGTTAAAAGTTAGCTAGTCGAGACTGATAATATAATAATTATGCATTATGAAATGTATACATACAGTAAGAGTGCCCATAGGATTTGTATTCCAATATTGCAGGTTTATTGTACATGGCTGGTTTAATGCAAACCTGTCATGGAATAAATCTGAGCTTCCATTACTGGTATCTTGCTTTTCCTCTAGGACTTTGGAGGCTGCAATTGCTGAACTCCTATTATGCAAATGCTTGGTGTCTTGCTTCAGTACTTGCCAGAGACAAATGTGTGCAGATAAGGATTTCTGATTTCTTTGTAGAAGGATTATTATTTATAGATCTGCATTAATTTGTGTACAGTGCAACTTTAATCCAAACTGCCAACATTTCAGAACCCCCTTGTATTTTTCTCCAAATTTCCTGCAAATGTACAGTGATCATATGGCAATAGGACTGATGTTTATGATTTTGTATCTCTTCTGCAGGCTTGTACAGAAATGGTAATGCCCTTTTGCTCAGATGGGGTCAATGACATGTTTGAGCCACAAAAGTGGGATTTTGACGCCTTTTCAGATGAGTGCTACAAACAGTGGGGCGTGCGGCCTCGTGAAAAATGGATCAGAACAGTATATGGAGGGAAGAACATAAGTGCTGCCAGCAACATCATCTTCAGGTAAAGTTTTTGGCTCTTTATTAGCCTTGTGTGGGTGCTATAATGTCATTGTAATATCTGGTGGCCCTGTTTGAAATAGCAACGGTTTGCAACAATTCTACAAAAACTGAAGCTCCAATTTGCACTACTTACCTGGTGCTGAGGCCTATCTCTGCCACTTCTGGAAGGGAAATTTACCAAGTTCATAGGAGAAAGGGGAAGGAGTTTAATCCTGGATTGGTGTAGAACAATGATGACCATGCTTTGCCTTGAATTTTACATGGGTGGATCTTATCGCTGTGAGTAGAAAGGCTTGGTCTCCCTGCCCAAAACGGACCTTTGTCCAAAAACAGACTTCTTCATAGTCCTTCAATAGCATACAGTTTTCTCTGATGTTACAGGTCCTCCTAAAGGTCCCAATAAAGAACTGCAGGGACTGTTATATTTCACCCTAGCAAAGCCAGTGGTTACCTATTCAGTCATCGAACGAATTGAAGATTGTACTCTAGGTGTTATTTGTATGCCTCCTTCTGTTCTACATGGTGGTTTTATTTGCAGCTACCACCATTACCCAAATTGAAGGTTAGTTTGTAATGCTTGGGGAGATGGGGCCTATAGGGGGTGCTATGGCTTGCACAGGAGTCATGTTAGCCCTGAGAAGGGCCAAGGCTCAGAGTCTAAGCAGTAACCAGGTCTTCTCCGGAGCCTCTAGTGGTGAGGATGTTGAGCTTCTGGTTACTGCCAGGTTGCAGTCCAAGGGCATACCAAGGTGGGTAAGAGAATCTTGAAAAGGAAGAAAGGTCAGGTAAAATACCAGGGATGCAGAAAATACACACTGCAGACCCAGGGAATACAGGAAACACTGGAAGAAACAGGAGGCACAGGGTAACAGTACAAGGAAATGGGTTGGGAAACAGACTGGGCAATAAGGTGTTAACACGGGAGCTGGACAGTGAGACCACTGAATTACCAACAGATGTAGAGCAAATACTCAGCGGAGCTAGGGGGCTTGGCATTAGTGGAGACACGTTGCACAAACGCTGTGTGCTGTGTCGGAGCTGGCTAAATAGCCAGGGATGATTAAGAGGCTATTTCCCCATTGGCTGGCGGGTTGGGGCGAAACTGATAAAACGTGGAAGAGCAGTCACTCCCAGAGTCACTTTACTTTCACTTTAGTGAGGAAGAGGTGTAAGTGTGACACAGTTCTTATTAGAGAATTTTTTTTGGCCTTAAGATTATATTGAATTTTTTTTTTTTTGTTTAAATACTTTTTTGAATATCGTGTATAGGCAAAGTATGGTTTCAGTGTCTCACTAGTGAGTTCCAAATTTTGTGATAATGGTTCTGCCAGATCTAAACATGAATTACCATAGTGCTATTGAGGGAAATTTGCCTCCAAAACTTTTTCTGTGTTGGCTGAGCCAAATGAGAGCAATTATTATTATTAAACGGGATTTATATAGCGCCAACATATTACACAGCGCTGTACATTAAATAAGGAATCCCTCATTCAGCCCTTTATTAGAATTCAGGATTGTAGATAGTGCTGAGACTCCTGATAGAACTTGTGTGTACTAGAACTTTTTTCGCAGCTTGTATCCTCTTATGTTTTCATAAGTCATAATCTGAATGTGTGCTTCTTCTCCAGTAATGGTGATTTGGACCCCTGGTCAGCTGGCGGAGTCAAGCAGAGCCTCAGCGATTCTCTAGTTGCCATTCTCATCCCTGATGGAGCTCACCACCTGGACCTGCGCTCTAATAACCCCTATGACCCCAAGTCTGTGATCCAGGCTCGCGCTCTGGAAGTGGCGTACATAAAGAAATGGATTCAAGAGTACAGACAGCAGCTGAACATTTAGGACTTATAAAACACTGTTCAAACTTTGAACACATTTGCTGGTGTTATCATCTCTCAGGACTTTGTTCACCTTTTGTATTGCTAATAATGACCTAGAAAGATTTTTTTTCTGTCTGAAAGCAGTGGGAATTGTTCTGTGTGGAGCTGTCACTGTGAGATTAGGAAAATTGCCATTGAATGCTGGAATGTAATGGGAATGTCCTATAGTGCAAAGCTGGACCTGTCTTCATTGCCCTCCATGCCATGGGTAGGGGTTGTAATGAATCTCTGCTCTTATCTTAGGTTCTTCTTTTACATTTTGTACTAAAAATGCCTTAGCGGGGTAAATGTCCATTTTGCCACCACTTGAAACCTATATACCCCATCGGGGAAATACCCTTTGTATTGGAGGAATACCTAACGTGCAGCCACAGGCTGATGTATCTGAACCCCTGTGCCATATGTAAAAGGGCTGGGATTTCAATTTTGTGTATACATTCTGGACCATTCTATTTAGTGGTCACCTCTAAATTTCTCCCAATTCATTGTGTAACTGCTGATGTTTGTACTGAGCTGTAACGAGTCTCTATTCTCATCCTCGGTTCTTTTTTACCATTTGTACCTAAATTGCCTTAAAGGGTAAGTGTCCATTTTACCACCCTGATTCTCTTCCTAAAAACAAAGTAACTTTAGCTTTCAGGTATACGAAGCATGCTTACCCAGATCCAACAGTTGCAAACGTCACAACCTGCTTTGTTCTAAAACCAGTTGAGTATTGTACAATCTTACCGCTAATGTATTATGTAATATTAAGGCCAGGGTAGAGACCACACATTTTCCATTGTAGAATTCATTCCCATTACCTGGATTTAAAGCCGATCTTTCAGTGTACAATACAAAAACCAAGCAAACCTAGAACTGTATGACACCTGAGCTGCACGCAGTGTGTTGAAGGCAGAGAATTAGACCTCAAATCAGAAATGGCATCTTCTATAATGAAGTAAACCTGCCACGAAACAAAAATCCTTCCTCTCGTAAGTTCCTTAGGATCTATGTATTGGGGGAGCCCCTAACCTGCCTTTGGTATTTGAGAAATCTAAATCCAATCTGGAACCTGTCCATGATCTACTGGAGGAACTCCTAAACCCGGTCAGGACACTCCTCTGTGTCTTGGAGGAACACCTAAACTGTGTCTTCCTTGTATTAAGAGATGCTTAAACCAAAGCTGGAAACTGTCCTGAATGCTGCAAAAACTCCTAAACTTCACCAGGAAACTCTCCTTGGTGTACTGAAGGAACCCCCATATCTGGAAATTGTGCTCTGTGTATTGGGGAAACTCTTATCGCTATCAGAAATACCCTTTGTATCAGAGGAATCCCTGAACTGCACCCAGGAGCTGACTATTATCTGAACCCCTGTGCCATATGGAAAAGTGCTGAGATTTCTGTTTTGGGTAGTGATGGGGCGTCTTTTAGTGTAATACTGGTCAACTCCCAAATGCCCTCAATGCATTGTGTAGTTGTGATGTTTGTAGTCTGGGATGTTGTGTCTGTGTTCTCATCCTAAGTTACTTTATTGTTTTTGCTTAAAGCAATTTTGGTACAAAATTTAAAAAGGGTATGGGAACATTTCACCACCCAATATATACTCCCCCCGAACATTCCTAGCATCTAGGTATAAGAAGCATGCTTACCCGGATCCAACAATTCCAGCTCCTGCACTCATCACAACCTGGGGCCAGCCATGTTTACTGCTTCCTTATAAATAAACCTAATAAAGCTTTTGTACAATGCTATGCTGGATTATGTAGGAAAGGAGAATTTTGGGAATTCAGACCGAGACCCCATTGCCAAATACCCTATAGACTGAGGGGGATTTAGTGCCTTTGGGTGGTGAGGTCTATTTCCCTCCACCATCTATTGGTTCAGTCGTCAAGCACCATAGCTGATAAAAAAGGAGAAAGGCGATTCCTGCATTTAATAGACCCCAAATATTTTGTCCTTGCACCTCCAGAGCTGTGTCTAGCAGTTGGGTAAGAATGTTCCTTTTCCCGCAATATGTCAAGAATCAATACCTGACCTCTGCAAGCTGCAATTGTGGTTCTTGGGCTGCACCTAGTTCCAAGGCAGTGATTTCACTTCGTACAGGGGCCTGCATTCACCTTCACACAGCTTACGTACAGCCTGGTGAATAGCCGCTTGTATCAGAAGCTTCTAATCAAAGAGCTGAACTATATCCATTCCTTCCATTATACAAAGGCTTCACTCCTATACTGAAAGTTCTTAGTCTGATTTAAGCAATTGGTCATTTTGTCCTACCCCAAAACCAAAAAAAGTTTTCCTCTCCTTACGCGTTTCACCTGAAGGTGTAATCTTAAAAATCTGATTTTTACTATTGGACTTTATATTTGCCTGGGTTGTAGATCTTTTTCAAGCTTAGGCTCCTGACTTGATCTCAAAGTTGCTCCACTTCTATGGAGTTGACAAACATTTGTATTGCAGGTTATAAATGCCATGGGTGGTACAGTGGTGGGCATGACGGGCATGTACCCATTACCTATATAACTGGTATTTAAAAGTCCTTCTTATTCCAAAACTTTGGAAGTTATGGTGGAGTTGGAAAGTATTTGCTTTCTGAACTTTTGCAATGGGCCCCTACCCCAAGTGGGATGCTCTGATAAAGAAATTGCATGGCCAACGCCTCAATGCCTTTCTAATTGGTAATCATGGTGATGGGCCAGAAGTTGACCTATGAAAGGGGCAAGGGACTGAATAGAGCCAGGAACAATCGTGATTGTTCCTTATTTCTGTTATAAATGTTTTTGAATTTTTGGTTTTCCTGTCGGTGAGATCAGTTTTTTAAAGCACAGTGAAGCAGCGGCCAGCCTGATGATGATTTACAGTAATCCATGGCAGCTCATGATAAGGAATGGGTAAAAGAACGTTGCACTGCTCTCATTTTCTTACTGAATAGGATTAAATTGACAACTTTATTAAGTTTTGACAACTTTGTAATTTGTGAAAAGGACTGGATCCTTTTTTTTTTATTTTTTGGTCTTTTTTTTAACTGATTGTAATGTGCCTTATAAATGTTTTGTACTGTTCTGACAGTCGGTGACCATACTGGGGCAATAAACTTATTATTAATTTGCGATCCAACATGACTGGGGCCTCTTTACTGAAAACTATATTTAGGTTTTTATTTTGTCCTGAAAATTTGTATCAGTCTGCATAAAAGGGCAGGCGGTGTCCCCTCTCCAATAAAATTTTTTACCGGTCTGATCGCTGTCCTCCTAAAAGTCAGAATTTGAATGAATTCCTATACATCTGGGTGGGAGGTACTTCATCCCGGCCCAGCCAATTGAAATCGGGATATCAGCTTCCCCAATGGAACCGGGCACAGATGCGTGCAATTACAAAATTGAGATCAGGCAGGTAAGGGCATTTCGTTGCAGAAGACACATTACTCTTGACAAATTTTGCTTAAAAAGGAACAAAATCTGATTTGGAGGATGTATGAAAATGGGGAATTTCCATGAATCCACTCCTGAAAGATTTAAACATACACTGCATGTTGTAATACTACATTTGCTCACTAGATGGCGATAAAGTAGTGTAACAACTTCCAGCTTTCAGCCTCTGTTATCCTGCTGCCAAAAATCTGCGTCACAGTTAAATGCGGCTTCTGGACAATGCTTGGTGCCCATGCGAAAATGATAGAATCAATATATGAATATATATTCACAGTATTTACAGTTTGTCTATTGACTTCATAGAGCGTAAAATACATTTTGCAAAAAAAGACAGCAGGGTAATTTGTAGAGTGCCCCCTAATGGCCAGGCACCCAAACTTATGTATGTACATGCCTGGAATCCCAGAGCCTTTAATAATGTGCAGGAGGCTGCATGGCTCAATCAATCTAGCATGTGTACAGCGCTCCACCAATGTCAGTGACACAGCAGGGGTGCCTTCTACTTGTCCTCCACCCTCTTTACTCCATAGGGCCTTTACTCCAATGGTAGAGGTGTGGCCAGCGTAAGCCTATAGGAAGTTACTGCATAGCTAGCTTTAGTTGAGATCTCTCCACCAAGGCTGTCAACACTTAATGTAGGTAAGTGGGCACCTGGGTGGTGGTGGGGGGGTTAGGAGGCTAATGATCTTTTTATTATATAGGAAACCAGTGCAATAAAGACACACTGCCGCCTTGCCATCTTGGGACAAATGACAATGGCTTAAAATAAGCCCCCCACACGCCACTACTATTTGTCTCTGTAATCACAAATACTAACAACCCTGGAGTCAGCTAAAGTCAGATCCGATGTGAAACATTGCAACACCCTCCCAGTCCCTGATACATGGTCAGAGGCCACATGCTTACATATAACCATGTGACAGACACAGGAGCAGGGAGGGAATGATGACAAAGTGAAAATCAGGAGATTTGAGGTGTTTATAAAGACAATGTCATTTTTTCCTAAATGGTCAAAGTGACAATGTAGTAGACCCTCCACTGAAATGGAAGATTCACTCATACTGCAGGGCTTTCCTCATCAAAATAACCTATAATTTCAAAATAAAATTGGTATACAACTTTACCTATATTCTGTCTGCAGCATCTGGATGAGAATGACTTCCTATCTTTCTGGGTAGGGTCATATGGAAAACAAAGCGGAGAGGGGCAACCCTGTTGAGAAAGAAAGTAAGAAATACAACTTATTATTTTAGCACTGCACATGCAGAATATACAGCGATACCTCCCCCCGGTGGTGTGTGAGTGGTGACACACGGTTCTCATGCTCTATATGTAATAAAAGGGCGGCCGGCTGCAGGGGGGCTGCAGCAATAAAGATTGCGAGCCTGAATCACCCCGGCAGCACAGGGATTCCACAGGTTACAATGTCATTTATAGAACTCTCAGCCCTGTTAAATAATTATTTGGGCCGACCTGTTGGGTGACACCCCGCTGCTTGAGTTATTAATTCCATCAGCAAGCAGCGGGGCATTGGAATGAAGATAAAAAAAACCCAAAAATCTCCAAATCAGCAACCTTGGCTTATAGGATTTCTGGTATTTAATTAAATGAAAAAATCTTTAACCGCTGACGTGCTGAGAGCTTACAGGAAATGGTGGAAAAAGGCAGCAGGAGATAAGCACTTGGTTAAAAATATCAAAAATTTGTTGGTGCAGCCGTTGCCATTTGAGCTGACTGTAAAGTCTCCTTGCAGATATGATTCCTGGTGATCCTGCCATGATGGTCTTTGATTAGTCACTTCCTGTTAAGTGGTGACAACTGTCTCCTGATTGTGCTCCTATGTTGTCACTTGTGCCCCGTGTGGACATATTAGGCGGCCCCGCCAATACACATTGGCCAGCCATAGGCTTCTATTGTCCCCATGCAGAACCTGTGCAGAGATCTGAAGCTGGAAGAGGCTGCAGGAGATCAGCACTTTTTTTTTTCTGCATGATGCCAAAGAGTCAAATCCTCTTCTAGACTTAAATTTTTTTTTTGGGTGGGGGGGGCAACTTGGACAATTGCCTAGGCCCCCAACCTTCTCCAGGACACTAATTAACCGAATGGCAGGGGTTGCAAAGAGCTAGAATGCTGTGCCTTAGGGGCCCCACTCAGGGCCAGTTTTAGGGTTGGGCAAACTAGGAAATTGGCCAGGGCCCCAAATGGTAAAATGGCGGGGTGCAAATACCTAGAAAGCTGTGAGTTGAGGGTCTGTTTAAGGTTTTGGCAAACTAGGAAATGGCCCAGGGCCCCCAACTACTCCAGAATGGCAGGGGTGCAAAGGGTCTAAATGCTGTTCCTTTGGGGCCCCCATTTCTTATTTGCCCCAAGACTTCACAAGCGATCATACCCATTGTGCATTCACAAACACATTAGATTCTTCTAGAAGTTTTTATTTGGGATCCTCAAGAACCAAACAACATCTTCTCTCCAAGGACTCCTGAAAGAAGCGTAAAAAAAAAAAAAAAAATCAAAAAACAGAAAACAAACTAAAAAACATAACAAAATGCATTAAAAAAACACAGAAAAAACAATAAATAAATCTAAAAAACATAAAAAATTACATAACAACAGAAAAAACACAAATACAAAAAAAAACAAAAAATGCAACAAAAACAGAAAAAATACAACCAAAAAAACCTAAAAAAACACCCCAAAAATAAACAGAAAATAAACAAAAAAAATATACAAGACAAAAAAAACACGCATCAATAGAACGTCTAAAAAATAAAGTTTCCTTGCATATGATTGGATGGTTAAAGTCAGCAGACCTTTACATCATTCACTAAGCTAAGTGAACTATCCTTTGTAAGAGGTGAAAATCAACCCCATTAGGTGTATTTAGGGTGATAAAAATGTAAAAAAAAACATATTAGGGGTAACTTAATAAAGAAATGTAGGCTGTACCCTTACCAAGGTGGATTACCTCCCTGCAAGGGATAATTCACTTAGCTTAGTGAATGTGATAATAGTTCACTTTGGAAAAGAATATCCAATCTAAAAAATAAATAAATAAATGGATGCACATGATTGGAGGGTTGAAGTCAATGGAGATTCATTCCATTCACTAAGTTAGCTAAGTGAAATGGCCATTGCTGGACGTTAATTCACTTTGCTATGTGAACAACCTGTATTCCCTT
Organism: Pyxicephalus adspersus; assembly: GCF_032062135.1. Lineage (NCBI taxonomy): Eukaryota > Metazoa > Chordata > Amphibia > Anura > Pyxicephalidae > Pyxicephalus > Pyxicephalus adspersus. Next base: position 7,002,839 of record NC_092858.1, on the reverse strand, counting down.
AATAAATCAACCCCAATATCTGTTTTTATCAATTTGTAGGACACAAGTCATAAAAGAATCTTAAAAAAACAAATAAATTGATTGACTAAAGAAGTTTAACTGTTTACTTGTTGAATTATCACTTGGCAAAGTATAATTCACTCAGCTTAGTGAATGTGATAATAGATCAAATACCAAATCACATGCAAGGAAATCTAAAAAAAAAACAAAAAACATTTTTTCCTTTCACTTGATTGGATGGTTGATGTCAGCAGAGTTTTATCTCATTCACTAAGTGAAATATCCCTTACAAGGTGATCGTTCACTTTGCTATGTGAACAGTCTAAATTCCTTTAGTAAATCAGCCCCATTCAGTCCATATTTGCACACAGTAAAAGACCCCGTGTTTAATTTATGAAGTTACAGAAAAAAACATTCTGAGCTGCCAGAAATACAATGAACGTGTAAGTTGCTGCTTGAGTTTACAACATGTTGCCTCTTATACTATTCACTGGTGTCAGCCCTGTCTAGTTCCCTACTGCTGGGCTACACAACATCCATAACATGGAAAGGAGGCTGTCTGTAGTCCAGCAGGGGAGAACCATACTGACAACGCTACATGGGATGTCAGTGCAGCACAGTCAGAGTTGTCACCTCACTACAGGAATATAGGAGCTCACTGATTTTTTGGGGGATCAACAACATTTTCAAAGCAACAAGATTCACATTACCTCTCATGTCCCTGTGTTTATGTTGCCATTACAATACACTGTGCTGCAGTCCATCAGAAGCACATTCAGCCCTGCACTGTACAAGCCAGCCTGAAGGTCTTTCAGTGTTTTAACAAATCTCCCCTGAAGAAGCCTAGTCTGCGAAACGCGTCGGGCACAAAACTACAATTACTGTCTATACTTGGACTATGGACATAGGAACCTCACCTGATGTGATGGAGGAACTCTAAATAACCAAGAAAGGACATTTTGCTTGATATACTGTTTGATATGTGAATAAAGGTTTGTATGCTAACTTTTGCCCCCCCAAAATTTTTGCCTTTAAGTCCATCCAAGCCTGATGGTAATTGCACTGTGCACATCTTCCCGGTAACAGCGCAGCGTGCTCTAATCGCAGCAAAACAATTGGCTGAAATAAAATAAGCAGCCAATCACTGCCCAGTGCAGTGTGAATGCAGATTATGGACTTCTTGGACTATTTCTGACCTCCGCTCCTCTTTGCCCTTTAACTCTTATTGTTTAGCCTTGTAAAGGATTTCCATTATTTTGTATTCTTTGTTTCTTCTTGGCCATTTATGGTAACAATGTTTCCAATATAGCCCAAGTCACATGACTGCCATTCACCGACTTTTATAGGGAATTGGTCACCACAAAAGAATGTCGGAAGTTCGGTGGTTGGGTAAAGCGACATATTACTGCCCGGTGTGCAGCATGGTGCTATAATGTAACGCTAAGCTGATTGTTGCGGTTGCATTGTATTATTGCAGAATTTTATATCAAGGCAGCCAGTGATTGGTTGGCATGTAGATCAAATATTGATCAGAATTGTCTATTCTTTGCCTTCCTGTGCCCACTAGGACAAACTAATGAAATCAGCATGGAGTGTTCATAACAATCTGCAGCCAATAGGAAGACTCTCTGCTAATTACATATACAACATATATGCCGGCTCTCAGCAGGGAGCACTCCCATTGGTTGCTGGTTGCTCACTGCTGATATACATGGACCTGTTGGTTCAAGCAGGGGGCAGAAAGGAACTCAATCAGGGTGGTAATGGATGTGTTATGGTTATGCCAAGGCAATGATTGATAGCTCAATGATAAAAATTGTGCACCCATTGACCAGTAGAGAAATTAGTTGTTCAAGTTTGTACCAGTAGGGTGCGCTAAAGAGATGGTCCTTTATTTAGTGTCTCAGCCAATCAGCAAGCATGTGGGTGATCTGGCTGGGAAGGTATTTATATCTGAAATCCCAGAGAAAATAATTCTACCCTTGCCCCCAGCTCTCACTGTGATAGATAATTATTTATTTGGCCTAGGGTATGAAGAATAAGGTATAATTTCCTGGCTTCCCCCATGCTGTGAGTTTGGTTTCCTTGCATAACAATGCAGGACCAGCAGATCTGATATATATAAAAAACCATAGTGAGCATTTTCATTGGCTCCTCAGGGGATGTGATCACCCATATCATTATCAGCCAATGAATTGCTCAGCATCATAAGAGTATTTCACTTTTTTTAGCCAATAAAAAATTCTCACATGCAATACAATAAAGAAATCGCCTTTCACCTTAGAATCAAATTCATCTCCTGTGCTTTGCCTTCAAATCCCTCCACAGTCCTTGTTCCTTTTACCTTTCTGGCCTGATAGAAAAATACTCCCCCAGCCGCTATCTTCGCTCCTCCAATGACCTACTAATGACTTCCTCACTCATAACCTCATCACACACACGGCTCCAAGACTTTTCTAGAGCTGCCCCGACTCTCTGGAATGAGATGTCCAGGAACGGTCCAAGCAGGTTTCATTGTGCAAACATGATTTGTATAGCAAGTGAAAAGCGTAAAATGAACAAAACATCTGCTTGTCAGAGCCACTTACTAAACTGAGGTCAGTTCCTGAAATACAGGGGGTCCTGTAAAGCAGCACTTGCACCTTTTTAGCATTCCGTTCACACCCAACCTTTTCACCCAGCAGCAGGCTTGAGATAGAGAGAGAAAGAAATGGATACAGGGAGAGTATTGTCTTTTATGGCTTGTCTATTTATATATATTAGGAAATATTGCTTTTCAGATCAGATTAAGTGACACCAATGTTATGTGGGTGTGATATTCTTCATAATGGAAATAGAATTCTTCCTATTGACCGCCATGCTAATGTATGAGCTGTGGATATAGCAATCATTGAACGGATTCCCTGAAGATCTGGAAGTTATTTCAAGGCTTCTGCCAAAGGTTGGATAACACCGATCTCAATCATTATTATTCATCCAGACCATGGCTGAGCATTTCTGAATAATTATATTGCTCTTTTATATGACATGTAAGGAATATAGCCATGCAGCTAATTAATATTAATATTAAACAGTATAGAGCTTCAGTAAAGATCGGTTCGTTCATTCCTCTCCATTGATTTGTAATAAATCAATGTTAGCAAGTAGAAGAAAGAAAGAGGTTTGAGGCTTGAGATTCAATGCAAAATGGTAATTATGTACTTGTACATTAATGATCCATACATAATAATAAAGTGTAAATGTTTCCAGTGTATCCCTCCTCTTGTTAACACTCACAAGGTAGAGATACTTATCCTACACATTTAATTTTCTAGTACATAATATGGCATCTATTTAGGTCACGTACGTGCCAACACGTTTCGACAAATAATGGCTTCTTCAGGGATTTGTTGTTGCAAAAGCTGTCTCTATATGGTAAAAGCAGAATAGGAACAACATATAAAATTTATATTTTGAACATAATCATCAGATTAATATTCAAAGATAAATTCAGTGTGTATCTAGAAAAGTTTGTATGTGAATATGAAATAACATATCAATCAATAAGAATAAACATACCATATACATATAACCAATATTATTGTTATGCAACCATGTTAATTCTATTAGTTCATAATGCAATATATAAATACCATTTTGGAAGCTTTACTGTGTTCATATTGAAAAAAAACACACCAATACCATGCTCTCTAAATATCATACAATATATAGATAATAACTTATTCGGGTTTAAAGAAATGATTCATAATTATTCTGATATTGTCATATTGTATCTTTCTTCTACTCAGTAGTAGTTTTTATATAGCTCCAACATATTATGCAGCCCTGTACAATAAGGGTTGCAAATGACAGACAGATACAGACAGTGACACAGGAGGAGCTGGTGAATAGCAGGTGATCCATGGTGAATGTCTATGGATTCTGATCCAATGCAAAGTCTGCTTTCTGTCTAAAGCTTTGTACACATGTCATATGATTCCTATTTGAGATGAATGTTCATGCTCGGGGGAAAATCTGACATGTGTACAGTGATCCCCAATGGAGAGAAGCTCAGCGGGGTGCCACTCGCTCATCCTTTCCGTCTCCTCTCCATAGAAGAGAACAGCACTCGTTCATCCATTTAGCAATGGAATCAATCACGAACAACATTCATCTGATGTCTGTATGGGGCTTGAATCAGGGAAACAAGTTCTGCACCGATGGTGAATATTATTTCACTGCACCTGCATGAGCTGGTTGGTAGGTTTGGCACCAACTTATATTTCATGATGGGTCAGGTCCCGGATTTCAGATTTCCCATCTCATGCTCTCCTCATCCATAAAATAAAGATACAAATACATTTCCTCGGATTGTTTCAGCACATCCTCCACCTTTCTTTCCATGTTTCCCTTTATACCAAGTGCAGCCGCACAGTAATAAGCGTCTTGTAAAATCTCCATCTTCCCCAAACAATGCGGCCTTTTATATTTCAAGCTTGGAGCCGAGCCTGGGCGCCCTTGTAAACAAAGTGAGCGGAATGGCGCAGAACCGGCCCAGGGTATAAAAAGTTGTGTTTTACTACATCACCTGTCCCCCCTCCCTGCAATAATACCTTGCCAGCTTGTAGTTTTATTGCTGAACCAATCATAAAATACAAAACATCACCAGCTGTCTCTTTTGCCCCAAATCTTTCCCTGCCACATGGTGGCTTTATTTTGTGGTTGTTGCTTACATTGCATGGTGCATGCCCTGCGCAGTGTTCGGTCCGGCTCTATTTGCAGGACCAGATGATGACAAGGATGGAGGAGACCTGGAAGAGTTTGGTGGTGGATGGAGGATGGTGGCTTCAGGGAATCCGGGTTTCTGTTCCTGAGAGAGTGGGGAGGATGAGCAAGTGCTGTGCTCTCCATCATAGGAGTGAATGGTGGTCATTCCTCATAAGTTATTCATCAATACACCATGGCAGATTGATGAATAGCATCAAGGGATCGATGCACACCATAGATATTCACCAAAGACAAGAAACTATTATCTGATGTGTATATGAAGCCTCAGGGAGTAAATCCAGTGTCTACTTAGAATGTTAAAGGAGTATGGCAGCCATTGGGGGGTGCAGTGTAAGGTAAGTACAGTGTTGCATTCCCCCCGACGTAAATGAATATATTACCCTCATAGTGCAGTGGCATTTTTTCTTTTTTTATATAGTTTAACTTCAAAAGCAATCAGCTGGCACTGAGTGAATGTAAGTCTGTCTCCTCCTATTGTGTGATACTTCCCCCACCTCCTAGATTGTAAGCTCTTCGGGGCAGGGTCCTCTCCTCCTCCTGTGTCACTGTCTGTATCTGTCTGTCATTTGCATCCCCTATTTAATGTACAGCGCTGCGTAATATGTTGGCGCTATATAAATTCTATTTAATAATAATAATAAAAATAATATTACCTAGAACTGGATTTGGCAAACCCGGAACAAATGGAGAACCGGGAACAAGTCAGATTCACTCATTCCTATTGGTGAAGTTTCTGCATTTTCCTCGGTCTGCACTATGGCTGTGGACAAACAATGGACTATTGCAATCTATATGGGGATGGTATTATATTATTATTAATAAACAGGATTTATATAGAGCCAACATATTACGCAGCGCTGTACACTAAATGTCAAAGGAGGAGCTGGGGATGCTCAAAGTGGTCGAGGACACCTGAAATTCTCGGGTGGATGGATGCAGAACCAGGAATTATGGCACAGAGTCCCGACATGGGACTATCCGAGATATCTAGAAGGACCGAGGGTGACTCAGCCCCCCAGGATTCACCTAAATTGTCAATTTGGGGAGGACTGGCCCTTTACCTGCTAGCAATTGTAATAAAATAAATTAAATTGTAATAAAAAATGCAACTTTCAATGGTTACAGAAAGTTCCCTCGCCTTTAGTCCCGATCAGCCAATGCTCTCTTTGCTGTCAGAATTCCAAAACAGAAATTCCTAAGAGCCAATAATGTCTACGAACCGAAAAATGAACTCATTTTAAAATCATGGCCCGACTTTCCTTGTAAATACCAAACAAAAAGAAAATGCCCATAAACTGTCCTTTGTGCACGGATTTTGTTTTTTTCCCCGGCTTGTTGCTAAGTTGCGTATTGTTTTCCGGCTGTTTTGTGTGCGGCTCTTTCAGTGACTATATTGGCCTGACCATAATTAGATCAGTGCCATCATTCCCGCCATCCCCATTCTTCTCCCCCATTACCATGATAAAGACACTTTGTGCTGCCAGCTCTGCTGCTTTCTGCTGTGGCAGGGTGCAAAGCTGGGCATGGACTATGAGATGTATGAGGGGCAAGTGATCGATATTTCCCTGATCGCTGATTTTTGATTGGTCTAACACTACAATGGAATTCTTTTTGGATCAGAACACTGTCATTGCTGGTGGACGTAGCCAACAGGAGAATCCTGTGCTGAACTGACTTGGGGTCCCTGTTGGCTAAGCTGCATCCGGGGCCCTTGTGCAGTTGTACACTATGCACCCCTTTATCTCCACCTGCTACCTTTACACTGCTATCCAACCATCGATGGATCAAGTGCATTGGATCAATGAAAAGAATGGCCCATTTCCCTAACAATGCTTTGTGGATTTTTGCCCAAAGTTCATGAATAGTCTTGAATAGATGTTTTTATCAAATTGAATGATGAATCTTGTGAGTCCCTCCCCAAAAACCCAACACTAAGCCGGCCATACATACATTGGTATGTGCAAAATCTAATAAATGATCAATAACTATATTGATCAGATTTTGATAGAAATATGTTTCTTGGAATTAGTGTTACCTGCTGTTTAAATTTGGGTACAAATTCTGCCAATGAGAGCGCCCCCTGCTGTATACTAAAAGAATCAGATGCGTTCTCATTTGGTGTACAGCAGGGGGCGCTTTCATTGGTTGGTTGGAGTGCTTTCTGGTGCATTGTTAACTAGTTGGCCCTGCTCTGGAAAGAATCTGTTCAAGCCACCATTGCTTAGATTTGTACTGTTTTTGCAGCCATTAATAGCTCTCTGCTTTCCATCTACCCCACAC
>NC_092858.1:6993914-6995308 GCF_032062135.1 Pyxicephalus adspersus | reverse complement strand
ATGGCACATGAGTGATCAGAAGGGGAATAATCTTTCAGAATCTTTTTTTTCTAGATTTTCCTCCTTTAAAATTGGGTGCGTCTTATATTCTGGAGCGTCTTATACGGCGAAAAATACGGTATGTACTATAAATATGTAAAGTGGCTAAATGTAAAAGTTAGCGCCCCCTGCAGACTTACCGCTCCGGACGACCAGAGCTGATCATTTTTCTGGTTGAATGATGGCTTTGCCCCTTAAAATACCCCAGCTTGTCATAGACACACCCTTGCATGAATTTTTTTCATTTGTTCCTCATAATGCCCAAACCAATCATGTGACACCCCGCCGTGCTCTCCTCTTTTGACTTGTATAGCGATCGGTCCCTATTGGTCGTTCATGGATTCATTTTGACGGATCCATGAACTACGTTGGGCGACCACTGTAGACGTCAGATGAACAAGGGCAGATATGTTTGGACTCTATTCCCTCTGTAGATTTTTCTATAGAGAATGAGTGTAGATAGATTGATAATCAGAAGAACAAAAAATGGAAAAAAGAAAACTAATGCAGTCACCACATTTAGGGAAGTTTTTGTTTTCAGGTTTAGATATGTTTTAACTACAGTAAAGAAAAGTGAGAGATACAACCTCTATGGCCAGGCTATGGTGTCTGGCAGGGGTACTTGGATTATTCTGATAGCTAAGTGGTATTTCAGATCTTTTGGAGGACTGACCACATATATACTCTACTCCTTGCCTGGGCATAGTTTTACCTTACAGTTTCTATAACTATAACTGTTTCTGTAAAACATCAGCTATGTAGACTTATTTTATTCTTTAAGAAGGGTGGGGGAAGGCAAGATGACATAATGCTGCCATTTACTGCCCACTTATTTCCACCAATGTGCCCCCCGTTGCCACCATATTGTTACAATACCATGCTCATTGCCAGTGTTCTGATATCCTTGCCTGTTTGTTGCCCACAAATGTTATATTTGCTACCTATGTACCAATTCCCTATTCATTCTCCATGCATTGTCATAATTTCTTATTTACTACCTAAATATTCTCATAATTTCCTGTTTGGTGCGCATGTATTCTCGGAATTTCTCATGTGTAGCTCATGAACTGTCAGAATTTTCAATATTTTGCCTATGTATCATCTCAATTTCCCATTTGTTGCCCATGCATTGTCCTAACTTCTTATTTGCTGCCCATATATTATCACAATTCCCAATCTGTTGCCCATGTATCATCACCACGTTTCATTTGCAGCCCGTGAACTGTAAGAATTTCCAATTTGCTGCCCATTAGTTGCCCATGTATTATCACAATGTATTATTTGTTGCAATGTATTATCACAATGTAATATTTGCTGCCCATGTGTTATCACAATGTATTATTTGATGCCCATGT
>NC_092858.1:6990396-6993225 GCF_032062135.1 Pyxicephalus adspersus | reverse complement strand
TGCCCATGTATTATCACAATGTATTATTTGTTGCCCATGTATTATCATAATTTCCAGTTTGGTGCTCATGTATTATCACAATTGCTTGTTTGTTGCCCAGATATTGCTACAAATGCCGTCATTTACATTAGTTGCCCACCTACTATTAGGAATACCAGGAAGCTGCGGGTATTTTGCCATGTTTGGCCGTGTTTCCTGATTTTAATACTTTGGGTTTCTACCTTTTTTGGTCATAATGGTTTTAGGAACTGTTTGCACCTGTGCTTCATAATACACATGATACACATCAAAAGGTGTGTTACTTGGCATGACATTGGTTTAAGGGACACACATCGGGAGGTGTAAAGTGTGGCTCTGGACCCTCCTCACCCAAGTCTCTTCTGCACAGGGGTCCACTTTTGGCTACATCTTCCACTGATTAGTTCTATAGGGTCTGGTCCGCCTACTGACACTACATAGAGTAAGATAGTTCAGGTATAATTTTTTTTCATCTGTCAATATATATGGTGGGCACTCACCATGCACACCTTTTCATGTGCTACAAATGCATGGTTGGAGCTTTTGCAACAAATGAGCTTACGATCTTAATATAAAACCTGTTGGAATCAGCTCGGGTGCAGGTTAAAAGGAGGTCAACTGCAGGTCAGAAAAAGGTCAACTGCAGGTTAAATACAGCTGTCAATGAATTCTGAATATTCTCTCTAAATGGTCTGTAGAACCTCAAACTGATGCCAACAACACAACAACCCCACCACAAATCCCCCACCGCACCAGGAGAGTATTTCATTCATCCATATGTGTATATATTATATATTGTAAGTGCACCAACACAAACTAACAAATCCGAACATACACTGTCCTTCAGATTTACCAAAATTGTCCAACATTAGGGCAAATCCTAACAGTCCATTCAGTTTGTTTATAAATGGGCCTTACATTAAGTATTTTTGGATCTGTGCAGAAGTTCCATTTTTGTGGAAGCAGTGGTCTCTCAGTAGAGGTCAGACACACCCTCTGAGCTAGAATTCTCCAGTCAGTACAGAGTATGAGCTTTGTTTCTTGGATAGCCCCAGCTCCAAAGTCCCATGCTCTTAATAACCATTGCTGAAAATGTAGAATGAACACGATCTCTACAGACAATCACAAACTTTATTATTGGACAACAAACATCTGATGCGTGTACACATCTTAATTGGTCAAGGGCAACCTCTGCAGAGAGCCCACTGCTTCCACATAGAAAGCAAAGGACCTTTCCTGGCAGCATGCTGGCAGGTCACAGGCTTTTCTACTCAGGCTGTTGCTACTTTCTCATAACAAACTATAATATATATTTTTTAATGCTTTTGGATTATATTCTGCTTTTATAAAAATACAAAAATATCTGCAGAAAAAAGAGTGTGACTTTTTTTTCTCTCTCATGTCACCTTTACCATTCCCTGTGAAATGTTATTTACGGTATCGCAATAAAATGAAGAATCCCCCCCTTCCCCCGGCCCGCCGGTCTCCTCCTGTTTTTTCCTGGCACAGCGATCAGTACGTTATTTTCCCTTTAATTTAACAAGTCCAGCAGCTTTTCCAGTTAAATGGACTGTTCATTATTGAGCCCCATTTAGGCTGAGCCGTGTAGCACAGTTTAATGAATCCCCGGCACAAAGCTTCCTTTCAGCGGCCGGGAAGAATGGAGCCCTATTTAGGCTCTGCAGGCTGTATGTCAAAGCCGGCCCATAATGCTTGTCAGACGGGGCCAGAAATTCCCACTGATACAAGAATGTCATCAGATTAAGGCACCATTAGGAAGTGACACCATAGACCTGGAACGGTGACACTCACTTTGCTGGAGGAATTTTCCCAGAGGAACGTCCTGGTGGCTTAAAAACAACAACAAAAAAAAAGATAATGAGCTGACCATAAAAACATTTGGGCATGACATGGCCCGTTATTTTTAATGCAGCCCCTGTAGAGCCGGGCCATTGCTGTAGTTGTGTGTTGGGTTTTTTTTATTAGTGTTATGAATGTCCCACCTTCTTGTCTCCATGCACCCCCAGCGGCCTGGTAACCCCCGATTTGATGGTATTTTTCCAAAGACACCAAACTAAATTTGGGGGGGGGGCAGTTAACCTATCTGCATGGTTTTTGGTGTTTGAGAGAAGAACGTGCAAACTCCTTCCAGGGTCTAGGCTAGGACTGTACAGACAAGAGTGAGCCAACCATGACAGTTTTAGGGTCTCCAATGCAAAGTTCTCCAAGACCATAGACTATCATGGGAGAAGCTGATACAGCAATAATGCTATTATATAATACAGTGGTCCATCTCAGGCTCAACCACAGTCCCATCCTCTTCTACCTAAAGTGGAACTAAACTTAAAACTGCCAAAAAAAGAAAAATACACTTACCTTCAATCCCACAGTGCATTCTGATCCATCTAGAGGTGTCTTGCATCGGGTCCTGCGCCGTCCTGGCATTTGACCCAGAGCATGCGTGAGATCGGCAATTGTTCTCTTTGCATGAAAAGGCTCCTTCTCTAATCCCAAGATGCTCTGGCATGCACAGAAGGAGCACCCAAGAGCCTTCCATGATGCGTGGCGTAGGTAACCCGGGAGGTTTTGCGCTCCCATTCATTAAGGGGGGGTGCTGCACTTTTTTTTTGCAAAAAAAGGGTGTTGCAGTTATAAAAATACAGTCACCAGAATTTTTAGTTTTTAGAGTTTTTAATTTTTAGAGTTTAGTTCCTGTTTAAGTAAATGAGACATTTTTTGCAAATCACGGCTCTTTTTTTTCCTTTTACAGCGGGCTACATCACCCGATCTCATGTAATATCAGGTGACGTG
>NC_092858.1:6982385-6989332 GCF_032062135.1 Pyxicephalus adspersus | reverse complement strand
GAATGCTGCAGCCAGACTCATCCATCCTTCCCTCCGCTCCTCTTCCGCTGCATCTCTTCATTGGCTTCCATTTCACCTTAGAATCAAATTCATCTCCTGTGCTTTGCCTTCAAATCCCTCCACAGTTCTTGTCCCACTTACCTTTCTGACCTGATAGAAAAATACCCCCCTAACCGCTCTCTTCGCTCCTACTAATGATTTCCTCACTCATAACCTCATCACACGCACGGATACAAGACTTTTCTAGAGCTGCCCTGACTCTCTGGAATGGTCTTCCTCCTCCTATTCAGCTTGTTCTTACTTTCTGCTCAAAATCCAACGCTTCAACCTCACCTACCCGTCTTCTTCTGTCTCCTAAACCCTCACCACTTCCCACCATTCCATATCCCCCTCCTATTGTGTGATACTTCCCCCACCTCCTAGATTGTAAGCTCTTCTGGGCAGGGTCCTATCCTCCTCCTGTGTCACTGTCTGTATCTGTCTGTCATTTGCAACCCTTATTTAATGTACAGCACTGCGTAATATATTGGCACTATATAAATCCCAAGTAATAATAATAATAACTAAATAAGAAATAATAACCAATAAATTGTATAATAAATTTGGATACAAATACAAATGTGCCAGATTTTTTTTTTCATTTTTGTGCAAAGTGTTAAAAAGTTTACATATAATATCACTGAATCCATTTATGTGTGGAAGTTCTAGCTTCTGTGATTGCTGGGGGGCAACAGCTGTGTTTTAGGGCAGCTGATTCATTTTGGTTCATTTGGGTCCATTTTAAGTTAGATTGTCTGTTGATCTACCAGGATTTCAGACACCAGGATTGGCTATTGGGTACCAAAACTTGGACCAGAGCCATGGCTGTTGCTATAGGGAGGTGTTGAGTTATTGACCAGTTGGGACCTCTCATTGACATATTTTATGTGTTACCACCAGGCTCTCTGATGCTTTATCTTGGAAGATTTGAGAAGCTTTTAAAAAGTTCTCTGTTTGGTTTTTATGGTAGAAAAAGCAATCCTTTCCTTCAATAAATCTGTCTTCCCATTCCTGAATTCTGCACATCCTCCATGCCTTTACAATATATTTCCGTTGCAATGTTATAACTACTTTGGTGAGTTGGAATAGCTTCCTTACCCCAATAACCCTCGGAGCTGTGCCGGTGGGAGCTTTTGCCACCAGCTGGACACATAATCTGGCCATAATCTGTATTATACTTGTACATTTTTTTCCATTATTTACACATTTTGGAGCATTGGAAAAAAAAAAAACAACAAAAGCTGGAGTACAAATAGCATAATGTGCACAGGTTCAACTTACGGATTCTTAACACAAGGAAAAAAAACTTTATTTGATCCATGTTATGTAACCTTTAGGTTTATGTTTCATTGACTGGGCTAAAATAACTATAACTTTTTAGTGAGCCACTACAGTATGATAGGAGCTCAACCATGGCCCTGGACCTGAAAATAAAGGATCCCTGGGGCCATTTTGGATCTGCGGTGGGCTGCAGCAGTATATCAGAGCTGATCCACGGTGCAGACCTTATTTGTGCATGCAGCTGCAGCAGGGCACGATGCAGTTTGCAAACACAACATATTGCATTTGATCATGAAGTTGTGGTCTGAAGATCTGTGCCAAAATGTATTGCCCATGGTGTGGTTTGCCTCTCCCGGTCACACAGCAGCAGTTTGCTATACGTCCAGGAGTCTTTATCCTGGTGTGTTTAGCTTTGGGAATTGAGCTTAGTAACTGCTTAGCCTTTTATTTGTAAATCTAAACTGTCATTTCCTGGTCCACCAGCTTACTGTTCAATACTATATAGTTGGGAGCAATACTGACAAATACTATAAATTCACAATTCATCTCAGATGGATTCATAACAACAGATCAGTGAAAAAAAAGGAAAAAAACAATTTAACTAATAGAAGTCAGTCCAATAAATGTTTTTTATTATTATTAAGATTTTTATTGTTTTATTATTTTCATATACAACCAAGATATAATATACATACTTCATAAAACAAAACTCACAGTATAGTATACATATAGTGAGAATATCATAGGAATAGTGTTCAAATTTACTTATTTCTATACAGTGTTACCCACTCTTTTAAATAGTGATTCCGGGGAAGAAAACTTCCTAATGATCTTAATACATTTTCTTATTAGACAGGTTCTCTTTAACCACCTGAGCGTTACACTGATGTCTGGATTTCTGTACCAAAAGCGGTACATTGTTTTTCATGAAATTTTTCTTTTAAATTGTAGACCTGTAACTTACAGAAATATGTCCGAACAAGGGTCTAGTAGATATCATGAATAAAAAAAAAAGTTTGTAACACACAATCATGTAAAAAAAAAAATACTTTTAATAAAATTAAATAAAATACACAAAAATCAGCTTAAACAAGAATACATAAATAAATGAAAAATACTGAAAATGCGATAATTCGGTATACTGTATAGTAATATATTTTTCTAAAACACCTCCCTAGTGTCCAACCGTCCAACGTCACATACCTATAGACAAAACCACATAACTATATTTTCTGTTATTTTGGATTGGATTGGATACAGGACTTTGTATTGAATCCAATACAAAATATTTGAATTTCCAGCTACGACCCCCATCGACAGGCGCACGCACGGACATCATCAGGAATCGCCGAGGGACGCGTACGCGAACGCCGGGTATTCTAATTCTTTCCGTACTTCCATGCAAAAAGTGTTAAATTTTTTGCATGGAAATTTATTTTAGATTGTAGGCTATAATTCACCGAATTACTCAATAATTACTTATAATTCACCTAATTACCGCATAACTCACTGAAATATGTCCAAAATTTTATAGGTGAGTAGAACAGGTGAGTAGAATAGTGACAGAATGGATCATCGCAGCGGGGACCAGGTAAGTGATTGGGATTTACATAGTGAGAAAAGTTCGGGTTTATCGATTTTTGCAAAATCGATCAACCCAAACCAAGGTCGGGTTTGCCGGCCGGGTGGTTAATTCCACGTTCCTCTATATACAAGTGCACAAAATGTTACAATCAAAAATATTATAAGCGAAAAAGTGGTGAAATATAACAAACATATATTCAAACACATGAGGAAATGTCAATATATTTGTATCTATATATCTCAAATCTATTTTCTAACTCACTAAACATAAAGACCTAAAACACTCAGGTCTCTCAAATAATCTCTTCTTGATTCAGAATGTCACAATATTGCACATTGTCTTTAAACCTTATCCAGGGGGTCCAGATGGCTATGAATATTGGGGATGTATCTCAATATTCATGGTAGTCTTCCTTTAGTTTACATGTTTCTTCCACCCCCACGTAACCAACTCTTCAATGATGGTTCCTTTGGGTCCTTCCAATACTTTGGGATCTGAGTCTTAGCTACAATAAGAAGGAAGGACACCAAAGAACGTTTATTACTATTCCATTGCATTTGAAAACAATTAAAGAGTACATTTCAGGGTATAACCTCCACTTTACACCCTGTTATTACCTCAATCAAATGGATAATAAATGTTTTTTATATTTATTTGCTTGAGTAAGCTCCAGATTGAGCAGTAGGTTGAGTAAGGGGGGCATTAGATTTTGCCAGACACTATTGAAATTCTGGCTAGTGGTGGTCATGGTTCTAAAGTCATTGTCCACCAGGACTACACCAGTTGATTTAATTTCCCAACAGATCCAAGTCAGAATTTTACCACTGCTCCACTTCTGGTTATAAGCAATGGCCATGCCTAAGGATTATCACGGGACAGAAAAACAGACACACAATGGAACAAGCAAGGATAAGCAGCAATTCAGACAAGGGGGCATTGTAAGGTTTCAGAATGAAATTATAGATTTTTACATGACAGAGAATAGATAACCTTAATTTGCAAGTTTGTGCTGATTTGGTAATCCCATGGCTTGGTTCATACACAACGTCATGTCATTGACAAATGCCACTATATTTCTTTCTAGGTGAACTGGAAGGTGCAAACTGGACCTGAATGCAAAAAAGAGAAGATTTATTTTATAGGGAAAAAGTAGAAATGTTAGTTGTGTCTGAGCAGGGCTTTTGTCTTGAGTTACTCTTCAAATATAGCAGTGCACTTCCCGGTATGTGATGGTGCCAAGGCAATCCTGTGCTATAGCCTCGTTGATGTATAAATTTACTGTAGGAGCTCTGGGAACTGCTGGTTTTAGGAGATTTAGGATAAGATTTGAAGATGACAGTACGGTCCTGCTTATTGTTCTCCTTCCTGGAGGCTCCGACATGAGGAAGCAAAGCCCTGCCTCTATCAAGATGGGCACTTCCATGGGCATAGTGCAGAACAAGGCATGCTAAGGACTTGGTTTAATTTTGAATGCTTCTCATATAATTCAATGACAGGTTCATTTGGCCCACAGTTGACCTTCCCATTCCCATAGAATTGTATGGGAACGCAAAACCCATGAGAACAAAAGCCTATTGATACCAGTCCTAAATCAGCAATGGGAAAAGATCGGCTGCATGGAGACCATTGGCAATACCTTTCACCAGTCCTGTGCCCTCTGCTTGTTTTTTGTAAGGAACAGAAGAAAGAAGAAAGAAAGAACAAGGCTTCCAAAAGCAGAAACCAATTATGATAAAGATTTTTAGATTATTTTCTAACTTGTATGAAAGGTTCCAATCTAATGTCATGTTCCAATGTGGAGTTATTTTTGGCACAGGTCCAGGATATAATTGGGGTTAGGGTTAGCTCTCTAGGTTAAGGTTAAAATATTTTGGGCTCTGGAAATGAACTTTTATAACCCCTACAAGCCATATAAAGCCCACTGCAGACCCAAAACACCTTTAATTCTCTGTTCCCATACGTGGTGCCATATTGGCCAATTTCAATGCTTTATTCTCTATTCTCATTTAAATTTTAGCAAACCAAAAACCTAATTCTACTCTTCTCTACCACAGAACTATTATTCCTAGGCTAACCATTAACAGATATTTGTAATTATCTTATATATCTTTTAATATATTGAATTTTCTCCAGTGGACTGTTTTTCTATTTCCAAATCCCTGCACATTTCGTCTGGGTGGTTTCCATTTCCTTCTTCAGTATTTAGGCAGCCATGCAGGTTAAATGCAATTATGCATTCCCTATAATCTCTAATCCCTACCTATAGTATGCAAATGGCCCTCAGTACAAATGAATGGAGGGTTCCCAGGGCCATGGTCTGGGGTCACCGCTATTTTTAGGAGGCAATAAAGTGCCCCCAGTCAACTGAGGCTGAGCCCCTTAAGCTGTTTACTTGAATGAGTTTAGCCTGGGATAATGGGATACAGCTTTTTTTTTCGGATTTTCCCCCGGATATTTGTTCATTTTGCATTCACTTTTTATATTGCCTCATTAACCCCTTAGCCGCTAAGCTGGACATTTCCCCCCCTGTGCAGTGTGTTCAAATGGCCATGTAATGCTTCCTGAATGGCTGAAGATCAGATTATCCACTTCACTGGAAAAAGAAGGTCTTAACTCGGAGGTGATCAATGTCCCGGCTCTGGCCTTTTTCTCCGGAATGCTGCTTAAAGAGGACCTGTCACCTTTCACATATGGGATTCTCGTTTGTAGGGTGAATAACATGCTATTTTAGATTCATTCTGTAATACAAAAAGGAAACATGTATGTAAAAAGGTCTTAAAGCTGAATTCTTGGCCCATCTCTCATCCTTTCCCTTAAATTCTAACCCCATTTTTTTACATTTTTTGTATTATATTTACTATTAGCTGCAGTCTTTAGGCTGATCAGGTGATGCACTCAGGTGAGTTTACCAATTCTAGTGGTGTGTGGTCCCCAATGACAAAATGGCACTGACGTGATGGTGCCAGCGCCACTTCTGCACCTATATACAGTTATGCCATAAGTCTCCTTGTATAATCCAGGGATGGATTTTGGGGTGGTGGGGTCAAACTGGGCAGTTCTCCAGGACCTCCAGCTTCTGCGGGGCTCCAATTGATCCAGGTACAGGTACTTAGATTATTGTGCTAATAAACCCCCCAGCTCCATAATCACCCATGGCCCTAGTTTTACCTACACCCGTCCCACATAGTGCTTCAGGTTAACTGGCACTGGAAAGTCTGAGCTGCTCTTTTATTTATAAGATGTGTTTGTTAGCATTAAAATACAAATATTCTTAGAAGCAAATAAAGCAGAATATGTGCAGGGATTTATCAGAGGAACCTTCATTCACAACCAGCAGAGTATAAAAAATGTAGGCTGCACCACATGGTGAATGTTTGGTATGCTACACCTAATGCAGGACTAGAAGAGACAATGGAAGGGTGAATGTGTGCAGGGTAATATACAGAAAGGGAAAGCAAAGTATAATACCTAGTACTTCTGTATATGGGGACTTACTACCTTTCCATCCATGGTATATGGGCACTTACTACCCTCCCCTTTATGATATATGGGCACTTACTGCCTTCCCTCTCATGGTATATGGGCACTTACTACCCTCCCCTTTATGATATATGGGCACTTACTGCCTTCCCTCTCATGGTATATGGGCACTTACTACCCTCCCCCAATGATATTTTGGCACTTACTACCCTCCCTCTCATGATATTTGGGCACTTACTAACCTCCCTTTCATGGTATATGGGCACTTACTACCCTGCCCTCAATGATATTTGGGCACTTACTACCCTCCCTTTCATGGTATATGGGCACTTACTACCCTTCCTTCCATGGTATATGGGCACTTACTACCCTCCTTCTCATGGTATATGGGCACTTACTACCCTCCTTCCATGGTATATGGGCACTTATTACCCTCCTTCTCATGGTATATGGGCACTTACTACCCTCCCTCTCATGGTATATGGGCACCTACTACCCTCCCTTTCATGGTATATGGGCACTTACTACCCTTCCTTCCATGGTATATGGGCACTTACTACCC
>NC_092858.1:6814480-6982378 GCF_032062135.1 Pyxicephalus adspersus | reverse complement strand
CATGGTATATGGGCACTTACTACCCTCCCCCCAATGATATATTGGCACTTACTACCCTCTCTCTCCTGGTATGCCAGATGCCAGTGTAGAGAACAAGTCAGGATAAAGAAATAAAAAGCAAGGTACATGGGCACATACTACCCTCCCTTCCATGGTATATGGAATAATTGCACTGTTTGCAATTTTTATGTTTTATAATAAATAAAGTCAAAATAAAAATTCTAAAATGGTCCTATATTCTGAATGACAATCCTTTATATTGCACTAAATTCACAAACTGTACTAGAGACGGTAAAACAAGGGAGGCGCAGCGTGACGTCAGTGTAGTGTTAAGTTGAACGAGCCTTACGCTTCAGTATTGTTTCCACCATTACAACAATCACCCCGCTCCGCCATACCGATTCTCATCCGATTATTTTATTTTATTAGTTTATTTCAGTTATACCTTCTATATTTAATGGCATCAAATAGTTTGACTTTGATAACTATCATTTCTTGTTTGGTCTTAGAATGAAATAAACCCATAATGAGTGAGAAAAAGCAAACCGATATTTTACATTTCTTTAGTAATACCAAAGATACTACAACTAATGATAATAATAACAATAGTAATACTTCACATAACCGTGAGCTGATCAATGAATCAGAGCCGCCACAGTCCTTGTCAGCACCATTAGGAAGATCATTATTATACAAATGTATTTATCTTTTTTTAAAAAAATCATAATAATCGTCCGTGGAATTTAAAATGATGAATTTAGTGGTTTAGTGAGGTCTGAAAAGTTTGGGAAGCGCTGTTCTAAGACATGCAGCACAAGCTGAGGTTTCAGCATGTTCAGCTTGATGACACAATTACCATCTACTAATCAGTGCAGCCAAATGCCTTGGTGGCCATAAGCTCATGCATCATTCAAGCCCCTTGACCAGCGTTTCTCAACCAGGGTTTCTCCAGAAGTTTCTAGGGGTTCCTCGCACAACAGGCAATTTTCAGATTGGTATAAGTGACCCCAATGAACTTTTAGGCTATCTGTAAGGATGACATTTTCCCAGTGGCCAGCAATGTGCATCTTACCCATTGACCACCATGATAATGTACTGTGATCTGTGGCTATAGTAAGTATAGTAGGGGTCCCCTTAGGACCTAAAGTTATTTCAAGGGTTCCCCCATGGTAAAAAGTTTGAGAAAAGCTGCCGTGGAAAGAATTATGAATTCAAAGTAATTAAAAAAAATGTATTGGCTTTATTTATACATTATTGGGGGAACCCTTGATATAACTTTCAGGTCTTCAGGGAACCCCTCCCATAAATATTATGTCCACAGATCACAGTATATTAATGTGCTGATCACTTTATCAGCTTGGTCAAGGATACACTGGCAGACACCATTGGCCAATTCCAGGAAGGTATATTATTTTTATCAATAAACAGGATTTATATAGCACCCACATATTACAGAGCGCTGTACATTAAATAGGGGTTGCAAATGACAGACAGATACAGACAGTGACACAGGAGGAGGAGAGGACCCTGTCCCAAAGAGCTTACAATCTAGGAGGTGGGGGAAGTATCACACAATGGGAGGGGGATATGGATTGGTGGGAAGTAGTAAGGATTTAGGGAACAGAAGACAGGTAGGTGAGGTTAAAGCATTGGGGTTTAAGGTTTTTTTTAAATGAACAGAAAGAAGGTACCAGCCGAATAGGACGAGGAGACCATTCCATAGAGTGGGGGCAGCTCTAGAAAAGTCTTGGAGCCCTGCGTGTTATGAGGTTATGAGTGAGGAAGTCATTAGTAGGTCATTGGAGGAGCGGAGAGAGCGACTAGGGGAGTATTTTTCTATCAGGTCAGAAAGGTAAGTGGGACAAGAACTGTGGAGGGATTTGAAGGCAAAGCATAGGAGCTTAAATTCGATTCTAAGGTGAAATGGAAGCCAATAAAGAGAACTACAAAGAGAGGCAGCAAAAGAGAAGCGGTGGGAAGGATGGATGAGTCTGGCTGCAGCATTCATAATAGAATATGCTGGAAAAACCAGCATAAAAGTGATCATTTTTGTTTTTCCCAATAATTTAGCACCAGAGGTCTGTGCTATGTTCCTCTCTCATCTTCCTCTAAACATGAACAGCCTGAGAATTCTGGTGTTCAAAACAAAACAAAAACAAAAACAAAAAAAAAATCATGCCAATAAAAATAACACCAAAAAAGGAAAAAGAAATAAAATATATAAAAATCTTTTTTTAGTTTACATTTTTTTTTATTATTAAAATTTATTATTTTTATTTATTATGAAAATAGAATTTTTGATACTTTTGAAATTATTTTCTGGTTATTAGTTTATAAACCTACACTACAAAAAAAAGTAAAAAAAAATAACTATTTGTTTTTTTCCAGGCCTGAATAGAACCAGGGGCTTGTATTTTGTCTCCTGAGTGAAGGAAAGGAGCACAGAGCTTTCTTTATTTCAGGTCTTGCATGATGTATCATTCCCTCCCCATGGATTTAGTGAAAGCTGATACCATTAGATGTAGCCCTCCTACTTATCTCCCCCTCCCACTCTTTTCAGCTTCTGTGTTTCTGGTGAGAACAAGCTAAATTCACAAGACCTGCAGGAAGAAAGATTCACTGAGCCTCTCTGCAGGACCAACTTCACTTCAACCTTCCTATGTTTGTATGGCGCAGCTGAGCACAACCGATATGCATTATGTAGGATTGGACGTGTCTCCTTTTCACAGAAGAACAATTTAAAGGGATTGTTTGGGATTTAGTGCATTGAACCCTCAGGAGTTATGCTTTTGTGCAACCTGCAAAGACAACCTGTGGACGAAAGTTCTTTCTGATTCTCGGTAGACAAAGGAATAGTCAACAGCAATGGCCATCCAAGCTGCAATAATGAACCACCACTTTATGCCCTTGTATTTTCCGGGATCCCATGTGGGTTTCGAAAAAGGTTACCACGAAGGGGTTGAGTTTCTTGGTGCCGTTGAAGCCGTTGCTGACCATAAAGAGTCAAGCAAGGACTTGCTTAGTTTTATCAACTCAGCTTCCAGCAACATCAAACTGGCCTTGGACAAACCCGTAAAGTCCAAACGGAAGGTCAACCATCGGAAGTATCTCCAAAAACAGATTAAACGATGCACGGGGATAATTGGTAATGGCAACCCAAGCCAAGGGTCTCCTAAAGCCCAGATGACATTACCAAGTAGCACCAGCCCACAAAGTTACCATTGCAAACCGCCTCCGAAAAGAGACACCACCCAAACCAACCTGCAAAGCAAAAGTCTAGCGGCCCTTTTCGACAACGCAAAGGAAGTTCGTGGAGAAAGATGCAAGAAAGTTCCTTTGAGGAATCGTAACCTTCCTCCGTCGTTCTTCACCGAACCTGCAAATTGTTCTTCGGGTCTCCTGTCCAACTCTGTAGCAACTTTAAAAGAGTTGGAGAGGAGCAGTCAAGAGACCATGGAGTATTTCGACCTGTTGGACGCGGATTACAACAACTTGATCTCAGAGCAAGAGATCATTCAGGGAGCATCTTTAAGGATACACCAAGACATGACAACGGAACATTCTATGTATGAGCCACATCATTTGCTAAATGGGATTCTTTATTCTGACCCTTGGAATCCATGTAATCTCATTAAAAAGAGTCCCGTGGGAACTTGTAATGTGAACCCCAATGAAAATTTGAAATGCCTACCAATGCCAGGGACGCTCTTCACCAGTAATGGTGACTCCAGCCTTCCTGCTGTGGTAGAAGACAACTGCTCTACACTAACTTCATTTACTCCCTGCTACTCTGAATGCCCCCTGCCCCAAATGTTTTATGACTGTAGCTCAGGATACAACAGAATTGGTTATCCTGTTCTGTAGAAGGGCAACAGAAAAAGACTTCTCCATGGAGCTTAAGCAGAGAAGTGTGCAATAAAATAGTCAATGCAAACTAGTGACAACCTGACAGACATCAACAAATAAACTTTTTTATCATTCCAATTTTTTATACCATAAGCTATTATATGTTTTATATTCCTGAATACAAATGGTTTCCAACTCCAGAAAGCCATATTTCGATTTTCAGGAGTGTATATATGTAAAGGGACATAGTGACTGGTATATATTAGTTTGTACTTGTCGTTGGTTTTATTTGTAAGTTGTGTTTTTAGTTCTTTTTATGTTTTTGTTGCTGCCATGAAATCACATGTTGTAACCAGATCTGATAATCAATGCAAATTCATATGCAATAAAGTTTAGAGCTGCTAGTGCTTCTGTAGATTAAATGAGGTTGGTCATGAAGACAATTTGCATTTCTCACTTATCTGGGGTTAGTTGTATGATCATTTAGTATTGAGGTAGCTCCGAGATGAATGATGATGTGTAGAGTGCACAGGAATAGCCAATCAAATTTTAATTTGCATCAATTAAAGTTGTGTTTTGATTGGTTGCTAAAGCTTACTGCACTTTGCTTGTTGTCTTTTTTAAATCAGGTTGTGTTTTGTGGAACCGTACATATGACAATCTTTAAGGGCCGCCTTGGGGTCTCTGGAAGTGCTTTGAGTCCAATGTTTTGTCTGCTGTGAACTCTTGACCCACAAAAAACAATATATTATCTTTATGGAAACAATTGTGTATTTGTTGCATTTGATTAACGGTAAATGGTCATTCAAAGTTTACTTAAACAAATAGTAAGAATTCACAATGAAATAATTTTTTATTTACCAAATTGATGGTGGTTAGGATTGGTTAGTTTGCCGCTGATTCCCCTCTTTGTTTTCAGGTTGGCAATTCAACTGGTTTTATAAAATCCCACCAATTCCCATATTTTGGATTCCATTTTTTATAACCCCTTTTTATTTGTTCTACTGAAAAGAATTGCTTTAATTAGGTGGAAAACATCAAATTTAATTTGATCAAAATCAAAATTTTCATAACATTTTACGCAACTTTTGGGAAACATTGGTGCATGTATTACGTTTATTTGCTTGTTTTTTGCTTATTTGTTTTCATTCAATTTTATTTTCATTCATTTCATTCAAAAATTGCCATATTTCCCCAACATTTACAATAGAAACGTTTACATTTGGAAAAAAGACTGAATTCTAAAAAATCCACAAATTTTGACCATGATTTATTTTGCATCCTGATAAATAGATCCCAAACTATAAATAAACATATTTAACATTGTATGTGTGTCTGTTGAAAGTCTTATAGTAACCTATTATTATATCATTAGTACAATTTAGGGCCAAGGGATGGCTCAGCAGAAGCCATTTGTATCCAATGAAAGACCTTAATTTTTTTTTTAAAGAGGCAATGGAGCCAGTGGGTCTGATTTATTAAAGCTCCCCAAAGCTGGAGAGTATACATGTTGATTAGTGAACCTGGCTGATCCAAAAAACCTGGAAAGGATTTTCCAAGTCAATTGCTATTTGTTAGCAAATGTTTTCAATCCTGGACCAAATAAACTCCAGGTTTTCTGGATCACCCAGGTTCACTGATGAAAATGTATCCTCTCCAGCCCTGGAGAGCTCTCATAAATCAGGCCCACGGATGGAGTTCAGCTTATCTCAGACACTATCTATTCTGTACACCTGCACAATTGTAAAATAGGAGAACTTGCTTCAAAATCATTCACTTTAGGGTCACTGAAAAGGACAGGGGGGCAATAATTGGGTCTGGAAGAACAGAAATGCTATCTACACAAAAGGAAGGGATTCTTCACTGTAAGGTCTGTGAAAATGTGGAATAGGCTCCCTCAGGAAGTAGTTTTAGCACTTCCTATAGGTTGTGTTAGGAAAAAAGCTTGAAGATTTCTAGAAGCACAGAATATAACTGGAAAAAATCTGCTATAATGGAGATGTGGGCTAAACATCTCTCCTCTAAAGCAAAGAATTATATTATCTACCCGTCAGCAAAAACCTAACAATAGGGCAACAATTGATTTTAAGTGGGTAGCACTATGCAATTTTCCTCTTTGTTTCTATATAACCACATTTGCAGGTGCTGTTTTTAAAGCAAATATACAGCTTCTACCAACATTCCTCAACCAGGGTTCCTCCAGAGGTTGCTAGGGGTTTCTTGACCAAGTCGTAGTATTATGTTCCCCTGCATTTTTGTGGCTGTAGATTTCTAGAAACCATACCTAATTTTCTTCCTACCATCCGACAATACCGTTATTTATATTGACCACTAATGTAAGGAGCATTATTCCTGCTAAATAGGAATGTAAGGAGTATCTTTCCTATTGTCCACCAATGTAAGGGTGGTCGATTTCCCAATGAATCTCCCTGTTGTGGTGCTGTCTATCTACCTAGCATTCTACTTACTGACCATGAATGTAAGGAGCATCCTTATTGACCTCTAATGCAAGGAGCATTTTTTCCTACTGAACACCAATGTAAGGGTGGTCTTCTTCCATTAACCTCCAATGTAAGGAGTATTCTTACCGATCACCAATGTAAGGGTGGTAGTCTTCCAATGAACTCCAATGTAAGGAGTATCCTTCTTACCGAACACCGATGTAACGGTGGTAGATTTCCTAATAAATACATTTGTTAGCAGCCTGTTGTGGTGCTGTCTATCTAGCTAACATTCTTCCTATTGACCTCTAATGCAAGGAGCATTTTTTTCCTACTGAACACCAATGTAAGGGTGGTCATCTTCCATTAACCTCCAATGTAAGGAGTATTCTTACCGATCACCAATGTAAGGGCGGTCGTCTTCCAATGAACTCCAGTGTAAGAAGCATTCTTCTTACCGAACACCAACGTAAGGGCGGTCGTCTTCCATTGACCTCCATTGTAAGGAGCATTCTTCTTACTGAACACCAATGTAAAGGTGGTAGATTTCCTAACAAATGAATTTGTTAGCTGCCTGCTGTGGTCTTATTGACCTCTAATGCAAGAAGCACTTTTCCTACTGAAAACCAATGTAAGGGTGGTTGTCTACTTTTAACCTCCAATGTAAAAAGTATTCTTCTTACCGAACACCAATGTAAGGGTGGTCATCTTCCCTTTGACCTCCATAGTAAGGAGCATTCTTTCCAATGACCAGCAATGTAAGGGTGGCAGTTTACCTAATGACCATCAATATGAGGAGGATTCTTCTCATTGACCTCCAATGTAACCAGCATTGTTCCTATTGACCACCAATGTAGGGATCAATCTTCCCACTTACCACCAATGAACCAAAGCATTCTTTCACTGATACGTAATGTAAGCAAGCTCTTAATAATTTCTAAGCTGTGGATTTATTGGTTTAAGTATGAGTTCCCCAAGTCCCCTTCCATTGGTCCTACCACTGAGCACAGGGGAAACCAACATTTGAACAATGTTGGATGCCTTAGATTCTCAGTCAACCTTATCTTTTCAAGACATTGAAGATCATCGGTGCAGGTGGTGGTATTACATTTTCTTTGCAGGATTTAAAGAATTGCTATTGGTTCTATGAGCAGCGAGTAGCAGCACTTGGTGCTCCTGCATGTTTGTGCTGCAGATTTCTAGAAACCAAAACTACTCAGCAAGAAGGCTTCTTTTCTTGTTTCTCATATATATAACCACCTAAACCAACAAATTTGCAGTCTCTTGTGGTGCTGTCTACTTACTAGCCAAGAATATAAGGAACTTTCTTCTTACTGACCATTATTGTAAAAAGCAATTTTCCTATTGACCTCTAATGCCAGAAATATTTTTCCTACCAAACACCAATGTAGGGGTAGTTGTCTTCCACTGACCTCCAATGTAAGGAGCATTCTTCCTACTGAACACCAATGTAAGGGTGGTCCTCTTCCAATGACCTCCAATGTAAGGGATATTCTTCTTATTGACCTCTAATGGGAGGAACATTTTTCCTACTGAACACCAATATCAGGGTGGTCGTCTTCCATTAACTTCCAGTGTACGGAGCAATCCTCCTACTAAACACCAATATGAGGGTGGTCTTCTTCCCATTGACCTTCAATGTAAGGAGCATTCCCCCTACCAACCACTAATGTAGGGGTGGTCGTCTTCCCATTGACCCCTAATGTAAGGAGCATTCTTCCTACCGAACCAATGTAAGGATGGCCGTCTTTCAATGACCTCCAATGTAAGGGGCATTCTTCCTATTTACCTCTAATGCAAGGAACATTTTTCCTACTGAACACCAATGTAAAGGTGGCCGTCTTCCGAATGACCTCCAGTGTAAGGAGCATTTTTTCTACCAAACACCAATGCGAGGGTGGTTGTCTTCCTCTGGCCTCCAATGTAAGGAGCATTCCTCCTACCAACCACTAATGTAGGGGTGGTCGTCTTCCCATTGACCTCCAGTGTAAGGAGTATTCTTCTTATTCACCTCTACCATACCGGTTGTTGTCTTCCCATTGACCTCCAATGTAAGGAGAAGTGTTTTTATACTAAACACCAATGTAAGAAGAATTCCTCCCATAGATATCCAATGTAAAGGGCATTTTACCTATTGGCCACCAATGTAAGATGTTTTTATTCCAGGTACCATCATCGTAACAGAGCATTCTTTCACTGATATGTGATATAAATGAACTCCTAATAAACTGTGGGCTGTAGTTATAATCGTTTGGATTCCCCGAGACCATGGTTCACTCAGCAATTCCTTCCACCGGCACAGAAGGTAACCACAAATTCACAATGTTGGTTGCTTTATATTCTTTGCCAACCTTTTCCCATGACATTGAAGATCATTGGTACAGGCGATTGTATTAAACGTTTCCTTACAGCTTGCAAATTGAAAAAATAAAAAATAAAATCTAATGGCAGAGTTGAATTAAAAAGTCTTTTTGGGCTCCTGTTGGCACAGCCTGCCCTTTGTCCTCTATATTAGAGCTACTAAAGCTAATAGGAAAGTATATTATCTGGGTAAGTCTACTATCCAGTCATAGCGCAGTGGTACCATTTAATTTTGTACATGTCATTCACATTTTTAGAAGCTTGTTTGTGTGATAATTCTGCCTTTTAGCATTTTAATGCACCCTGTGAGCTTTTCACAATGTGCATTAGAAGATGCAGCAAGTCAGATAGAGCCACCACATTGCAACATTGAGGACCTCCAGCATTGTCTTTTCCTCCCCAGCCTGACTGTCCCTGGCCTTCTCCTTTCATTCATGTATTTCAGTACATTTTGGAGGTGCAGAATCACATGTGGGTCATTATGTGGGCAGATTGCATGCAAATTCCATGAAGGCATTTTTATATTTTTTGCATAATTCCTTCTAAAAGACCAGCCAACCATGTGCATCGGGGCTCTTGGTAGAGGAACTAAAGCTGGTGATGTAATGTTTTCAGAAAGCTATATACAGCACTCAGCTGGCTCCTCTCATCAGCCTGCATTGCATTGACAAGAACAAAGAAAAAGGTATGTAATGAAAATGTAAAAGTTTTTTTTTAAAATATTCACCCGTAGTGTCTGTGCATTATGGTGCCATTCACCTATTACACACACAGGGCTGTGCAGTGGTTTCTTGTGCACTGGAAGATGATTAAAAATGATCAGGCTGCCTTAAAGCCTGAAAGAGCCTTTAGTTTAAATTAGCTGAATATATTCAAGAAGCATCAAAATGTGTGAAAAGTCTTCAAGCGACCAAAGTAGAAAACTTCATCCCCTGCTAGAATGCAACAAACGTCCATTGCTCTTTTTATAGAATCAGGGGTCCCTCTGCAGAAGTTCAGCATGAGTTAGACCTAGAGCCCATGCTCTCTGCCGATTGGTGAGCCATGCATATGACTCAGCAGGGGGCGTGTGAGACCTCTGGGGAGAGACTACTGTTCTGCTAAAATGTATTTAATGCAATAACTTGGTTAGGTCCCCAACAGGGCAGGTGCTAGGGGCAATTCAAGATACCTATTGCCTTACAGTCCGGGAATACTGTATTCTTATACTGTAAAAGTTTGCTAGCTTTCTTGCACCTTAAAGTGTGCTTTACAATGCACTCCATTCGACATATTTTGTTGTATCTGATCAATAAGTGCAAGAAATACCCGTTGATTCTGCCAGAAATCCAAACTGATCATTTACATTGTTTCTAGCTGTCCCCTGGACTACAGAACCCCGGCCCTTTATGATATGGAGAACAGGAGAGGGGAAGTAGTATTTTTTGTGATAACACTCCCCTAATTACATAAGCAGAACGGCTGTTTTTCTGGATAAACCTTTTTACTTCTGTGAATCCGGGAGACAAACATTGGGAAGGAGGACATTGTGTTCTGCCAGTTTTTTCTGAGGTCTGCAGCACGGTGACGGCTCGCTGTCTGGCATCCAACGGAGGAACCGAAGCAATCTGGTCATAGCAGAGGGAAGAAATCAAATATGAAGAGGCGCAGTGATAGAAACTGAAATCCTTGGGACAGATCAAAGATTTTTCCTTTTTTTTTCACCTTTTCACATCAAAATGCTGATCTCCTTTGGTTTCTTTGTTCCAGTTCCTGTTTGCACGCATTTACCCGAAACCACTAGATTGTAAGCTCTTTGGGGCAGGGTCCTCTCCTCCTGTATCACTGTCTGTCTGTCATTTGCAATCCCTATTTAATGTACAGCGCTGCGTAATATGTTGGCGCTATATAAATCCTGTTCAATAATAATAATAATAATAATAACCACAGTCATTGGCAGTCCATACCTCTTCTATAGGTGTTGGCTAGTGTCGGTCGATTTGATGCCTATTCGATCGAATAGGCCAATTTTGTTTGGGTGATCGAACGTTGAGTTTGAACACCATTAAAGTCAATGGGGGGAAAATTCGGGTTATTTACGGGACTGTGTAAAGCCTCTGCAGCCTCCAAATACAATTAAGAAGATACATAATAATACATAATACTATTATGTACCGCTGTATTCATTCCCTATGGTTGGACATCTGGGAGTCATCTTTAACAAGGTGACTCCCAGATGTCCAAGCATGGGGAATAAGTACAGGGGTACATAATATTCACCTTGAGAAAGGGGGCTTCTGGATCACAAAAAAAGTCACTTACCTATTTGGGGTCCAGAAGCCCCCATTAACAAGGTGACTCCCAGATGTCCAACTATAAGAAATAAGTACAGGGGTACATAATTGTACATAATTGTTCCCCATGGTTGGACATCTGGGAGTCACCTTGTTAATGGGGGCTTCCAAAATTTAGAGCGCTGAATTTACGCTCCCGTGTTTTTCGGGTTGGGTCTATCTGAATTTGATTGTCCATATTCGGGTCGAATATAAAGACAACCCGAATTTGAACACCAACACTAGTGTTGCCATGGCTGCTTGTAGTGCCCACCGGGGTTAGTTTCAGGGTGTGACACACTAGGAAGTTGCCCATTGCCCCAACCTTCTCCAGGGCCACAGTAGACAGAAGGGTAGGGGTGCCAGGAGTCCGAATGCTGTGCCTTATATTTGCACAGGGTAAAACCATTCCTGCCAGAGATGTAAAGCCAATGAGTGGAAATGAGAGACAGTTGTCACCCAATAACAAGAAGTGCCTATGGTTTTATTGGCAGGATCTCCAGGTTTTATTTTAATCCACTGACCTCCTGCAAAAAACTGAAAAAAAAATAATTTTTATTTAGTCAAAGCCATGGTCATGTGATATTAATATTAATATTAAACAGCGCCAACATATTACGCAGCGCTGTACATTAAATAGGGGTTGCAAACGACAGACTAATACAGACAGTGACACAGGAGGAGGAGAGGACCCTGCCCCGAAGAGCTTACAATCTAGGGGACGTATCACACAATAGGAGGGAACATGTGACAAATTCTCTGCTTGGGGTCTTTGTTTGGTTTTGTGTTACAGGTACCCTTCCTTTTGGTTTTACTGTGGCAGGGACCTTTCAGGATCCAAAGGTGTAGGTGATGATGTCAAGAGAAGTCAAGAGAATCTCCAGTTTAAAATATTATGCAGCGCTGGAAGGAAGCAGAATCTGCAGATTTAATGGCAAAAAATGACTTCTACATATAAAATGACAAATAAGGAAAGCAAAGCTTATGCTAGGAATTAATATATATCAATACAAATAAGCCTGTTGTCTCCCCAACCTCTTTTGGCCAGAAAGCATAAAGGGATGGGGACAAGTTTGTCTTTATCAGGAAAAGTAAAAAATTGTAAAAGTGTGCATTCTTTCTTATTTGTTTAATTCAAATAGCCCAGATATGTGCCAGGCTGATCCCTACTATATATATTTGTACTAATAAAAAAAGAAATATTCCCTTTAAATTCCTTCTAGAGAACACTGATGAGAACTATTGATCCCACTTTGTTATGACAGTGTAATTCCGACCTCTGGTGGAGAGTTTAAAGTATTACAACTAAATATATTTGCACATTCCTAAATGAGTTTTGAGAGCCACACTACAAACTTTTGCAGCTGCAGTCACAGAAAATGGTTTGAAGGAAAATGGATTTCTGTAATAATTTGGGATTTATAAGGTAATCTGGTAAGGTAAGGTAATCTGTTATCAGTGTATAGTCCTGATTGCAACAAGCCCAAACACCATACGCCTGCATTAGTGATGTCCATACATTTTGCTGGCCTGTAGATGACTATGTATGGCTATTAGAGATTATTTGGCATCCATATGCATCCCATATTTGGATTTATAATTCATCTTTCTGCAACTAATATTTTGGGGTTATTAGTAATGAAAATATTTCATTTGATCCCTGAGATGATCAACAAATGTGTTCCCACTGACCAATTACCTGTTTAGGAGACACAGCAACCTCCAAATGTTCCTAGAAAATAACCCCCCAGGTCGAATGAATGCAGATTGGTTTATATTCGAGTATATGCTGTATGAGTGTTGTGTTCATCAAGTGTGACATGGCACTTCTTGGGCAGCGAAGGAAGGGAGGAGGTGCCCCAGGTGATAATTAAAAACATAACAATCCTGTTTTTTCCTAAATCACAGATCAGGCTGGTGGCAGATTCCTTATGGAGGAAGGAAATATCTGCATTGAGCCAGCTGCAGACTTAGCAAACGCCTATCACTTTCCTTCCAACAACACATTGACACTTTTACCTCCATCACTCTGATATTATTGATCTTCTGACCTTCTACACTTCGACTTGAGCACACAATGATTGTCAGTGGTCTCCAGTGATCCAATGAAGCACATCAATCATTTGTAATAGGTTTTTGTAGCAAATAGGTGTCATTTCTTCCAGCATGTTGGTGGTTTCCTATAAAGGGCATGGTACATTAAACAATGGGCCTCACCTGACATCTCCCTGTTTTATATTATATATTATAATTTAGTCCCATCAGTAATACTTTGTCTATTTTCAGTTATTGGAGTGCTACATATTGCATGCTGTGCGTGCACGAGTCATTGCCTTTAACATTAACCTGTTGGTTTGTTGTTGGTAATTTAATCTGAAATAATTTGAAATATTGTTCACTTGTAATATTTATGGGCAACACAAACAAGGGGGGTAAGAGGTCCATGGATCTGCACATACAGGAGAAGTGGAGCTGCATACAGAGGAGAGGGGATAGGAGGTCCCAGGAGCTGCACACAAAGAAGAGTGCAGAGAGGTCCCAGGGGTATCACACAAAAGATCCGGGTGCAAGGTCCCATAGGCTGCATACAGCGGCGAGGGGTAAAAGGTCCCAGGACCCACACAAAGAGAAAAGGAGTAAGAGGTTCCT
This sequence comes from Pyxicephalus adspersus, assembly GCF_032062135.1. Lineage (NCBI taxonomy): Eukaryota > Metazoa > Chordata > Amphibia > Anura > Pyxicephalidae > Pyxicephalus > Pyxicephalus adspersus. Next base: position 6,968,748 of record NC_092858.1, on the reverse strand, counting down.
CAGGGTGTACACATAGGGGAAGAGTTAAAAAGTGCCAGGAGCTGCACATGGAGAAAAAGTTTGAGAGGTCACATAAGCTAAGCACAGAGGAGAGGGGAGAGGGGTTCCAGGAGCTTCACACAAAGAAGAAAGATGAGAGGTCCAAGGAGCTAGCTAAACATGAGAGATCCCAGGAAGGTGGGTTCAAGGTCCCTGGAGTTTCAAACAAAGGAGAGGGGAGAGAGGTCCCAGGGACTCACACAAAGATAAGAGGAAGGAGGTCACTAGAGCTTCACATAAAGAAGAAGGGAAGAGAGGTCCCATGGGGTTCACCCAAAGGAAAGAGAAGAGAGGTCCCATGGGGTTCACCCAAAGGAAAGAGAAGAGAGGTCCCATGGGGTTCACACAAAGGAAAGAGAAGAGAGGTCCCATGGGGTTCACACAAAGAAGAGAGGTCCCATGGGGTGTACACAAAGAAGAGAGGGGAAGGTCTCATGGGGCTCACACAAAGAAGAGGGGTAAGAGGTCCCTGGATCTGCACATAGAGGAGAAGGATGAGAGGTCACAGAAACTGCATACAGAGGAGAGTGATGAGAGGTCCCAGGGGGTCACATTAGCTAAACATGAGAGATCCTAGGAAGGTGGGTTCAAGGTCCCTGGAGTTTCAAACAAAGGAGAGGGGAGAGAGGTCCCAGGAACTCACACAAAGATAAGAGGAAGGAGGTCACTGGAGCTTCACATAAAGAAGAAGGGAAGAGAGGTCCCATGGGGTTCACACAAAGAAGAGAGGAGAGGGGTCCCATGGGGTTCACACAAAGAAGAGAGAGGTCCCAAGAGGTGCCAAGAGTACCAACAAAAGAGCAGGATGTGAGTTCCAGAAGCTGCACACTGAGTGTTGTAAGAGGTCCCAGGAGCTACACATAGCAGAGAGAGATGAGAGGTCCCACTCACTGAAAAACTATGATGTATTCCACTTGCAGAAAACCAAGAAAGAAGATAAACTTACAAACAGGCCAGCAACAAATTTGTAGTTAATGCTGGGCTTTCCTTTTTCAAAGCCTAGCATCCTTTCCCAATTGTCATAAATACATGTGGTTATATGAATTGACAAAAGTCTACATATTGACTGCTTGGGGGCAAACTGGATTTACCGCCTGGTCTGTTTTTGCCACCATTCTTCAGTAATTGCTAATCACAATGCACAAAACATCTGTCGGACATCAACTTTGTGATCCAGTTTTTTATTATATGTTGTTATGTTTTTCCTAAATGTTCCTTTTAATGAAAGGCACACTGCTGTGTTCCACGCTTTAGCGCACAGTAAACCCCTGTAATTAAACCATTCTCTAATATCACACAAATACATATGGCGCCATGAACTCTTTACAAAGAAATGTTTTCTGTTTTCTCCCAATAAAACACTAATGGGAACCAAAGAATGCTAATTGGAGAGCCTAATTGGGATGCATCACACCGAGAGGTCATTGCCAAACACTGGCGCTGGATTACGCTCATTTCTGCTATTGTTTTTATTTTCAGTTTCTGGCAGGTAATATTTACTCAGCCAGATGGCCGCCATTAGCACATCCGTAACATTTCTGTTTAGAAGCATTAGGAGATGAGTTTGCAACCCAACTACAATTTTCACACAACCTGTGTCATCATGTCTGGAGGAAATCTTTGAAGTGGATAAAAACCAGAGCAATATATTTCTCTTTTTTATTCTCAAATCTTTACTAAAAGATTGCGAAAATATACAAAATCAAAGCATATAAATTATTGTCCATTTATCAAAAAAGAATCCCCCCTCTCCCTATCTCAAACCCTTCCCACCCCGATACAGCTAAGAGTTATTTAAACTTAAACAAGTCTTAATGTTAGTACAGGTGGAATTGAGGTTTAGTGTACCGCATCCCATTTTTCTATCCAAAGAAACATCTGAAAAGTACAGTAAAAGGGACTTTTTCGGTACCTCCAAATAGACAACATTACTTGAAACCATAATTTATTAAACATGATTACTAAAAACATAAACAAATATTAATCATTATAATTAGTTTCAGAAATATATTGTATACAATTATTAAAGATCTCTTTTTGATTTGATCTGAAGGTCTCTTTCTTTTCTTGACGCGTTTCACCATGAGTGGTTCATCAGAAGAATATTCGTAAGGGGTTTCATAATTATTATTATAGATCCAATATAAAGTTTTAAAGGATCCTGTTCTGTAATCAACAATAGCAATCTATCACACTTACCTCCTCCTCCTCTCTTCTGCATGGGCAAACGGGCAGTTCTGACCCTATGCACATTTGCTCTTCCAAATTTAATCAGTATCACCCCCCACGCTGGCCAATCAGGAGAGCCTCTTAATACCCCTTGGTCATTTAGCAGGTTTAGAAACAGCACTCTGAACTGTCCTCCTGCTAGCTTGAGATTAAGTTCCATTGATCTTTATTTTCCCTTAAGACAGGGGTCAGGAGGGGAGTATTCTTATATCCTCAATGTATTTAAGGATATTAGTCATTCCCACTATTTCCCTTTTTCCCTGAAAACTGTATATAATAAATTCCTACTGTTTATCTTGAAATGTTTTGTCTGTAAGACCTTTCACCATTTTTGTTGCCTGTCTTTGGACTTGTTCTGTCATATCAATAGCTTTTATTTAGTGAGGTCTACAGAAGTTGGTATATAGTTGTAAATGAGGTCCAAAGATCTATACTGGGGAATCAGGTGACCCCTCTAGTGATGGTGACCCCACAATTCTATATACAGTATATAGAGGTATCAGGACTGCCTTCCTCCTGCTAGTGACCTCTATAGTGATGGTAAACCCACAATTCTTTCCAAATAAAGGAATCAGGGCCTCCTTCCTCTTGCTGGTGACCACTATAGTGATAGTGACCCCACAAATCTATCTATATAGAGGAATCAGGATCCTGTTCCTCCTGCTGGCGACCCCTCTAGTGATGGTGGCCCCACAATTCTATCTATATAGAGGAATCAGGACCTCTTTCTTCCTGCTGGTGGCCCCTCTAGTAATGATGACCCCACAAATCTATCTATATAGAGGAATCAGGACCTCCTTCCCCCTGCAGAAGACCCCTCTAGTGATGGTGACCCCCTAATTCTATTTATATAGGGGAATCAGGAACTCCTTCCTCCTGCTGGTGACCCTTCTAGTGAAGGTGACCCCACAATTCTATTTAAAGGAACCAGGACCTCCTTCCTCCTGCTGGTGACCCCTTTAGTGATCGTGACCCAACAATTCTATCTATTTAAAAGAAATCAGGACCTCATTCTTCCTGCTGGTGAACCCAATAGTGATAGTGACCCCACAATGATATCTATATAGGGGATCAGAAACTCCTTTCTCCTGCTGGTGACCCCTCTAGTGATGGTGACCCCACAATTCTATCTATATCGGTAAATCAGGACCTCCTTCCTCATTCTGGTGACCCCTTCAGTGATGGTGACCCCAGAATTCTATCTATATAGAGGAATCAGGACCTCCTTCCTCCTGCTGGTGACCCCTATTGATATAGTGACCCCACAATTCTATATATATAGGGAATCAGCACAACTCTGTCTAAATATAGGAATCAGGACTTCCTTCCACCCAATGATCCTTTTGGCTCTTTTTGATCTGTAAGGGTGACAGCCTTCCCAATGGCCAGCAATGTAAGCTGTATTCATCCCAATGATCCCCACATTACTGTACTGTGAGCTTTGGTTATAATAAATATACCAGGGATTTCCTAGAAGACCTTAAGGTTATTTTAAGGGTTCCTCCATGTCAAAAGGTCGAGATAGACAAACCTCGGCAATAGTGGTCCCACAATTAATATTTTTGGATTACAGTGTTCCTTTAACAAACATGGAAATTACTATTTACTGCAAGTTGCACCTAAGACCTTGACTTTTGTTATTGAAATGATGTCTCCCTCATACAGCTCAGTAAGACAGCTATGTGATGAATCCATGTTTCACACAACAATTACCAAGTCATACTGCTGATAGCACATTTCCAAACTATAGATGTGTAAATTTTATGCTGATGCCTTAAAAGCAGCAAATATTAACCTATTTTTCCCCATCGGTGACACATTTTATGGAAATGGCACATGTCAGCAAGAAGGCAACTGGACTGCATTGAATCTTCAGGAAGAAAATCAATGTTGATTTTAAAAATCGATGCGGATGTAAAATGTTTCACGGTTATTTCTTGTTAGTTAAAAAAGAAAGGATGAAAAGGACAGAGATGTAAAATCTTCTATGAGACTCACAATATCAGCAGTTTTTGGCTTCTACAGGACAACATTTTAAGATAAATATAAGTCTAACACTGGTAAATTATAGAGGTTTAGGAATAAATAAAGGGTTTGAAATCATGAAATGATAGCAGGGTTCTCTCCTCCTGTATCACCGTCTGTATTAGTCTGTCATTTGCAATCCCTATTTAATGTACAGCGCTGCGTAATATGTTGGCGCTATATAAATCCTGTTTATTAATAATAATAATAATAATAATAATAATAATATTAATAATTGCTCAGTGTCACCATAGCTTCTAAGAGGGTTTGGAGGGACAGTCCCTCTTTTTTACTCCATGACTGTTTATTTGAGATCCAATGTATGAATCTCCTAAAAATCTTGTCATAAATTAAAAATTCAACCACTTCAGGACCGTAAGCATAAAAGATGTCATAAAAAATGAATCTCAGGTTCTAGGTTGCAATTCCCAATTTCAGCTACTCCCCCCGACGCTGATTCCCCCCTACTACCGTTACTGACAATAGTTGACAGTTGAGAATTGCTATTTATATTACAGAGTTACTAATATTTGTTTCAATAGTGCTTAAGAGAAATATATTATTGATGCTAAATTGGAACTTTAAAGGCATCCTAAAGTCATTTGTAACACAATTAATATTTACAAATGTCAGCAAATTTTAATATTATAAAAAATTATAATTTACATTACAAACACAAACTTCATACAGTCTCAGTACAACTACAACTTTGACCCGACGCGTTTTAAATGGTTTGCTTCATCAGGGGTCTATTTGTGATCTATGAGAGTATATAAACAACCAGTTACATAGATAACAGTTAGTTTAACATTACAACAAATACTTACATTAACCCAATTTCACACAAAAATATTTGTTTCACCTGTATAGTAGCAGCTACCAAAATTCAGAGGCTCCTGTATAAAAGTTACATTTGCGGGGGTCTGCAAGTCATTGAGTTACACTATGGGCCTGATTTAAAAGAGATCTCAAAAACTGTAGAAGATAGACTGTCAAGGGAGAACCTGGGTGATTTTGCAAACCTTGAATGGAATTCACTTATATGATTTTCTTTAACACCAAAATTTTTGCAAATTAGTTTTTTTCCATTTTTGTGCAATTTTGTTTCTTATTCGACACTGTCCACCCCCCAAATAATGCAATGGCAATAAATAAATCAGCAGGAAAATCATATTTTAGGAGACATGAGTTACCAAAAAAAAATGTTAATCATTAAAAAATGTAAAAAATCTGAAGAAAAATGAAAAGAAAGCAAAAAGAAAAAGAAAGGAAACAAAATTAAAATTTGTATTCAATAATATATTAATATTCACAAGTAATATATATTACTATAACTAAACCTTAGTTACTTCCCCCTCTGGCGTTTTTTAGTGTTAAAAAAAATTGCATCAAAACTGATAAACAAATTTGCAGATAACTTTAAGGCTCCATCAATAAAATAGGGAATCTGACTTTGCCTCAAACATTGCCTACTGGAAATCATCCAGGTCCATGTGTTTCAATGAAAGTAATTGATTCCCATCAGCGAATGTCAGATTCCCTGTTTTATAAACAGATCTCTATTTATAATTTATTAGTAAGATTGGATTCAAGCCATGGGTGTGGAGTGCATTGATGCATGTTTCAGTGCCCTTTACGTTGTTTGGTTGCCAGTGAGATGTAATGATAAATTGGAGTATAAGTAAAATTTTTGCAAAATAGGCGTAAAAAAATAATCAGTTGGGTTGTGGCTTATTGGATGTGCTGATAATGTCCCCACTTTATCCTGAACAATTGAAATTCAATGTATCATCCCATTTTCTTGCAGATTTTCCAGTGCCCAAGGTCTTTGGTACCTTGCCAGCAATTTCTTGGACTGGTTTAGTAATTCTTGAACTATTTGGCTATTTAAACTAGTGATTTGGGGGGTAGTGAAGTACCGGTACAAAAAATGCAATAGTACAGAAAAAACAAACAAACAAAAAAGCAAAAAAACTAAATTGCAGCACATTTTTTGGCACACACCAACAGCCAACAAAGCCATAGAACATAAAGCCAACTGCCTACCTGACTTTCTAATTTGGCTTTTTATATGTTGTAGGACCTGGCCGGCCTGAAAACTTTTCCATTCAATAAATGTATTTTTTATTTCTATTTTGACAAATTGATTTTTTTATAGCTGATTTGGATACATTTTCAGTTCTACGTTAGATATATTTTTATTTTCCTAGTTTTAGATGTCTACACCAAAATATAACTGTCACAAGTCTTGTTAGCTCAGAGATGTGATTGTTATATAAAGTAGCAGACAAGTAAAATCCAAAGTAAAAGTTTGCTGTTAAAGTTTTTTTTTAGTGTTGTGCACACAGGAGACAGGAATGTGTTTGCAGAAATCATTAGTGTCACAAGAAATACGACTGACTATGTGCAAGGCTGATATTGATGCCACTGAAATACTTTCTCAGCTTTACAAAAATTCTGGTTGACACGATGTGTGATTGATGCTAAAGCAATGGGCACTAAAGGTATCAGCAGCATCCATTGTGCTTACTTGCACCTTGGGGGAGGGATTACATTAAGCATGGGAATATTGCTTCATTTCATTTTAATATTCTGTCCTTCATGGGTGGGGTTAGTGAAGATAAGAACTCTGTTTACCCATATGCCCCATGCTCCCCTACAAACCCCTGTTGCCCATGGTAAACCATGGTGGTGGCAGTATCATGCTTTGGGGTTGCTTTTCTTCAGCTGGAACTGGGACTTTAGTCAACATGCAGGGAATTATGAACAGTTCCAAAAAACAGTCGCTTTTGGACCAAAACCCTCAGATGTCTGCTAGAAAGCAGAGGATGAAGAGGAATTTCACCTTTCAACATGATAATGACCCCATGCATACAACAAAACAATGGTTTCACCAGAAGAAAATGAAAGTTTTGGAATTGCCCAGCAAGAGCCAAGACCTAAATCCAATAGAAAATCTGTGGGGTGACCTGAAGAGATTCCCTGCAATCTGACAGATTTTGGGGCAAATATTGCCAAGTCAAGATGTGCCATGATGATAGACTCTGACCCAAGGAGAATGAATGCTGGAATTATATTGAAAGGAGCTTCAACAAAGTATTAGTGTAGTAGTGTGCACACTTATGTAACCAGCCTATGGTACATTTTTTACGTACGTTTTTTTCAATTGAATTATACAGGTTATAGCTCACTGGTGTCTCAGATTATTGGAAGTATAAAAATGGCTGGCATCAATGGTAAATAGAAGGAAAATGCCCAGGATTGTTGGTTAGTAGGGATAAGGTTTAAGTTCTTGCTTTTCTTCTAATGTCACTGGATTGCTGGGCTAAACTTTTCCTTACTATAATGCATTGTGCAGCCGATATAAGGGGTCAGTGACAGATAGAGATGAGTGAGCGAGATTTGTAAATTCGATTTTGTGGCGAATCGGGCCTTTCTTGCCTACGGAACTGAATGTAAGCGAGAACGGCCTTGTGAATTTGGCCATCAAATTCAAATTTTTGGGGACCTGCAAGAGCAATCAGGGGAACGGAGCCGAAACCTCCGCTCTCATGATTGCTCTTGCAGTCCTACCATAACTGTAATATGTGTTCTTGGATAGAGATTCTCTGTCCAAGAACACAGGAGTCCCGCGGCTGTGCTTATGAATGAATGAATCATCCTGTAATTTTCTTGAACTACCGATGGATCCGTGAAACGGGTTTGCCGAAATTTCGCAGACCCATTGAAAGTTCGAGGAAATTTTCGCAAGACTGGCAGAGGCCTTCACAATCATCCCCAGTGACAAATACCCTGCATTGCACTTGATCCATTGGGAAAGTTTCAGTAACAGAAGCATTGCTGGTTATTGTAGAAGAGGTGGAAGTGGCAAGAAATGGCTGCAGCCTACATGATGGTGGCAACTTGGCTGTGAATTTAGAATCAGCATGGTAGCATTGTCATTCAATCACAAGAACCACATGGAGTTAATCCTTGCTGATCATCTGGATCATCAGGTTTTTGTGGGATTTTGAGGGGGGGGGGGGGCAAGGAAAAACTGTAAGTGCAGAGGTAATAAAGCTTGCTTTGGAAAGGTTTTGGGTGGATCTTGGTTTTGTAGTTTTCTCCTTTTATCCTCCTCTAGAGCTGTGTTTCTTTACTTTTTTACATGGATGAAGCCTTAAAATAATAATAATTTAGGGAACCCCAGCTATAATTACTATATCCACAGCTCACAGAATATTAGCCTGCTGGCCGTTGGGTAAAATGTCTCTTACATTACTGGCCAATGGGAAGAATTCTAACCTTACAGATAGCCAAAAAAATAATTGGTGCCAGTGGTAACTGACCCAAGCTGTCCAAATTGCATATTACTCAAAGAACGCCTAGCAATCTCTGGAGGAACCCTGAATGAGAAACATTGATCTGGAGGGACACCACATATGTAAATTGGATGTTGACCGCCATAACATCAAAGACCGATAAATGACTTCTCAGTGTGAGTGATCATTGTACAGTAGAACCCCAGTTATCCGGAATTCAGATAACCAGCACCCGACAGCTCCGCTTTTTTGATTGCTCCTGCAGTGCTAGCAGAGCTGTGGAATGTGTTCTGCATCCAAGAACGCATGCCGCAGATCCGCTAGGGCTGTGAGAGCAATCAGGAGAGGGCAGCTGTCAGGAGAGCAGAGCAGAGCTCCGCTGATTGGTGAATCGGGACAAGTTTCCCCATTCAAGTCTAGCGCTGAATGGATGAGAAACCTCAGTTTCAGAGTAACCTTAGTTAACCGGAAACTACACTTATCTGGAATCGTCATTCCACGTGGGTGCCAGATACCCAAGGTATTACTGTACAACCTATTTTGCACTTGGCTTGTACGTCCATGTTTTACCATTTTCATCCAGAAAGTGATTTGTATGCTATTATTGTTTTACCTTTTACAGGAAAATTTTGAAGGCAGCTCATGGATGTCGACTTGTTGGCCAATCCAGCCAAAAGCAGCCAGACTGGGAAATGGTTATCTAACCTTTGTGGGCTTATTTTGGATGAGATTGTTCCGTCTTGTGTTCCTAATGGGGAAATTCCTTCCCTTCTTATAACTTCAAGGTGACCTTCTACACGGAAAGGTCTAAACTGACAATACTGAACAAATTCTGAAAAGCCCATCAGGAATTCTAATCCTATGGCTTCAAGATTTTAATGACCCAAAAAACACGCAGATCTGTAACGTTAGAACTTTGTCTCTTAGGTCATCTTGCTGGAGCTGGTGAAAAGCTGGAGCTACTTTCACTCCAGGAACCCCTTCCAATATGTTTGATCCCTCTGGAACAGACCAATATCATTCCTGTTTTTAGACATTGTAATTGGATCCAAGAACTGCAAAAGCACCATGATTCACGTTAGTTTTTCATCTCTACCGGTGGTCTAAGAAGTCTTGGAAGTATACGGTGATCTTGAATGATACCTGAACAAAGATGGCTCCTCTCTAGAAAGAAGAAAGAATATGCGGAGCCATCTGTGGGCGGTAATGAATATACTACCTAAAGGTTACAGTTACATGCACCTCAGATGGACAAATACATATATGAAGTTGAGACTGCTTTACAATCATGCATACTGTACAAGATTGACTTTACATAAAATGTCCACTGGATGGCAGCATATCACCACTGTAGTCCACCCAACCAGCTCTCTCTGTAAACCACAGGACATGATAGTGCAATGTTGCTCCAATGATGCAACTTTTTGTTTCTCTTAGCAAGGTTTCTTCTTCAGCAATATTTAAAAAGCAAAAAAAAATAAATAAATAAATAACTGAGAACACAGGCTCCCTGTTCTCTTTTTACAAGAAGCGCTAATTACATCCTCACAGCTGGAATTTCTACTATTCCTTCGGCAATGAAATATCATCTGGCACATATACTTTTGCACTTGCAAGCCATGATCGCAGCGGGGGAGAGCTGGGACTGACGCATGGCGAGCATCATGCTGCAGCTGTCAGATGTCTTCCCAAATTCTCGTTCACTGCTGCGTTTTTTGTGTTTTTTAAATTCATTGTAATTAAGAACGCTAAAGGGCGCAGAGATTCCACGCTGAACTGCTACTATAACTGGCTTGTTTCCTGTTTAGGCTGCCCATATACATTTTTATGCAAATGTTCATCTTAAAAGTCTTTAAAATTGAAAAATGAAAAAAGAAAATTTTGAAGTGTGTTCCACTGATTGCTCCATACGATGATCTGACTTCACTCATTGGGGAAATGTCACTTCATAAATAAGGATCTAATACAGGAAAGTGAATTTCCTATTTGGCAGCTATCCCTAGAATAGCTGTTAATAAAAGATTCACCCTCATTTCTTGTTCTGGGGTCAACTGGGAAATTTTGATTTGTTGTCCGTCTTTGTGTCATATCCATATTCATAGGAAGCAGGCTGATCTAGGTGGGGGACACTCAGACTACAATTTAAGGAGTTAATCCTAAAAACGTCTAAGGAACTGCTTGGTGTTTGTCAGAGCACCCCACAGGGGATAGTTGACTTTGTTGCGGATGGTCCCACAGTGTGGCCCTCTCTAGTGCAGGTGGCATACAGAGAGGTGCCAAAAACAAAGACAATTTCAGAACCAGGAACAGGCTGAAGGTTGATAAGGACAATGAACAAACAAGAGCCGCTAAATGGGGAATCAACCAGCAGGAACACGGGGTCACTGGTACACATTAATCTCAGGAGCACAAGGGGTCTCATGAGATCTTGGTAACACAGGGAGCCACAAGGTTACACAAGGGATTATTGGCACAAAGACGTCTTTGGAGCACAAGAGGTAACAGAAGGTCATAGATACATAAGGGTCTAAGGAGGAAAAGGAATCACTGGAGGTCATGAGTATGTAAGTGTCCAAGGAGAACAAGGGATCAGGGGTACACAGAAGTCTTTGGAGCACAAGAGGTAACAGGAGGTCATAGGTATACAGAAGTCCAATGAGAACAAGGAGTCCTGGGTACACAAAAGACTTTGGAGCACAAGAGGTAACGGAAGGTCATAGATACATAAGGGTCTAAGGAGGAAATGAAATCACTGGAGGTCATAAGTATGTAAGTGTCCAAGGAGAACAAAGGATCAGGGGTACACAGAAATCCTTGGAGCACAAGCGGTAACAGGAGGACATAGGTATACAGAAGTCCAATGAGAACGAGTCTTGGGTACACAAAAGTCTTTGGAGCACAAGAGGAAACAGAAGGTCATAGATACATAAGGGTCTAAGGAGGAAAAGGGATCACTGGAGGTCATGGGTATGTAAGAGTCCAAGGCGAACAAGAGATTATGGCTACACAGATGTCTTTGGAGCACAAGAGGTAACAGGAGGTCATAGGTTTACAAAGGTCCAATGAGAACAAGGAGTCCTGGCTACACAAAAGTCTTTGGAGCACATGAGGAAACAGAAGGTCATAAAAACAAAAGGGTCCAAGGAGGAAAAGGGTTCACTGGAGGTCATGGGTATGTAAGAGTCCAAGAAGAACGAGGGGTCATGGGTAAACAGAAGGTACATAAGAATCTAAGAAGCAAAAGGGATCACAGGAGGTTATGGGTATGTAAGTGTCCAAGGAGCACAAGGCTTAAAAGGATGTCATAGTACTGTGAAGGTCCAATGAAGTACAAGGGATCATGGGTACACAGAAGACTTTGGGGCACAAGAGGAAACAGGAGGATAAAGATATACAAACGTCTAAGGAGAAACAGGGCTCATGATACACAGGAGTCTCTGGAACATGAGGTCAGGAGTACATGGGATTTTGTGGAGCACAAGGGGTCACATGGAATCATGGTTACACAGGAAGTCACAAGGTTACACAAGGGGTCTCGAGGACATCTTAGGACCCCAAAGTGTGATGGGTACACAGAAGTCTTTGGGACACAAAAGGTAACAGGAAAACATAGTAAACGAGTCCTAGGAACTCGAGTGACAGAAAGGTCATGGGTACATGGGGTCACAGGAGATTGTGGTTACATAGGAAGTCACAAGGTTACACAAGGGGTCTTTGTAACTCAAGAGTCTCAGAAGCCCAAGGGATCACAAGCGGTCATGAGTACGTAATAATCTAAGGAGCACAAGCAGTCATGGGAACATGGGGTACATGAGAAGTTTCTGGAACACAAGGTGTTACAGGGGTCACGTAAGATCATGTTTTCACAGGAAGTCCCAGGGTTACACAAAGAGACTTGAGTACACAGAAGTCTGAGGAGCCCAAGGCATTAGGGTATACAGAAATCTCTGTAGCACAAGGGGCCATGGGTACATAGGAGACTCGGGAGCACAGGAGATCACAGGAGATTAAGAATACACAAGAGTCCAAGGAGCACAAGGGTTCGTGGGTACACAAAAGTCTTTGGGACACAAGAGGTAACAGGTGAACATAGGTATACAGAAGTCGAAGCAGCACATAAGGTCATAGGTACCCAGGAATTTCTGGAGCACAAGGAGTCCCAGAAAGGTCATGGGTGCATGGGATTCCCAGGAGCACATGGGGTCACAGGAGATTGAGATAAACAGGAAGTCATAAGGTTATACAATGGGTCTTGAGTACACAGGAGTCTCAAGAGCCCGAGGGATTACATGAGGTCATGAATATGTAAGAATCCAAGGAGCAAAAGTGATTATGGGTACACAGTAGTCTTTGGAGCACAAGAGGTAACAGAAAGTCAAAGAAGTCTATAGAGCAAAAGGGGTCATGCTTATGCAGGAGTCTCTGGAACACAAGGGGTCACAGAAAGGCCACAGGTACATGGGATTCTCAGGAACACCAGAGGTCATAGGAGTCAGGAATTTAAAAGGTTACACAAGGGTCTCGTATACACAGGAGTCTAGGGAGCCCAAGGGCTTACAGGTACACAGGAGCTCAAGGGATCACAGTAGGTAATGGGTTTGTAAGATGGGTACACCTGGAGCACAAGGTGTTACAGAAAGGTCATGGGTACAGAGGAGCACAAAAGGTCACAGTGATTATGGTTATACAGGTACCTCTAAGGACCAATAGACTAATTGGTACTCAGGAGCACCAGAAGGCAATGGGTACCTAAAGGTCTTGGGAGTTCAAGGGTTCTTGGGATGCACAAGAGGTTCAGCATTAGTGCAGCAATGCTTTGCTCCAACAACATATAACAGGTATGCATTTAATGAGGAAAAGTGATGTTGCATCTCTTGGCAAAACCCAGAAATACTGGGGACTATGTACCTGAGGATTAGCCTGGGCCTGGAATGTAGAAGTGGAAAGTTTGAAAAAGGGTATATCTACCTATTGGAGATCCTGAAAGCAATGAAATCCTAATCTTTTCTTCAATCAGAACAAAAAAAAATATGTTTGCTTTGTTTGGTGTTGATTTTATCAATAAAAATTGGATTATTTGATTCAATGCAAATGGCAAAATTAGGAGAAACACAACCATTTACTTTTCATGTGATTGTCATGTGACTTGGTTTTCTACTGCTTACATACGTATCCTTCTTTTTGCAATACCAGGCAAGTGCCTGACTTTATTGCTACCCCTCTTGGTTTTCAATAAGAGCCTCTATGACATAGCTGGCTGGACCCCTAGGATATCCACTGGGCCCTAGGCCCATGTGCTTGATCACATCCCTCTCAAAATATATCTATCATGGTTGCCTGGACCTTGGTGTAGGGTAGCCTGGCACAAATAATAGGCTTCTGGTCGGATTTGGCCTTCCTTGAATATTGCAGCCCGCTGTCTTTAGCTGGCCACAGCTGGCCAATTGGTTATGTGCAGCCATCCACAGGATAGTCACATATCTCCTTTCTCTACTCTTCTGCCAACCTGAGACCCCAGCTTAAGTAAAAAGTTTGTCCGTACAGCCCTATGAAATTTTGTTAGAGAGAGATACTCTGAAATCAAACATCTGCTGACCTCTTTAGGGAACCCCAAATATTCTACACAACAGTCAACTAACACTTGTGGTTCTTGTTCTTTCCTCAGCCTAATATTGGATAGTAAAATAACGTAGCATAGTAATGAGTTTACAAAGCCTCCTGTGGTTCAAACTGAGTCATGCTTATGCAGGAGTCTCTGGAACACAAGGGGTCACAGAAAGACCACAGGTACATGGGATTCTCAGGAACACCAGAGGTCATAGGAGTTAGGAATTTAAAAGGTTACACAAGGGTCTTGTATACACAGGAGTCTAGGGAGCCCAATGTGGCCTCTTAGCCACATGTCACCGAACCATAACGGGTGACCTAACCACCCCCATTCACAGGTACGCTTTAGGCGCTAGTAACAAATCCATTTATGCCGAATGTTAATAAATGATTTCAAGAAAAAGGACTAAGAAGAAAAAGTATTTTTACTTTGATGCCTATGGCGCCATCGCCATGTGCTAACAGGAACATCTTGTGCTCTAATTAACTTGCGTATATCATGCAACATTGATCAGTTCATTAATTGATTTCCGAGGATGAGGCTGAGAGACAATGTCAGAGACTTTCCACGCCATTGATCGCAGCATTTTACAGTTCGCAGAAAGGAAGGCGCTTCTAATTAACTTTTCGATGGGGGGGGGCGATCTTGTTGTGTACCTGAGATGAAAAGTCTGACAAACCCTTTTTAACATCATAGAAAATAGTGGAAAGTGGTTAGACTGTAGAGAAACCAGTCATTTAGAAGAAGTCAAAAATGCTCAGCGTGTCATTGCTTTTTATGAAATCTAAATTATCGATGACACGCTGACAGTTTAATACCATGCAAAAACATGCTGAGAGGTCTAATCCCAGCAAGTAAATGGCACTCTATCACACGGTCAATTTGGTTTTTAACAGTAGACTCCAAGCAAAACACAAAACACAATAATTAATAAGCCATAAAATAGCTACTTACTTGTGTTCCCATTTTGTTTCTCTTTTTTTTTTGACTCACCGCTTTATTTAACTGAAAACTTTTTTTCTTTCTTAATAAGTTATAGAAGAGATTTATTCCTTCCTTATATTATTCAAAAAAATTTTGAAAATTATAAAATTATAAAAAATTATATTATTCAAAAAAGAAATTAGTGGCTGATTTTGAACTGGCATAGTACAGCCACCAAAGACGAGAAATGGTTGGGTTTGCGTTATTGCATAATGGACCCCAATAATTGGACCATCTTGATGCAGCAAGATGCAGTGACATCCAGGTATTGCACTTCTCCTTTTGAGGGGTGAGATGTGTGGCCATTTTAAGCCTATGCTTTGGGAGAGGCATGGTTGGCTGAATGGCAAGCACTCTTCCTTGGAGCCATATCTTCAAGATGTGGAGTTCCTCTGGGTTTCCCTCCACATGGGGACTATTTTATTAAAATTTCTCAAGACTCGAGAAGATAGATGTCATGGAAGAACCTGGGTGATCCAGCAAACCTGGGTGATCCAGTATCGCAGCATACAATTACCTTTTAGGCTAGGTTCAAACCTGCTTCGGGATCATGTGATCCCCTTGCCAGCCCCTTGTTCATTCACACAGCAGCACTGGAACACAGCAAGAACAAGTATTTTGCAGTTTTGACAGTGGGTGGCAGCAAGCTGAATTGCACCTCCACCCCCTATTAATTTCCCATAGGGCGGTTACAGGGAGACTAGTTCACTAGAATTAGGAACCTGTAACTGCACTGCAACTTGGTTGCCAGTCTGAACTTAGCCTTTCTTAACTCCCTCACCTGTCTGTTTGACTACTGGGAGCCAAGAGGAGTAGCATTTTGCTCATTGGCCACTTAGGTGTCCAATTCTGGCACATTGGGGGGTCCTTAGTCCTGGGCCAGCTCCATATTGCAACTTGAAACCTAAATAGGAATTACCGTTTTAGCCCCCTATGTGCCAGAATTGGACACCCATGCGGCCAATGAATTATTGGATTAACAAAAGATAACTATATATGGGGCATAAATATAAGAATAATACAAAAGTAAATTTTGCTCCCCAATGGCTTAATATAGGAGAAATAAGTGGGTGGGGTTACAAGAACTCAAAACAAATCCTACTTGCATTTTGCAACTAAGCATCATGGTGCAAAACGCATCAAAATATTATTATGTATACTTGAAACCCTTTGCATTTGTCTGTTTTGCAATAAACCAATGATGATCAAAATTGGATTTCGAGTTGCAGTCATAATATTGCTCTTTGCATATTGGAACTGGCGCGTTTCGGAACAAATCAGCTGCTGAATACACTGTGACAACATGGATTCTCGCTTAAAGATAACTCTGTGTAGCTGGTAGGGTCATCAATAAAATGAGCCTGTTATTGGTAGGGAAGAAGTTTATAAAAAGTAAGAAGTTGGCCATGCTTTGCAAGAGAACCTTTGGCTAGTTTTATCTAATTGTAATGCATGTGTGGTGTACAATATGCACATTAAACATAATATATTATTGTATTTTAGAGGTCATGTAACCATTCTTCTTTGAACAAGGTGTTTTGGTCACTTTTTTTTTTACCAGTATGTATGGTGAAAAGTTCCATATCTTGCTGTCATTGGTCGGATAGGTTGCCCTTGCTTTTCACAATAGTATAAATTGGGACAATGCCAAACATTTGGGACCTCAACTAGAACAATAATGTGTCTGGGGTCATTGAATGAATGGAAATCTTGGCATGAATTGTAATCATCTTTGAATCAGATAAGCCTCCTTCTCTTGTATCTCAAGTCATTTTCTTGTATCCTATTCTGATAACTAAATGTACATCTTGGAATATCTGTGTCTGTTAGCTTTCTCTTCACATGCAGCTACAAAGTAAATTCTACATATTGAGAACATAGCAGAGGGAAAATACGGGTTTTATCTCTTGGAAATGTCAGTGAAAATCAGGGGATTTAATTGGAATTTTGACTTTCTTTTGAATAATGCATTACTAAAGGCCAAATTAAAGCTTGTTTTTTTTGGCTTTTAAAAAGCTTTTAAGAGTTAAAAATACACCTTTGAATTATTCTGTACATGTTGATGCGCCACTAATAATCTAAAGATCTAACACACTCCAAAAATCTAACACACACTCATTAACACGAATTGATGGCTTTTGTTTTTTTTTTTTGGTAATTTATTTAGTAAAATAAATTTTGGCAAAATTATTTTTACTCATCTCTGTTAATAGTTTATAAGTAGGTCCATATTTATAATAACAACACAATCCTTCCATAAATTACCTAAAAATTTATATTCTATAACAGACAGGAGCTCTTCGTCTTCTACTTTCCCCAATATAACTTACACTTACTGGATACTAATGATACTCAAGTATAAAAGATGGAATAATGTTGTATTGTGTATTGTTTTTGTGTTGTAATGTTTGTGCTCATTGTGGTTATTTAGATCCTCTCCCATCATTCCCTTCGTTTTTATAGATGGCACTATGGAATTTTTGTTCTACCAATCCAGATATCCCGAAACTTCACCATAAATAGGATAAACACCTGTAAACATAAAGTGGTCTTTTTAAAAGTTCTCTACCAGTCAATTTGATACACAGTTACATAATTCGTCTGGTTGAAAAAAAACATCAAATCAACCAATAGGGAAACTAACATACCTCAGATAAAAGCCCTATAGACATAGTTGATCCAGGCACAAAAAATTTGCTTCAATAAGGGGGAAAAAATCCTTCTTAATTTGTATGTTTTTTTCAGATGTTCAGATTCATTCGATTTACCATTCAGTGCTCTTTTTAATGTTCAAGCTAATATCTTATTTTGCCAGCTAGTGACCAATAAAGCAGAGCAGTCAATATAATACAAGCTATCTTTACCAATCTGAACAGAAAAACTGATGAATCTCGGATTAAAATTTTCTAAAACTTTAAAACTTTTTAAATTTTGGACTTTTTAAGCTTTTTTTTTTCAATTCTTTGTTTATTTTTTCCCCCACTGTCTGGTTAAAGGTTTCAGAAGAAGATGACGTTGGGCAACTTCTGAATAGAGCTGTCAAAAACAACTTGTTTGATACTTTGGGCCTGATTTATTATAGATCTCCAAGGCTGGAAAGGATACACTGTAATTAATAAGTGTTTGTCTTTTAAATAAATGTTTTAAAAGCAACACAGTACATAAATGTAGATTCACGTTAAATATTTTGACATTTCTAATAATTAGGTTTTAAGTGTTAGCAGTGACAGACATGTTTTGGTTTATATTCAACCTAAAGTATTTTCTTGTTTTATTCAGCTACCTTGGTTTATATTCAGATTGATTTATATTTGAGTATATATAGTACATACTTTTTAGCTAATTCAATAAATGTTTCCAGAAGTATTCCCAAATATTTACCCATTGTTCAAAGTGTACAATTTGAATGACACCCATAATCCAAATGAGTGGTGGTATGTTGCAGCCAAACTTATCTATCCTTCCCACCCTTCCTCTTCTGCTGCCTCTCTTTATTGGCTTCTATTTCACATTAGAATCAAATTCATCTCCTGTGCTTTGGCTTCAAATCCCTTTGCAGTTCTTGTCCCACTTACCTTTCTGCCCTGGTGGAAACATTTTTCTCTGGCCGCTCTCTTCGTTCCTCCAATGACCTACTAATGACTTCCTCACTCATAACCTCATCACTCGCATGGCTCCAAGACTTTTCTAGAGCTGCCCCAACTCTTTGGAATGGTCTTAACCATCCTATTTAGCTTGCCTATATTTTCTTTTCATTAAAAAGAGCCCTGAAAACCTATTTTTTCAAACTTGCATAACCATCTTCTTCTGTCTCTTAAAACCCTCACTACTTCCCACCATTCCATATCCCCCTCCTATTGTTAATAACTCCCCCACCTCCTAGATTGTCTGCTCTTCTGGGCAGGGTCCTCTCCTCCTCTTGTGTCAATGTCTGTATCTGTCTGTCATTTGATGTACAGCGCTGCGTAATATGTTTGCGCTATACATATAAAGAATAATAATTATATCTTCCTTTGTTGTGTTTATATTATCTTATTGAAATGCTAAGCCTCCAATATACAGTTATTGATAATACCTATTCAAATTTTGATTTTTATTCCAGTGTTTGAAGAAATCCTATTTTGGGTACAATTGCAACATTTTGTCAAATGATTTTGTTATATGGGATCCCGGCAAAGGTGAGGTTGCAATTAATTTTGAAAGAGAGGAGGAGGTGGAAACAAGCTGTAAAGATAAATGAATGAACTGTGGGAAAATACCAGCAGAAAAGAAAAATAAGAAAAACAGGGAATAGACGTTTATGATGATGAAAGAGCCCTTTAAATTTCTGCTGTGTTTATGATTGCGTTCGGTGACATATTTATTTTACTGTTCTGCCAATTAAAGATCAAATAGTGAAGTTTTTGTTGTGTCCTTTCACTTTGATACATCGATACGCTCTTTGTTCCAGCTGTCATTCTGACCTTGAATTAGCATTTTTCTGGAGCTGAATGGAAAATGTATTGATGTAAATCTGCAGCTCGATATTCTAAAACTGTGATAGCTGTGTTTATTGGATTTTCATAAATCTTACTGTCTTGATTTGCCCTCATACAGACATCAGCTTCTGGCTTTTGCTGGTTGGACAATGATGGAATCACTGCATGCTGCATTAAATGGTATCCAAAGCCAAAGTTTTTTTTTTCAGAAGAATTATCTTCTTTTCTTCGTTTCTCTTCTCACTTTGGGAGTTCATATATATCTTGATGGCCACAACTGCTGAGGCTAAAAATATGAGAAAATCCAAAATTTTGAGTTGTCAAAGGGACAGAAATAGAGGGGGCGCTCACTGCCACTCTCATTATTTTTCTATTGGGCTGCTGCAGGTTGATGCTACATATAGCACCTCCCCCGAGGTAGGGGTTCCGTCCTACGAGGGAGCGGTAACCGTACCATAGCCACACTAAAATTCTGAACATAACATAACATATAGCTGAACTCTAGGCAGATAAATAAGGCACAAATGTTTGCAGCTTTACATTCACTAATACATTACTCATTTTTTAATAGAATCAGTGTAAGTACCTTATTCTGACTTAGTTTAAACACCTTGTAGTCCCTGTACAACAAAGCTGGAGTGTGAGAAGTAGAAGCAGCAGAAGGAGTCAATGGCCCTGATTTATAAAAGCTCTCCAAGGCTGGAGAGAACATACTTTTAGAAGTGAAGCTGGGTGATCGAGCAAATCTGGAATGGTTCTGGTCCATGATTCAAAACATTTGCTTACAAATAGCAAATGATTTAGAAAAATCCATTCCATGTTTTCTGCATTACCCAGCTTCCCTTCTGAAAGTGTATTCTCTCCAGCCTTGGGGAACTTTGATAAATCAGGGGCAATCAGTTCATGTGTTTGCATGCTGAATAATGCAAAGTGACAGAGAGAATATTTGATCACCCCTACCACTGTCCAATATGAGGCTGGGATGGCCTGGGCACATATAAAGTAGAAAGAGTAATGCTCACCATCAGAATGAATACATCTGGCAAGAGAGAAAAGTATTATTAGGAAAATCTCTGGATTGAACTATCCAACCAATGGGTATGCTGCGCTACCAACTTTGGCTCCCAGCCCTTTGATAGTGAACACAGTGGGCAGCATTCCCATTGGCTAGTGATTGTTAGGGGCCATTATTCACAAAGTATTTGGCAAGGTAGACAACTAGGAGATGAAGATAATTTCTGATGCCATCCTTTTTAAGGGGCAAGGATTGAGGGCAAGTTCCCCAATTGTTAGCAGAGTACCCAGAATCTTATGTCAAATAGTGGTGCCTGTAGGTACCAGGGCTTTCTTGCCCATTTGGTTTCTCACATGTACATTCTTTTGTACCTCAAATGGTCTCCCTCTATCACTCCCCTCCTCTCCAATGCCCTGATTGTGCCTGGAATGCTCTCTAACGTCTATCAGCCAATGAGAGCACTCCCTAATGATTATAGTAAGCATCGGGGACTGCTCTCATTGGCTTTAAGCTGCTATAGTATACAGTGGTGGGTTCTGCCATTGGCTGGTGGTTGTTACAGAGCGCTCCTGGCTAAATTGAGTTGAGTGATGTCATAGGTGACTCATATGGGAGATATATTGATCACTTACCTATTCATGTAATATTCACTAACAATTGTTACAATTCTGTCCTGAACATTTCATGTTCACTCATGACTGGTTCTCTTTAAGGAGAGAAAAGAAACGATAGATTCCTGGAATGTATCCTCCCAGAATAACTCAGAATACTGCCCTGATCCCCCGTCTTTTCTTCCAGAATAGATGACAGAAATGTCAGAATAAAAAGAAGCGACCCCCTTGATTGAACAGCTCGCCTCTCTGTTCTTAGATACGTTTTAGTTTAAAGCTTAAGTAAGACAATTTATTTAAGTGCTTGAAATTATTGGTTACCACTTACAAATGTTACTCGGCGTCCATCAGTGGCTTTGGAGTGATGTAATTGAATGGAATTGCAATGAAAATGGAATGCAGCGTGAGCACATTGCCCCGGAATGAAATGGTTGTGTGGTCTGAGCTTTAATTCCATTTTCGGCACAAATATCCCAAATATCAATGAAATCACAGAGTAAAAAGGGTTCGAAAACAATTTTCACATGCCAATACAATTTACTTGTTTACTTTCTCCATATCCAGACCAAATTTATCGGCGTCAGTTTGCTCAACAATAACGTCAACTTACCAACATACCAAACCCTAATTTTCCTGCCTGGGTTTCACTCATTTCTGCTCTTTGTGTCCTATGACAGTGAGTGGTCATTATAGTCCTAATAACTCAACACGTTTCGCAACTCATGAAACTAGCTTCCTCAGGAGTTTTACATAGGGAGATAAAGCAGCTAAAAATTTACTTTTTTTACCTTCACATCAACTTAGCTAAGGTTGGCAAAACATGCGCACTTCTGCTGGGAGTTTGACAAATGTGCTGCTCCTCATGGGAGGGTGGGCTTATACCCCATCCAATCAGGCTGCTGGTTGTCGTCCTGTCTGCCTTCTCACTGGCTTAGCGCTGCCCCGATACCCGCATGGCTTTAGTTTGAGGTCTGTGACTGGGAGTTGGATCCTTTCTCTGGTTGTTGGCATTGGAATGGCCTAGAATATGACTCCACTCACAATTTACCCAGGCCAAAGCCACTTTCTTACCAAATTCGCGGAAGCACAGAAATACCCTAACCATAAATGTACCTTTTTCCAGCTATCTTTGGCCCAGTTTGTTGACTCCATGGGTCCCCTTTGTTCTCTTCTTTCTTTGGTGGTGGGCTATTCCTGCTAAGAATAATGCACTATAATGATGTAGTGTCCCCTGAAGCATTATCCTGAGTCCAGGGTGGGAGATGGAGGTGGAGACTTGACATCCTCGGTTTAAATGACTTGGATTGGGTAATGCTGGGTAACTAGGAAGAGGAATGGCGCTGCATTCCTAAATTAGCAAGTCTGAGGGTCCAGCATCATAGAGGAGGTAAGTACAACAGTCAGAGCTGTTTTTTTCAAGGTGCTCTGTGGATCCTTTTTCACTTATGCCCAAACTGGAGTTGGGATTTAAAGGGCAATTAGAATCAGGTAATAAAAATGCATGTTTCCTGGCTGTCATTCTGACCCTCCTGCTTCGATATTGATCATAAAACCAGAACAAGTCTGCAAACAAGACTGATGACCATTCCTTGTCTTTCTTTTTCTGCATTGTCTGTTTTGCTGAACCCCTTCCACTGTGATTTGCAGTGTCTAGGAAGGGGAGGCTGTAAGACACACATGGAGGAGGATTTAGTCTGGGAAGGTAAAGCAAGATTGTTTTTATATATACTCCTCAACCCTCTCTGATCCTGTCCTGGGATTTGGGCATACAGGTGGCACCCCGTGCTCTTCCTTTGGATGCTTTCCACCCCGTCCAGCTGATTGGCTCTCTCTCTGCTCCCTCTCAGCTCCCATTGATGACAACCAGCCATCTGCTAATCACAAAGGTACCTCTGTGGCTGGCGATTGTGCATTGCAATGGATGGGACAAAACCAGGTCCCAATCTCTTCTGCAGCGTCCAAGATATAAGAAAAGGCAGGAGATAGGTGGCTAATGATCTGTGCAAGATGACATTTTCAAATGACCAGCCAGCCAACCGAGCAATGGGCAATGTTTTTAATATCAAAATGAAAAAGGAATAAATGGGAACTGTAAGAAAGAAAGAAAATTAAAATAGAAAAATGTGGTTCCAAAACAGGACAATTCCTCTAATAGGGGTCAAGCACTATGATCTTACAATAAAATTCCTTGTTTTACTTTTTATATGTATCCAATGCAATGAGAGAGTGACCAGAGTGTGGTATGTCACTGTTCTTGATGTTAAAGTAATCTTTAAAAACCATTAATTTTTGTACAGGTTCTCTTTTTTAAGAACTCAGCTTACTTTGAACTTTGTCTTTAGATGATGCTAAGAAGTCAAAGGTTTCATAAAACATTTCACTAAGTTTGGAGTTCTATCTTGCCAGATATTAGTGTTCCTAAGATAAACTCTCTTCACAAAGTAAGGAAAGTCCGGAACGCGTAGAAGACAAAGCACAGAAGAATAGAATGCCTTTTGGCTGGCCAGCTGCTACACATATGCATATTCATGTTCATCTGGAATGCAAAATTGAAACATTCCAACAATCCATATGCTCATTTAATAATGGGGACAGCGACACAAAGCTGTCATTCTCAAGACTCCACTCCAGACTTTGTTTTATTAATGTTTTGTATGAAAAGTATACAAAAAGTTTGTATATATCAGTATAAAGTGTTTCTTGTTGTTACTTGCATACCACAGGATGACTATATTTGTTTTCCATGGACAATCTAAAAATTTTTGCCACAATACTTTTGTTCACTGAAGGGTCCCTGGTTTATTGTTCTCCATGTAGAGAAACAACTCCAATATCCATATTCCTCAAGCTTAAATTGTTTAATTTAGATGCAGCACTAACCAATAGATAAATAGATAGATATTAACTTTTGACCAAAAACTTTCCACTGGGATAGCAGTAGAACAAAAAACATGGCGGAGACCTTCACCCTTTCATTTAAAGCTGAACTGAAGTTCCATTTTAAAAAGTTTTGGATCTTAGAGGACATTATTGCAGAAAGGAGCAGGGAATGTCTCTTCAGCAAAAAGCATTCATAACTGCCTGATTACTGCGTGGAACTGTCATTGTCACTAAGCTGCTCCTGCGTTGGTTGCAAGGATACCATGTAATCCAGTAGACATTGCAAAGATGCTGAAGTTCAAATTGAGCATCAGAAGGAGAATAAAGGTGACCGGACAGGTCAGTCTGAGATTTTTAAAAATTGCTGATCTGATTTTTACGTACAATGAGTAAGTAATTGAAAATCCAATCAGATCAGCTGATTTGATCTGATTACAGGCTTATCAGATAATGGTCCAAAAAGTGAAAATATCCCATGAGTGGCAGTTTCTTGGTTGAAAATGCCTTGTTGATGCCCCAGACTGGTTCATACTGATAGAAAGGCAACAGTAACTCAAATAGTCACTTGTGACACTCAAGGTATCCTGAAGATGATCTCTGAATGCCCAACACATCCAACCATGAAGTAGGTGGGCTACAGCACCAGGAGACCATATTGGGTTCAGTGTGCCTAAGAACAGACCCCTAAGGCTAAGATTGGAAAAATGTTTCTGGTCTAATGAGTCTGACTTTCTTCTGCAACATTGGGGGGGTAGAATCAGAATTTGGTGCCAACAACATGTAAGCATGAATCCTGCCTTGTATCAATGGTTCAGGTTGGCGGTGGTGTATTGTGTGGGGGATATTTTCTTGGCACATTTATGTACTGTACATTTTTATTATTATTATTATTAAACAGGATTTATATAACGCCAACATATTACGCAGCGCTGTACATTAAATAGGGATTGCAAATGACAGACTAATACAGACAGTGATAGGATGAGAGGACCCTGCCCTGAAGAGCTTACAATCTAGTAGGTGGGGGAATTTCACACACAATAGGTGTGAGATATGTAGTGGTGGGAAGTAGTGATGGTTTCAAATGACAGAAGAAGCCGGGTAGGCAAGTTTGAAAAAATGGGTTTTGAGCGCTCTTTTAAATGAGCAGAAAGTAGGAGCAAGCCGAATGGGATGAGGAAGACCATTCCAGAGAGTTGGAGCAGCTCTAGAAAAGTCTTGTAACCGTGCGTGTGATGAGGTTATGAGTGAGGAAGTCATTAGTAGGTCATTGGAGGAGCGGAGAGAGCGGCAGGGGGAGTATTTTTTTTACCAAGTCAGAAAAGTAAGTGGGACAATAACTGTGGAGGGATTTGAAGGCAAAGCACAGGAGCTTAAATTTGATTCCAAGGTGAAATGGAAGCCAATGGAGATAACTACAAAGAGATGCAGCAGAAGAGGAGCGGAGGGAAGGATGGATGAGTCTGGCTGCAGCATTCATGATAGATTGTAGAAGAGAGTCGGGTTAGTGGAATACCAGCGAGAAGGATGTTACAGTAGTCCAGACGAGAGACGTCCATATGGGGGGTAAATGAGAGGGCAGAGTCAAAGGTGACGCCAAGGCAACGTGCCTGAGGGGAGGGCCGAATAACAGTGTTATAACAGTTAGATATATGTCAGGGGGGGATTTGGAATTTGAGGGGGGGATGATGATGAGTTCTGTTTTATCCAGGTTGAGTTTCAGGAATCGGTCAGACATCCATGATGAGATGGCCGACAGGCAGCATGAGACCTTATCCAGGACTGAGGGAGACAGGTCAGGGGGGGACAGATACATTTGAGTGTCATCAGCATACAGATGGTACTGTAAGCCAAAGGAGGATATGAGACTACCGAGAGAGGAGGTGTACAGAGAAAAGAGAACCGGTCCAAGGACTGACCCTTGGGGGACACCAACAGGGAGGAGAGTGGGTGAGGAGGAGTTACCATTGAAAGAAACTTGAAAGGAGCGGTCAGACAGATAGGAAGCAAACCGAGAGAGCAGTGTCACAGATACCAATGGAGCGCATGCTTTGTATTAGAAGGGAGTGATCAACAGTGCCAAAAGCAGAGGAAAGATCAAGGAGAAGAGGCAGGGAAAAGTTGCCTTGAGACTTAGCTCAAATGTCACAATGTACTTGTGACATTTGTGACAATGTATTTATATTATTGCCGACCATGTCTATCACATTATGACTGCAATGTCCCTATCTTCTGATGGCTACTTCCAGTAAAATAAAGGGGTCCAACCTGGTATTAGCACGGTGTACCTAATACAGTGACCAATGAATGTAAATCAGGTTTTCTGCTCCATCAGACAGAATTGTTTTATGTTACGGGGCAGTGAAAATCTCAGGCTACATAGATAGTAATACAATTCTTTTGGCAGAAAAAACAGCTCTCAGATATGATCATCTGCATATTTAGCTGTTCATGGACCAAAAAACCGACTTTCCCCTTTTCGGGGAACTATTCTATATAAATTTAAACATTGTTGCTGCTGGGTATGATGAAACTTCCAACTATCCAATCAAATCATTGCTTTGCTATTATTCCAGTTTCAATTATTTTGTGCATATAGCTGCAATTGCAACGGCAGCAAAAAAATAGAGACGTATGGTTATATATTGGCTAACAGTCACAGTATGAACCATGGAAATGACTTAAGACTAAAATATATAGATAGTCTCACGTCTCAGGTTAAATGGTTTTGTGAATTTATAAGACAGAATTTCATTCAGCATCACAGCTGGAGTCCTTCTGCACCAGTTTCTTGAGCAGCGGGGAAGCTGGACTCTGACGTTCAATTTTCACTAACATATTAAGTAGTCCAAATGGTCCCTTTGTGACAGTATGACAGGAATTCAGAAATTTCTGGTGAATAGCGCAGAAAACGTGTCTTTAAAATATTTCAAGAGCTCTATTTTCTCGTGCCATTAAAGTAAACCTGCGTTTAGCACATGTTAAAGCTCAGTTGAAGTTACAGAAATAGATTTGCAGTTAGATAGACTTTGTGCTAACAAGTTCTATTTTCCTGGACCACCAATGTCCTATAAATGGTTCTAATATGACTTTGCTGCCCAAATGGCAGATCCAGGGAACTACAGTGGCACAGTACTGGGTGGGCACGTCCCCTGCCCTTCCCAGCAATACAAGTCAGGTAGGGGTGGCTATCACTCATGTCTGCCAGCTCAGAGCATTGCACATTAAGGTCGGAAATTAGTAATTGGACGGAGGGAAAAGGGTGTTGTACTGAATCCTTTCAAATACTTCCAATGTCCAGCATGGGCTACACAAGTTTACTTTATTGAAGGGTGCATTGGATCGCTGTATGGACAGCACTGTTCTCATCCAGTCTTACCCCAGACTGCTACTAGGGTGTAACAAAAAGAATAAGAGCAATAAGTCTTGGTAATTCAAGCCTTGAGATCAAGCAATCCTGTGTAGCTCCCAGCCGCTGACGCTTTGCAGCCACTTGCTTCTTAAAGAACCAGCATCTGCACATTTACCAGCTGGTGGCACGGATACCACTCACTGCCCCTATTTATTCTTTAGAGGAGGGAGCTAGTAGGGTTTCCCCCAAGGCAGTGGTTCACTGGCATTTGGAAGCTGTAACCACACAGCAAACTCATGGCCAGTGTGAACATAGCCCACAAAACATGGCCCTAGTACCTGAAAATTCATTATAATCTCATTACATGTGCAAGTGACTACCCATGGTGCATACCAATCTATTCTTTCTATAGCATGGGCTGTCTCTTTTCAAAGCAGAGTAATGTGCTTTACAAATGTGCTTATGTCTTTACTGGCTTCAGGAATTTAAACCCAGTGTCTGACCTGGACTTTATGAATGGGCTGGAAAGTGCAAAACCCATATGGGTGTTTTATTATATATCCAAAAACAGATTGCAATGCCAAATGTACATCATAGATTTGTCATTTTGCCTTAATTCAAATCTGAAGCCAATTACCGAAAGCCATAGTGCCCCACAGGAAATGTTGATTGCTGATGGGATAAATGGGCCGCCACAGGGTAATATGATAAGTTCTTGTATATGTAATAAATGTAACATGTTCTTCTGCAAGGAACTAAATTTGGGAATCTTCATGGCATCAACAGGGTTGCTTTTAAAGAGAAATGTAGATTTAGCAAATGTATCCTTTTTTTTCTCCTTCCAGGAACATATGAAATAGATCATACTTTTCACTGCCACCTTTCTTCCTTTTAACGTGCTGCGAACTTGGCAATTCGGTACATTTTTCCCAAAATCCCCTGAACAATGTATAATATAAACCACAAATACACCACGCCAAATCCATTCTCCTTGATGGAGAACCTGTAAGCCAGCTTGTTAGGCTTCACATTATGGTGTACCCTTGCAAATGGCCAAATGGAGAACATTTCATAAGTACGACTCCATTGCACTTGGCTGGCCACGCCACTAAGACCTGAAAGTAGGAAAGCCACAAGTTAATGTGAGCTATTACAAAAAATCAGAATGAAGAATGGTGCAAAGAAAGCCGTTACCTTTAAGTTTGGTATCTTTGTCCAATACATGAGTGCGGCTTTAAAGCTGCACTTTCAAGTTGATCATGTCAACAGAGTTGGAATAGAGCGTCTGCTTTAATATAAGGACTTTGCCCTTTCATAACTTTCCTAGAAGTTCTATCCAGAATTAAATAATATATCCATTTCTGTGTTTCACATGAAAGGATTTGAAAGGAATAAAATCTCCCTCCATCTCCTTCACCTCGGAGGGGCCGGTAGGTCAATCCATTCATTGGATATATTTAGCGAAATAATTGCACAATTATACATCTACAGTACGTCTCAAAATAAAACACTTAATTATATTGTTATATCAATGGACTGTTGCCTGACTATGGCTCATTACGCTGGCATAATTGCCAGATGAATATAACAGAGGAAGATAATCTCTTTAATTACATTGGATCTACTTCTACAGGACAGAATTTTCAGTTCTAGTGAATATTTTATGAGTCCAAGTCCATAAGAAGATACAGATATTTTATGAGCTTAAGTCCGTATGAAGATATTGATAAGAACGAAGCAGCAAGCGTTCCAAGGTTTATAAAATATAAATATTCGATATATCGAAAATGTGTCTTTGGTTGTACTGGGGGTATGGAGGGTTCTATTGTAAAGTTAACTAGCAAGAGCCCCTGCAGTTTATAGTCTGTTGCTACTGTTACCTTCTCCAAACACACAAAGCACATTTAAAAGGCACGTCCAGACAACACGTTAAAGTTATAATGCTTAAGGAGGAAAATGCACTGAATGAAAAAAATTCATTGCTGTAGATTTTCTGTTTCTACATCTCCCCCATTCCCAAATTATAATATTGAGGGATTTGGGATCACTGCTGGACAAGGGACACAGACCATAACATTGCCATTTAGTAGACTCAAGCTTTCTTAGGCATGCTAAACTAAAATTTGTGTCTGTACCCAGAAGAACAATAATAAAAACAAGCACTGACAACAACTCGAACATAGTCCCAACTGGCAAAAGATATACATAGTATTGGTCCCAAAACTTGGGGTTCAAAGCTTCTGCTAGACAGACCTTCCACTGTTATCTGGGACGTCCAGACTAGGGATGAGTGAGCAAAATTTTAAAATTCGATCTTGCAGCGAATCGGGCGTTCTCGCTTACTGAACATGTAAGCGAGAACAGCCTTTGAGAACGGCCTGTGTAAATTCCGCTGTCGAAATCGACAGCTTCGCTCCCCTGATTGCCCTTGCAGCACTGTAGTTTCTGTCCAAGAACACAGAGTCCACGGCTGTGCTCATCATGAATGAATGCAGGCATGGGAATCATCCTGTGATGATTCCCACGGCTGCATTTATTGATGAGCACAGCCGCGGGACTTACATTAACAGGAGCAGTACCGCAGCTTCATTGATGAATGCAACCGTGAGAATCCTCCTGTGCGCGATCTCCGGGCACTAGAGGTTAAATGAGGGCTTGCACAGGAGGATTCCCACGGCTGCATTGCAGTCCCGGTACTCCTCCTGCAATGATTTCCTCAATCTTCCAATAGGTCACCAAAATCGAATCGCCGAAATTTCGCGGACCCATCGGAAGTTCGAGGAAATCTTCGCAAGAATGTCAAAGGTATTCTCGCTCATCCCTAGTCTAGACCACAGTTTTTGCTCTATACTCTGGTAGCTCAAGGAAACTTTCCTTTTCCCAAAAACGTCATGGAATATAAAGCCCCACCTACAAACTTTACCTTGGACAGGGCTTGGGAGAAAATGAAAAGGCTCACCTAACCTCTCATTTTATTCCAGAGCCTGGGACCCTTGAATAGTTTCTCACAATCATGCAACCATTGGTTGATGAACTAACCCAGATTTGGGGAAGTATACTGTATATCCAGAACAAATCCCTAGATTCATACAATTGCTTACATTTTTAAGGGCACAGCTTTTAGTCAAGTGGGCTATTAAGCTCTATGTGGACTAAAGTTACATACATCTGTGTTATAGTGATCGCACCTGGCCCACTTGGACAGCTCCATTTCTCTGACTCCCTACACTCCATGGAATATAAAGCCCCACCTGCCTAGATGAAACTTTCCTCTTGGAGAGTGCTTGGGGGTAAATGGAAATGCTCACCTAATGTTCCATTTAATTGCAGAGCCTGAGACCGTGAAATAGTTTCTCATAATATTGGTTGATGAACTAACTTGAGTTACTTTCCCAGCACTCTGTCTATCTGCCCAGGGGGGTATTAAGACAAAAATGGGGGAGATACACTGCCTATCCAGATCCAATCCCTGGATTCCTACCACTGCTTAAATGTTACAGGGTCAACCTTACAGTCCAGACCATTTAGTTCTATCTAAACTTTTCAAAGTTACACAGATCCATGTGATAGTGATCACACTTGGCAAGCTCCATTTCTCTGGAGATTTCCTTGACTCCCATAACACCCCTGAACCTTCTTGTCTTGAATCTGGATATTTACACCGATGACCCCACAGCACACAGTCTTCCAAATGTCTTCACACTTGCTTTGCAGACTAGCTGTGTTTAGCCTAATATTATGCCCAGGTGGTCCAGAGGCATTTCTAATTTTATTCCTGGGAGAGCAATATAGTGTTTGGCCCAACCAATAAGTAATCTCTAAAGCAGTACCATACCTAGCCTAGATCTTTGTCTAAACCCCCCTTGTTAAAGGAATCAGTTTTTTAGAGGAATTTAACCTTTTTTATGATTAGCTAGGTGGTTTAAAACAACTTGTAATTCCTGCCATGGCAGAGAAATGAAGGGTTTTGCTCAACCAGTGAGCCAATTTTAGCCCAGTTTGTTGAAAATTGAGCATGCACCATGCAAAGCCACAGCCTTCTTTCCATCCTTCCTTATAGGATGAATCATTTACCTTTTATTATGTTTAGCCAGATGATCCAGAGCAACTTCTTATTCCTTGCCTGGCAGAGAGATAGTAGAGAGTATTAAACACTTCAGATCCCAATCAAAATCTGCAAACTTACATGGGCAAAATGGCCCCACTACACATATATAGAGTATTTATATATATATATATATATATATATATATATGCACAGTGTCTGTCAATTAAATATTGAGACTGATATAGTAAGTCATTGTTATTTATTTATATGACGATTCTAATGTTTGTCCCCTTCAATATTCTCTCCATTCATAATTAAGCCGTCTTGTTTCCCATTGGTGGAAGGAGTGGAGCAGATCAGTTTCTGATGTTTTTCTCTTTCCTGCATCCATTGACACAAAGCGTGTTCCTTTAATCACAGAATTCAATTTAGGAAAAAGAAAAAAGTCCCAAGGTGCCAAATCTGGTGAATATGGAGGATGTTCCAGCGTAGTAATGTGTTTGTCGGTCACATAAAGTGCTGTGTGAGAAGGAACATTGTCCTGATGAAGAATGAAACCTTTTCCCACATTTCTGCCGTCTTTTCCTGACTCAGCTTTGTCTTCCTTATAATAATATTGGGTCACTGTTGTGCCTTCTGGAACCCATTCTGCCAAAATGACCCCTTCATGTCACAAAACACGATGAACATGGCTGTGAATTTGGACTTTTCTGCTTCTTGGTGATGAAGGTGTTTCCAGTGACTGTGGTTTTGTTTCAGGATCATACTGGAAGATCCGGGTTTCCTCACAACTCATGACTTTATGAAAAACGTTCGGGTCAAACTCAAGTTTCTCAGAATATCAGAGCAAATTTCCTTGCGGCTCTCTTTTTGCTCTGGTGTGAAATTTTATTAAAAATATAAAACTGATGTTTTGCACAACTTTTTTACCTCTCATGATTTCAGCACATGACGGGAAATCCAACGACATTAAACGGTGACTGACAACAAACTTAATGGCAGAGAGTGCCGGTGTTTGTCCTGCATGTTTGGTGAAATTTAAACATTCAATGGGAATGCTCATATTCATTGCATTGTTTAGTGAAGTTTCTGTAGAAGAGCAGTATGAAAAGCAAATTTTGCTGCATTTTTGGAAAGCTTTGGTTGAATCTTTTCTACTACTATTCAGCTCCAGTTTAGAAATGTTAAACACTGATCCTGAAGGCAGTGCTCACTGTCACTTTAAACAAGCCTCTAGCAGGCTTTAGTAACTTTCAGCACTACTTGAAGCTTGAGGAATGCCTGCACAAGCCTGTTAGCAGCTTGTTTGAAGTGACAGTCAGAACTCCGATTAATATCTGTGTTTAACATTCCCAAACTGAAACTGTGGAGTTCTTTAAAGGCTTCAACAAAGCTGTTGCAAGCTTGCTGAAAGCTTCAGAAATGCTGCATAAAGGCTTGCTGAAAACTTTGAAAGGGCTTGCAGTAAACATTGCGCTAATGTAAGCTGAAAGCTCATGTAAACAAGGCTTTAAAGAAAAACTTTGCTGTAAAAAAAAAGCAGGCAGGTTGTTTATTGCAGAATAGGCAAGTGTTATGAATTCTGTGATTGAATAAACTTACCTGCCAGTTTTCAGGTGCAGCTTTGTTGAATGATCTGGGAATGAATTAACTTGTGCAGATCCTTGTGCACATAACATCATGAGTTCCATAAATCTGTCCTGGCCAATAAAGGTGGCAGAAGATCCCGAACCTTGAAGGGAACCGAATGAAGGTGCTGGTGCTCGCGACAGAGCTAAAACAGGTGAGTGTACTTTCAAAACTCTGAACAGGTAAGTTTATGTTATTGCACAGGGGACATAACCTATATTTCCAAATGCATTTCTGTATGTAAAGGCTCCTAAAAGCCTCAACCTCAAGCACATCACTATTTATACTCAACTTATATACTCAAAAGGTACATAATGGCCTTTTTGGGGCAATTCGCCCCAGCAACATGCATGCCTGCCCTCATATTAGCAGTCATTGGAGGAGATTTGGCTTTATTTTTTGCATTTCTGGCTGCCTGTAGATGTTGGCATGGGGACATAGGGCTGTAGAGACATAGTTTGCAGCCAGCACAACAGGGTGGCTACAGAAGGGCTCCGTAGAACCTTGCATGGCAATGTAGCCAACACATTGATCAGTACAGTTCCTGCTATACTTTTGGGCCAGTAGTGCTGCAACTCCCATGCACCTATTGCTGCAGCGTTGTCCTCACCTCTCTCATCCTGGCCATTCAAAAAACACACGGCCGCAGATGTTTTATGTGAATAGCCTGGAGGAGAAGGAGATGGGGACTGCAGTATTGGGTGTATGAGAGCTGCAGCACTAGTGGATAGTGGAGGCCATTTGCAGGTATGAGAGAAAACACTTAATTAGGGATCATTAAAAAATGAGAAGCAGTTGCAAATGATAGAAGAAAAGTTTCTTCAGCTTTAAGAAGGTTTGAGGACAAGTTTATAGGATTTATGGCACATTGGCATACTCCTGACTACTCCTTGTCTCAACAGTTAATGGTTGCTAGCTAGTACTCAACTATTAACCTAACATGTGCTTTCTGTACTTCCTCAAAAATGGAAACTAATGCAGCCACTGCATCCAATGACTGCTAAACTTCAATATATTACAATTCTCTTCTTGAGTTTAGATACACTTTAATGATTGGTTTTACATCTATTTAAAGCTGGCCATATTTACAACCAAAAAGCCTCTATAAAGTCCTCTTAATCAACCCTTGTTTACAGCAAATCAAATTTAATTAAATTAAATTGAACCTTAATGATCTCCTCTAAAAAAGGACACTCGTTAAAAGTGTATTTAAAAATAAAGACTTTATTTATGGTCTGCAGAAACACCATTATTTTAATAGCCCAATCAATACTCTTCCATTTAAGGTGACCTTTATGCCAAATAGCCCTGTGTCCCCAGAGTGGTGGGAAATAGTCAGTTAGCATATAATAACTGGCAGGTAATAAGGACCTCGCTGCTAATTCATGATACAAACCCACTTCAGTAAGTCCAATTAATTCTTGCAGTGTATACGCGGCAGTGAACGGTAATGGAATTCTATCAAAACAGACCGAAGATAATTGAATGTTTAATATATGATAAATGGACTTCATCTGCATGGCTTGCGAAAAATTACTGTGATGTATAATGTTGGGTTAATTAGTATATCCACAGACGGATAGAGATGTTATTGATTGTAACCCAGTTATAACCTCCTGAATATCAGTTACTATCTCTGCCAAGGGAAAACAATATTTCTATCTATACTAGTTGAAAAGCCCCCAAAATGGACGCAAGAAACTCAAAAAATACTGCTAAATATTATTTTGTATCTGCATATCATTGACATATTACGCAACTTTTTACGAAGCTCATGGGGATCTTACTAATTGTTCCTCAGAGGAGGAGCTGATTTATTGCCCCTCCCATACGTATATGCTCCTAAAGAGGAACTATCACCAAACTTTTTACTTTACATAAAAGGGTAGATAACCCTTTTATATAAATGTGACACGGTCTTGCAGTGCCTGTCAGAGAAGGTGTTGGATGGGGTATATGTTGCACCCAGACAAAGGCATTTTGTATATTGGGCTTTGTGAAAGCCAGTTTAAGGGTCTTGGAGCCGGGCCAAAGAAAAAAGAAGGATAGGTTTCTTTGGACAATGGATTCACGTCTGGGTTTTTCACCTGTGTCTAAGGTGCACAGGTGTACTATTTAGCAAGCCAGCAGGCAGCTGGAGGGAGCTCAGTTGGTTCCTAGAGCTGTGAGGGAAAAGATCTCTGCCATCTACAACCAAGCTTTTCATGTGAGTGGAACATGTTTCTTTGTTTTTCCTAAAGTCTGATGTGTACTGTTTTCTGTAAACGGAGCCACGGGTTGCCGGCTGGCATTAGGCCGTAGGCCGTAACTAACTACCGGCTAGGCTGTATTTGGCCTAAAGGCCGGTGTTTCCTGACCCCTGTTTAGAGTATGTGCTGCAGGGAATAAGCAATAATTCCTGTTTTTAGTCCATGCTAACCTTGTTTAAACCTCAGTTGTTCCAGGCTCTGGTTGCTGGATCTTCAGCTTGTTACCTGAGCTTTGTTCTACCTGACTGCCTTTCTGGGTACCTGACCCCAGCCTGACCTCAACCCTGCTTCTTGTCTTCCACTTGCTCTGACCTTGTACTGTGTAGACCTTGATTCTCACTTGCCCCCTGCCCTGACCCTAGTCTGTCTTGACCTTGTCTCTTGCCAGCCTCCTACCCAGTACCTGAGCTTTGGCTGTCCCTACAGTGAGCCTGGGGGCCTGGACCTAGTGTTCTTCCTGCAGCAAAGTAGTCTGGTAGCCGCTGGGGTCAACAGCCCATCTGTTCTTGTGGGGGTGCTTTGGTAAAGACCAGGAGACACATAGACTCTGCGTCAAGGGGTGCAGTTCTAACATTACCACTGTCAATTCGGGGGAAGCCAAGTAAACTATTTGTTTTTGGGATGTGAGAGCGCATTAGCACAAACACCGAGAAAATGTACAAACTCCATGCCAATGGTGTGCTGGTTGAGGATCCTGGTTCCGCAAAGTAAGAGTGCTGGCCAACCAGTGAGAATAGTTTTTAGGGAACTCAGAAATTAGGACATGTTCTGACAAAGATTGTGCTTAAATTGCACAGCTATGTCCTAATGATACATTTCCTCCTCTTATGACTTAAAAATATAATAAAAAATACATTAAAATAGTTCCCATACACCGTTTGATCCTTTGCAAACAACAGCATATCCTTAATGTCTATGGTTACATTTCATGCTTAGATCAGAATGTCTTCATTTTGTATCCACTCCATTGTGATGTGGATATAACCATGCAAAGAATTATGGGCATGGGATTACGTGTAGTTTTCTTATAAGTAGCAAGCTTATAAGAGAAGCATCGGACGCCGCCATCTTCTTCCTTCTGCCTACATCAGCTAATCTCACACTATGCAGGTGCAAGATCAGGTGATGAAATCCACTATAACAGAAAAAAAGCGTGCCAATCTCACTGCGAATGCAATACCTGGAAAAGCCCATTCTGCGCATGCCCAAGATTGGGGGCAGAAGGAACAGCCAGAGTCTCCTGGAATACATGACGTAGGTACTCTGCATTCCCATTAAGTCTTTACTATTGCAGCAGTAAAGATAGAAGGGTTTGAGCTTCTCCCCCCCCCCTTTTTTAAAAAAAATTAAAATTTAGGGAAACAAAATTTTTACTTTATATAAAATGTTATTTTCCCTCTTTAGATTTCATAAAGAGGGAAGCGACAAAAGATGGCTTTTTAAGTGGCACTCCATTATTTGCTGTTAAAAACAGTTAATCGCTTTATTTCTTTCAAAAGTACATAAAATTCAACAAAATACACCGTCACACCTAGGAAACAGTATTTGGGGGTGACAATGGAACTTAATTTGCTATTAATATACTTTTAAATGGAAGTATAGACATAAGTCTCCTTTTTCAACGCGTTTCGCCAAAAGAGGCTTTCTCAGGGGATTTGGAGAACTGAATAGCAAACTATAAGGAAATAACATAGCACATATAAATAATGTTCATGTATAGTATTGCATAACATAAACCTCCTAGTAAAATACAGAGTATACCGTAGATGTCGCTAATTTTGTGTTTATCAATATTGTTTATACCTATTAGTTTTGGAAACCATATTCCTATACATTGAAATACTAGGAGGTTTATGTTGGTGATAGCTCTGCTATATGTTTAAATTAATTGCAAATTTCTATGGGTAAAAACAAATTCATGCGAATGATTTCAGGTGTGCTGTGTAACGTGTCGGAGCTGTGCATAGATTTTATAAATAAAAACGCTACATATGCAAAACATTTTTTTTTGTATTTGTAGAAACAGAAAGTGAAAAAAAGGGTTTAATTTTATTGTATGTTAGCATGAATATGAACAATTGCTTTAGCTGTCTGCATTATCCAAATACTCACTCCATTCTCCGTATCAACAAAATGCATTTCTTCATTTCAACCACCATCAGTGAACATTTCTATCCAGATTTTTTACGCATCAGAGCATGAAACACAGAAAAGATTTACTTTAGGCTATTTAGACTAAATCTGCACAAATTGTGCATAATATGCTACTAAAAGCGAGTGACAAGTTGACAGATTGTACCGTTGCTGTGCTCCCCATTAAAAAATCAGAAGGAATAATACATCCAGCTCCTGTATGTTTTTTTTTTTCGATGGCGGCATTATGCTCCGCTATCGGTGGAAGGGGGGAGAAGACAAATAATTAGAGGCTTCTTGTTTGTTTCCAAGCCTGCTCGGAGGTTCCTGTCTACCTCCAAAGCTAAACAGCTGAATGTACAATTTGATAATGCAAATAAATGAATCCTATTTAACAAAATGTGGTTTTACTCTCCTATCAATGATGTGTGATAAGGTAGAGGGATTACTGGGAAATGAAATACAGAACGGTCTAATGATTCAGTGGAACATTCTTAACCATGTTATTATAGTTAGTTTTATTGCTAGCTGGTCTACGGTGGCATAAATGTTGATGAGAAGCATTACATACCAGCCGTAGTTTTCACATTTTTTGTTTTGATTATTTATCTCCTGGTAGGAATGTAGACATGGTCAATGCTCATTAAAAATGAATCCATAAATAAATATACAAGAAAATGTTGATTCCATGGACAGGTATGTGTTACCAAGTTAGAGCGTTATTATAGCAGTCTTAAAGAGACATCGGACCTGATTTTTTAAAGTTCTTCAAGACTATCATGGAAAAACGTAGATGATCCAGTTAAATTGGATATAATGGATATATGGATATATGGAAAGTTATAATGGATACAGTCCAGGAATGGAAACATTTGCTGAAAAAATTGTAAATGATTTTAGGAAATCCATTTCGGGTTTGCTGGATCCCCCCCCCCCAGGTATAGGCTATCTTCTTAAGTCTTGGAGAGCTTTAATAAGCTAGGCCCATTGCACATTACTAGACTCAAGCATGGTCCCATGATATCAACTTGCCCCAGGCTCATCAACACAAGTCCTTCTAAAGCTGCTGAAGAAGCAGGAGTGGTAGAGAACTGCTGAGTATATAAAAGACAGGGGATGCCCTTTACAGGGATGCCATGACTTTTTCTTGCATGGTCAAGGGGCCATTTTTTAAGTTTAACTTAGGTCAAGTATTCACATTTCATCAATTACTATTGTTATCCTCCCTCATTCTCCCATTAGATTATCATATGTTCTCCATGTACCTCCCCACATAATGGTCAGTTTAAATGGAAAGTCTACGGCAGTGTTTCCCAACCAGGGTTCCTCCAGAGGTTGCTAGAGATTTCTTGAGCAATGAGCAATTTGTGCTTCTCAGGGCAGTTACCTCTGGCACCAATGATCTTATTGACTATATGTAAGGGTGACATTAGGTAAGGGTGTTAGTTGAAGGATAATTGCTTTTTGAGAATTTTTAATATCCTGATGACATCACTGTTAGGTCCTCTGTTGTTTTGCTTGGTGGAGCTTACTGTCTTTCATGGGGGGGGGGGGGGGGTCCTTCATCATGGACCACATAAATAGTGCAATGGAGTTCAATTACCAAATCAGATTTTTGTGTCCCTTAATATTTATAGTCTACAAATCTAAAACTGCATATTTGTGAACTTTGTCTTGGGTGCACATAGTTATCTGATGCATTTAAAAGTTTAAAATGGCCTAGATTTGTCCATCCAAACATTTTGTAGCTGTATGCTATACCCGTTAATGTCAATGGTGGATAAACTGCTTGAGCCGTATGCCAACTTGGCTATTGGACTATGACAGCTGACATTGTTTTGTGTCTGCATGGAGCTCTTGTCATTGTAATGAGCCAGTTCTGCTAGAGGGCAGCAGGAGTACCTGTGCCCAGCTGATCCTTTGCTGGATTGGAGCTTAGCCCAGTTGGGTGGAACTTCAATTATTTGGGCCTGATTTTTTTTAAAGCTTTCAAAGCTGAGAGAAGATGGACTATCATGAGAGAAACCAAACCTGAAATAGATCTGATCCAGAACTGAAAAACAATTAAAAGCAAATGATTTTTAATCAATCCATTCCACGTTTGCTGAATCACCCAATTTCCTCTTTGATATTTTTTCTCCTCCAGTTATGGAAATAGGGCCCATTTCCCATATTGCCCATTGTGTTCACAGCAAAAGGGGCTGGGGACACCTACACCATTTTATTAGTCCACCTGTCCTCCTAGCTGGATTGGATGAACAACGACACCACCTAATCGAAGCTCCTGTCCTTGTTTTTAATGCAGTTCCAGTGGAAATGACCAAGCGCTGGAATGGATTGTCATGGGATCACATATTTAGACATCACTGGACTACATAATGGTAAATATCAGTGAAAAACATAACAAACAAAAAAAAACATTTTTCCTTACTCTTTCCCCAGGGTGGAGAGACAGATATCTCTGCTCTAATGATGGCCATTCCTAAAGTTAGGGGCTAAAAAAAGAGTTTTTTTGCCCCCCTACTACATTTTGCACCCCTACTTCTTTGGCTAATCAGATTACTTTTAATCAATTAGAAGAAAAGAAGCACACACAATACACAATTTCCTATCCAGGAGAGTCCAAAGTCTAAAAAAGGGTCTGGCTTTTAGGCTGTACAATCCTAAAACATTTTTTTTTATTACCTTTAATTTTAATTTTATAAACCAGTAATAGTTTAACCATTTTCATGGTATTCCAGCAAACCTGGAATTGATTTCTTCAAAGACATCTACTATTTGCTAGCAAATGTTTTGAATCATGGACCAGATCCATTTCAGGTTTGCTGGGTCACCCAGGTTTACTGATGAAAGTGTATCCTCTCCAGCTTTAATAAACCAATTATGTGAGAAATAAAAAAAAAAAAAATTACCTTTTTTTAAATGACAAAATGCTTTACACCAAAATCAGAATTAGTGTATAATTAAATATGTACAAATTATAGGACTATATTTTTACCTATACTAAAAAAAAGATGTCTGTCTTTTTGTTTTTTCAAAGCTTGTGTCGCACACAAATAATGATCAATGCACTTCTTTATCTTAATTAATGTTAATATGTTTTAATTATTTCTGAATATTCAGACTCATAACTGAAATGTAAAAAATGATGTGTTCCATAAGTATACACAGGGTAAAACAGAATAGAGTCAGCATTGAGAGGAGCTATTTCCCTAAAATTTTGATGCAAATGAGAAAATATTGGCAAAACGTATCTATTGGCAAAATGCATAGGAATAAATAGAGATGAAGAAATTGAGGCAAGTTTTTTTTTTTTAAGGGTGTAGAGAACCTTGCCCTGCTCTTGATAATGTGACAAAATTTTACCCCTTTTTTCCCGAATAGTTATGGCTTCTTCACTACAGAATGGGGGTAGATTCATGACTGCCTTCCAACTGCCCATCAAAGCCATGAAAATGTAATACTTTTTTAACATATCCAAACATTTCATACTTTACTTTCACTGCACACTATGAGCATCTCAAAATGTGCATTCCTATCTGCAAGGTATATGCTTCATTTCCTGGTTGGAGCACATCCACCATCATCTAGTCTGTCACACTTACCTGTTCCTCACTAAAGCACAGGCTTCACTCTCCTGCGCATGCTTGCAGTTCAGTTGCTGGGCGTGCCTCTGTTTCCAAGCTTTATCAACTCCCTCCAATCCGCTGGCCAATCAGGAAATAGCCTCTTGATAAGCCCTGGCTATTTAGCTAGCTCACAGACTGTATTTACTGTTCGTGCAATGTGTTTTGAGCCCCTAGTTCTGTGAGCTAGTTCCTGTTCACCTGTGGCTAAATTCGGTGTTTCCTCTGTCCAGCTCCTGCATTAACCCCTCATTGTCTAGTCTGTTGGTTCCCTGGCAACATCCATGTTCTGTTTCTGTGTTCCTGTCAATCTGTGGATATCCCCAAGTCTCCTGTGCCTCTTGTTGCTTTCAGTGTCTCCTGTGTTCCCTATGCCCGCAGTGGCCCCTGTGTCACTGGTGTCTGTCTTTTGGATCCCTTGCAATTGACCCCTGGCGTGTGACCTGACTTCTCTTGTATGCTGCCTGTCTCAACCTCGGCTTTCCTCAACTTTCCGCCTGCCTTGTGATTTTGTACCGTGCTTGCCCACCAAGGTGTGCCCAAGGACCGCAACCTGGCAGTAACCAGCAGTGCCACATCCTCACCACTAGAGGCTTTGGAAAAAAAACCTGGTTACTGCTTAGACTCTGCGCCATGGCCCTTCTCGGGGCTCACACCACCTCCATACAAGCTGCAGCACCCCCTAGTGGTCCTGTCTCTTCGTGCATGACATACTCCTTGTCCCTAATCTACACATTTTTTACATACTTTTATTGGCTTGTTTGTTTAAATTCTTTCAATGAAGCTTAGCACCACAGCTTCCTGTTATCAATATATGTACTGTCAGTATAACCCGCTCTGTGTAACCTCATGGTGACACCCGACCTCTTTGCCTTCTGGTTCCTCTGTACTGTATAACTTCCTTCAGTGGGATGTTACCCGAACTGACCTTTGCTTGTCTTTGTGACCTAGAGACATCTTGACCCTTTGGATACCTCACCTGGCTAGTTGCTCTTCAGTGTATGACCCTGGCCCTCTTTTGGGAACTGCTAACTCCTTACGATATGGACTGGCGCTACTCTGCCATCACTGTAAAGCTGCCTGTCTTGTAGGCTTTTGGTCATTCGCCATTTCCTTGTGTATCCAAGTCCTGGGGCCAACCGAGTGCTGGGACAGTGCAACTAGTCTCTTGAGACTGAGTGGGGCTTGTCAAAAGGTGGAAGGAAGGGTGTTAGATTGGGAAATCTCCTCTGGCTAGTGTTGGCATCTGACCCGAAGCCCTACACGCAAAAAACAAAAGAAAGTAGGAATTTTATAGGCTGCTCCAAAGTATTATTGGTTTTATTATTATTCCTGGGCAGCATGGTGGCTCAGAGGTTAGCGCTCTGGCCTTTGCAGCGCTAGGTCCCAGGTTTGAATCTAGGCACTATCTGCATGGAGTTTTCAAGTTCTCCCCATGTTTGTGTGGGTTTCCTCTGGGTAATCCGGTTTCCTCCCACATTCCAAAAACATGTTAGGTTAATAGGCTTCCCCCCAAAATTGACCTTAGACTGTATTTAAGATGGTAGGGAGATTATATTGGGAGCGCCTTTGAGGACAGGTAGTGACATGACTTTGTACAGCGCTGCGTAATATGTTGGTGCTTTATAAATACTGTGTAACAATATTAATAATTCTTCTATCAAAAGAAATACATGCACATAGGCACATCAGTCCAAATATAAAAGGAACACTTAGCTAATACCAGGTATGTGTAGAGGACTTTAAAGGTGTCAATGTAGCCCCTGATGATTATAAATACACCTTCCCATCACCCATAATCTGCCTTCAGTGCATGCAAAAAAAAAAAGACCTACTATTGGTCTCAATGGGTCTAAAATAAGGTGTGAAATCTAGGACAAAAGATTTTATTTAACAATTTCACACAAACAAAAAAGACAAAATATACCCAGATTCAAATGAACATGTTTGCACAGTTTTTACAAGTTAAATTTGATTTTCTTTCAATATGAACATTCTTTTTATTTTTTTTTTGTAATATTGTCTCTTTAAAAACCTTAATGTATGTACAGTTATTTTAAGGATGGTGTTTCCAGGTCCACTGAGAGGCTACTACCACTCTCCATATTGATAATAGATGGGATTTATATAACAGCCCATCCTCTGACACCTGTTTTGAGCAATTGGAAAATGTTAGGTTGGGCTATATTAAGAGTCATACATCTTCCTGAAATACATCAATTTCTATGCTAGTGGAGCTGATAGACTGTGCCGGCAATGTGACAAGAAGAAAAAGAATGGCTGCTACTCTCACCTTTAGGAAATAATTACATTGATGTGTGTCTCATGGAAATGCTCCTTATTACTGCAGTTTGATATTTTAACTAGTCAGATGTACTCTAAAGAACTCGTTCTATATGGAGCTCATGGAAGATATATTTTGTTACCATGGGAATGGGTAGGTGTATAGTGCACATAAAAAGCACCTGCCTTTTAAGGAGGACCTGTTAATAAGAGTTGTATAGAGTATGTTTCCAGATTGTCAAATGCCAACATTGTTTTGGGTACAAAAGGTTGCAAAAATGAAGATTACATGGCTAAAAGTATTCCCCCCACCCCCATACTATACACTTCAAGGGATACCGGTGAAGCAAAGCAAATATTCTATAGCCCCTAATAAAGATTAAGTATTTTAAGAACTTCAGAATATTACCATAAAAAGGATTTATTCAAGATTAAAATACCCAAAAACTTTGTTATATTTTTTTGTTATTAACATATATTAAGAACATATACAAACACATAATTATTAAAAACATTGATCATTTCTAATTCACAAATATGGCTCCATTGCAGCATTCATTCATGGTTTCCTCCTGGAATATTACATCATACAATGATAGTGACGCGTTTCGCAGACACACCACTTTATCAGGCCATCTTTTCAAGCCACCAATATTATATAAATGGATATTGTGCTACATTCCATTTTTTTGCTCTAAGTTAAGGATTCAAATATAAAGGAACTCTTAACACTCTAACACTCTAAAGGAACCAGGCAACCCAAAGCAATTAGTATCTTCAGGGAGAATCATCACCTGCATTATATGCCAATACAGAGTGCCAGATTTTTTTGATCCCCAGTGTATCAATGCCGCTTCCACCCAAATACTTTTACCGCACAAGTGAATCCTGATTTGCTGTAGTTGGTAACGCATCAGAAACCACAGAATTCTGGAGAAGGGTGCAGTTGATTCTGTTCTGCTTTAAAAATGGGCAATCAGGCAGAGCTTTATTGCAGAAAGGGACAGGCAATTCTTCAATAAAAGACACCTATCTGCTTGATCATTGTCTTCACTATGCATCCTGGGTTCCCCTGTGGCTGCTGGGACTGAATGAACTTACACTTACCTATGCAGGAGTATAACCATCCCGGCCCAGCCAATCAAGATCTGACTCTCGGAAGAAGATCGGGTGAAAATAGGGGAACCTTTTGGGTTTTGTTTCAGTTTAAAATTACATTTTAGACAATTATGCACTTCCAACCTTGTGACAACAGTTTAGAAAAGGTCATTATATTTCTCATGGCTGTGTCCAAGATCGGCTTCATAAAGAAATGGTTGGATGGGTTTAGTGTGGAGGAAC
The DNA here is from genome assembly GCF_032062135.1 of Pyxicephalus adspersus. Taxonomy (NCBI): domain Eukaryota; kingdom Metazoa; phylum Chordata; class Amphibia; order Anura; family Pyxicephalidae; genus Pyxicephalus; species Pyxicephalus adspersus. Next base: position 6,923,917 of record NC_092858.1, on the reverse strand, counting down.
TCATGTTTCCTGGTTGGATGGGTTTAGCGTGGAGGAACTCATGTTTCCTGGTTGGATGGGTTTGATGTGGAGGAACTCATGTTTCCTGGTTGGATGGGTTTGGTGTGGAGGAACTCATGCTTCCTGAACAGAACCCTGATCTCAACCCAACTGAACATCTTTGAGATACATTGATTGTGAAACGGGTTTTCCTTTCCAACATCAATACCTGACCTCGCAATTGTTTTTTTTTTGGTTGAATGAGCACAAATTTCTATAGACTTGCTCCAAAATCATGTGGAAAGTCTTCACAAGAGAGTGTAGTCACAAAGGATAAATTCCCCCCAGAATTTTTTTCAAGCTGGGTGGCAGCCCTTGTATTGTACCCAGATTTTCAGTAACCACCCCAAACAGCTATGTTGTTACTGTGCACATGTATGATATGCCACTGTTCTTGGGTGTGAAGATGGGGTGAACCACAAGACAGATATCAGATTTGTGTGATTGTTTGACTTGTAGTACTTTCACTGAAAATTGTTTGACACTTTTTATCACTCTATGGGCCTGTTTTATTAAAGCTCTCCAAGACTGGAGAAGATATATTATCATGGGAGAACCTTGGTGATCCAGCAAACCTAGACTATCTTGGGAAAACCTAGGTGATTCTGCAAAGCTGAAATTGATTTCCTATATGTTATTGGATTTCATTTACTATTAGTTGGCAAACATTTTCAATGCTGGACCAGAACCATTCCAGGTTTCACCTGAATCACCCACGTTCTTCAATGAGGTTCTCCCAGGTTCTTTCATTATAATCCATCTTCCCCTATCCTGGGGAAATCAGGCCAGTTGTGTTATGTATAGAAATGGTTGAATACATCTGATCAAGAATGCAAGAGCAAAATATTGTACAGATTTATGCATTTGGCTTCCAACCAATTGATTATGGATCGGAAAATCAATATAGATAGTTACCCTGCTTGATGCCTGAACAAGAATGGCTAAGTCTTTCTGTAAAGAAAAGCAAATTAAGGCATTATCACCGGGGGGAGAACTGTGATCTATACGAAAGGTAATAAATATCTCAAAGTATTACATTACATTGCAATTGCCATAAAAATATAAGTTGAATTTGGAAAATCAAAGTTTCCATTTGTTGTTATGAAGAAATGAACATTGCCAGTAACAATCCTCCCAACAAATTAACTGCAGAGCCAATCAAGTGACAAGCTCGTCAAGTTTTAGAAAAAATGTTTCTCCGGCTTAGTGAAAACATCTGTGGTTAGCATTTGTTAATTTGAACAGTCATATGGGTATTTAATCTTTACAATAAAGTTTAATTAACAACTAATTAACTTTAGGATGTATGACAGCACCAAGTGGCAGAATAATGGCGCTCTGCAGAAGTTGGGATACTTTTTTTTTCCAACTGATGTGCAAATGTTTTTGACAATGAGCGCATTAACTTGTGAAATATTATGACAGGTCGGTGCAACTAACAAAGGGAAAGGAGAAAAGCTGGAGAAGAGCAGTCGCAAGTTACAAATATGATCATGGATCTGATAAGGACAACCAGGAAGGCTAAATGGCTGGGTGTATGTACCGGGGCCTAAAGGGGGCCATATACTAGCCAATGGCTCAATCAGTTACTCCAAGCAGGGCTGGGTAAGGGCTCTCTAACAAATATCAGGTAAAGCGAGAGACCCCTAGTCATATTACTAAGTCTAACTAATAATAATAATACAACTAAGTCCGCTCATTAGTGTAAATGAGCTTTTTTTCAACCTTTTAAACATGCGGGAACACTTAAAATAACTTTCAGGTTTCAGTAAACTCCTGATATGCTTTATTTATGGCACAGTAACCTAGTAGTCAATGGAAAAGAACGTCTCTTACATTGTTGGACATTGTGAAGAATGTCACCCTTACAGAATTCCAACTAAATCAATGAGGTCAGTGGTAACTGATATGAGAAGCACATATTACTAATTTTTCATAGAACCCTGCTGTAAATGGCAATGTTTTAAAATTTAGGCCATTCTCAATCAATATTTAATTGAACGTTGATTGGGAACATTGCATTATTTTTCAATGGGAAGCGATCTCAAAGGCTGGTTGTTGAGGAGTACTCCGAACTGAAAAACAATACACATTGAACAAAGAATGGGAATTTTCAATTAATATGAAATCAAATGTTGATTAATGTGAATGTAACTTACCAATAGTCCCAGAAACAAGCAGATATATAGCATAATTTATTATAAATTAATAATAATAACAAGAGGCAGAAATCATAGACATGCAGATATGAATAAAAACAGATTCTACAAATAGGCAGATACTACGATGGCAGGCAGATTCTATAGTAACAGGTACCCCCAGTGACATGCAGGAACCCCAGTTACAATAGGGTGCACATGAAGGTATACCCAAGTGACAGGTTCCCGATTTACAGATACCCCAGTAACAGGCAGTGAAGGTGCATGTTTTTCTTAAAAGCAAATAAAAATCACATCAAACATGGTTGCCTGCATCCTACAAGCCTTGGCACAGGGGCTGGAATAATTTAGCTTCCAGTACCCGTACTAGACACAGAAAGCCACAGTATAATCCTGGCATCAGCGGAGGCAAATAGACAGTTCAGAAACATGTGTTTAGGTAATTACTAATGCCTATTCTCCCTTGACACTAAGGAGTCTATTGATAAAGCAATGAATCTGACATTCAACTGAAACATTACTGCCATTGAAATACATATACCTGGAAAAATTCTCCACCAAAGAATGTTTCAGTGAATGTCTGATTCCTTCTTTATTGGCAGAGAGTGACAGCACTATTCATTAATTGGCAAAATGCATAATAGCCAATAGTGAAGAAAATTAATGTGCCAGTTTATCAGTCCTTAAACATATTGTGGCATATGTTTGTTAACCATGTATTACACGTTTTGTCAGATAACCTTTTACTTGTCTGTATTTTAAAACTTAACTCCTTGGGCCTGATTTATTAAAGCTGCCCAAGGCTGCAGAATATAAACTTTCATCAGTGAATCCAGCAAAGCTGGAATGGATTTCTTAAAAGCCATTTGCTATTTGTTAGGAAATGTGTTCAATCCTGGACTGGGTCAATTCCAGGTTTGCTGGATCAATGAGGTTCACTGATGGGTATCTGATGTAAATCTACTACAGCCTTGAAGAGCTTTAATAAATCAGTCCCTTTTATTTATTTTTTATTTTTTAAAATGTGACACTTGGTAGTCTATTAAATAAAAAAAGCAACTCAGCTTCAGCACTCACCCTCAGATTGGAGCTGTCCACTGCAGTATTTCTTTTTCACCACAAGATGTCCTCAGTCTTCCAGTTTGAATGATGCCCAAAAAACAATGAATAACATGAAGAGATGAGCATCCGAGAAGAGGGAAAAAGGCGACTGAATTTAGCTGTATATAAATCTGTTCTTTTATCATTACAAACTCTGGTCTTTGCTTGTGGGATGTTGCAAGCAAACTTGTCCTGATCAGCAAATTATTTTTATATTCTGCATGTTTATTGCCTGAGTGCTAAAAAAAATTAATGACAGACAAACCTTTTATTTAGTGTCTGATCGTTATATGTTTATAACATCACAACAATCAAATCCTCTTTTATGTCTCATTGTCCTGATGAAAGATATGTGAGAATACTTAAACACATGACAGTAATGATAAATCACTGTGACTTGGAAGTGTCTCTAGACTAAAAGTCGGTACCCAGAGCAGATGCCTCAACAGAGCGACAAAGAAATTCATCCCGCTAGTTTTATATCTGCGATCTGTTCAGCGCACTCCCTGTGGCTATTAAACTGCAGTCCGGATGCACGACTTGAATTTTTACATAGTCAACAATGGCACGTAAAAGCCTTATAAAAAACACGAAGACACAAAGAAAGTAACGTATATGTTTTTCATTGAAGGTGTTGGGGCTTTTTAATGTATGAGACAAATTCTTCTTAATGTCCAACTTCTCATCAAACCCTAAATGGAAAATGAACGGGTTTGCTTTGGAGCAGCACTCCTGTTGAAAAAATTATGAAAAATTAGAATAAAAAAACAACTTTTGCTGAAATATCACCTTTAATCTGCAGCTGTCCCCTGCCATATTAATTTTCCACCACTAGTCCTCAGGGATGATGATCACCTTCCTTGGAGCCCCGGGGTTCATGGATATACCCTGTATGAGAATCTGTGTTCTCCCTAGCCCCTTTTAGCCATGTGCATCACCTGGAACTTTTTAGTAACCACCTGGTATCACGGATCCCCACAGGACCAGGGGATCACCCTTCCACCCATCTTGCACTCCCTTGCAGGTCCAAGTCATGTGACTCCCTGTCAGCCGCTCCCTTACTTCAGAAGACTAGAGTGTTCCACAGACATGCTCCCTCTGCTGGTGAAGATGTGAACACCACCTACCTCACATCTCCAGCACCCCCTCTGGTGGTAGGGTAGGATGCCTGCTGGTCATTTGGCTCCTATCCATCATCTGACCTTCCCTAAAAAATGAGGTGACTGGCAACAGGAAGTTGCCTGAACAAGGAGTTCCCTTAGACTGTTTCCAGGTTCCAGCTGTTCTTATCTGCATTTCCAGTGGCTGATTCTCTTGTGTATGATATAAGACCTGGCTTTAAGCTGTGACTATTCCCATTTGCTGCCTGCTCTGACCTCTGGCTTGTTTGACTACGCTCCTGTCTCACATTCCGGCACCACAATTTCTTCCTGTCTATCAGCAGTCACCAGCCTTTGCGGGCACGAGGGCTGCAACCTGGCAACAGCCCACGGTGCAACATCCTCTCCCTCAGAGGCTTTGGAAAAGACTGGGCTTTTGCTTAGACTCTGCCAGGTTTCACGGTGCCACGGGTGGTGGTGGACCCTCTGTGCTCTGTTGGCAGAGACGTGCACTAAGGGTGCACCATCCCGCCCTGTGGCATCATGAAACTTGGCTGGTTTTGGGTGGTCATCAATCATCTTTAATCTGCAGTTGTCCCCTGCCTTATGTATTTTCCACCACCAGTCCTGACGAGGGTCATCCTGGAGCCCAGGTTTTCATGGATATTCCTCATATGAGCACCAGTGTTCTCCCCACCCCGTTTTAGCTGGGGGGAAACCTGGCATTTTTAGGTTACCTCTCAACTGTTTTTGGGTGGTGGCTAAAAAGTTGGGTCACAATACAGGGGTTACCACCCACCCATAGCTTCTTCCCAAAAAAGTTCTGGGAGGGAACACTGGTAAACATCATCACCTTATCTTGGCTCAAAATATTACTTCCCTATCCGGCCCTCAAGCAATAATGTGTGGTCAAAGTGTAATCTGTGTAACAGTAGGGACCACCTAATGACACAGGAACTTATGACATTGGACTATCCAGAAGACCTTTGGTTCAAAAGTATGCTCTGGATGCTACTCTGGTGACCAACATATTTTATTCTCTTAGACTGTGTCTTTGAACGTGTCAAAAAATGGACCTACTTCCTGGAGAGTCAATTCTCTAGGCCAGCCTTCTCCCTCCTTGCACATCATCGCTCCATTTCTTGGAGTATCCTATTAGTCTTTGTGCTGGCCCAGTTCCTCTATCATTCCCTTCAATCCCCTACATAATTTTTTATTTAGCTGCTGGGAAAGAAACAAATAACAATGCTGCAGAATGTCACCTGAGTGGTAGCTCGGAGTACTGGATGCTCCATGCAAGTAGGGCGTTATTGTGCTGCCTTGGGATAATATTGCAATGGCTTGGGGGTTATTATGCTGGCTGGAGTGGGTTTTTGTTCTGGAATAGAGGGGTGGTATTGCTTTGGCTAAAGGGCTTAATGTGGTGTCTGTGCTGACTGACGTGGATATTTTGCATGCTTTGGGAGGTGTTTTACTGACTTAGGGGGTTTTTGTGCTGGCTGGATGGTATTGTGTTGGAGGTATTGCTTTCTCTGACACCTTATTTGGTTTGCCTTTGCTGGTTCTTGCTCACAATAGGGGTTATCTTGTGTCTGTAGAGATGGTTGCAGAAGCATGCATTGTGCGGACAAGTAAATAATATTCCTAAAATACATTAAATGCACTTATAATCTTTTTTTTATTGAGGTGAAAGGTTTGATGACAGGGTTTCTTTAAAGGCACAAAACATCTCTTCCGTAGAAAATCATCATTACGCAGCTAAATAAGAGGACGACCTAATTCATGGATCTCGGCTTTATTACAGATAGACTTTGTCTTCTTCCTTCCTGGAAATGTAGTTTGATGACCTGGTTGCCTCCACAGCTATAAAGCACCATAAAACTGCAAATTCACTGAAGCCTGATGTTTAAGTTACAGTCTATTTTTACATTGTGAAGCTGCTTTTAATTGAATTGTAAATCAGTTTTATGGGATGGTCTTGACCATGAGCCTGGAACGTTTTATTTCCTTGCATTTGCAAGGCTAGTTTGTTCATTGTAACAAATACTTTACTGTTTACTGCATTAAGAAAAAGACAATATGCTTCCATCACCTTGTAATTGTCCACTCAGCATCCCAAGAAAATGCTGGAGAAAAATATATATTGTGGTCGTTCTTGAATTATTCCAAGTGCACTAGTAGAGAGCATCCCATCCGAAATCAGAGGTCAGGGGTAGCTGCTGAATGGTGATGTGATTACTTAGCAGCGCTCTATACACAAAGAACTTTGGTAGGTTTATAGTGACCCTACAAAAGTTCTAAAGGTGCAGCAGCTAAGAATAGCTGACACCTTGAAGTGTTCCCTGACACATTTTGAACCAAGTTTTCACATGTTTGAGCTGGAAATAATAATAATGTGCCCCAGGTGTTGGAGTTATCTAGGTTTGCAGGATCAAATTGGTCCACAGGAGGAAAAAAATCTCTGGTGGTCCCGAGTCATATGTCCCCATGACATGCCCTTTGGTGATCCCCTGGCCCCTGGTGCCTTACAAAAAATGTTGCAATTAAAGAAAAGCTATGTGTTCTGGTGTGCTCCTCTTCTCACCTCCTCTGGTGGTCCCTAGGTCCTCAGTCCCAATCTGTAGATGTGAAATACATAACATCTTTATAGCATGTTTTATTATGTAGAAGTATTATGCAGCACTGTAGATAGTCATGCCACCAATGGTCTCTTGGAAGAAATCATCCCGTCAAACACAAAGAGGACATATAATTCAGAAGGTAATTTCCTGGCCGAGATTTGAACCTATGACCTCAGAGCTGCAAGGCAACATAACCACTGTACGCCCTTTACATATTTGCTTCTCAAATTAAATTCAGTTGCAATAGAACCAAACATTTGCTAACTAAAGTTAGTTGTTTTAGTACTCTATAAATAATGGGTAATAAGTCAGTTGTCAAAGAAAATGGTTATGAATAGTCCCATTGACTGGTGGTCAAAAGTCCCATTGTGAGTAATCCCATTGACTGGTGGTAAGAAAGCTTGGCAGGGGCTTCGATGGGGTCAGAAGTGATTCTGGCCCCTGAATACTACCAGCCACTAAAAAGGTTAATCACTATTTTTATTGACAATGTTCTTTTAGCCTGTTTTATACAAAAAGTAAAAGCAGAACTTAAAAAGGGTTTGCCATTTTTCTGAATGGTTGGGTGGTAGGGTTCATAATTAACCTAAAGGTGGTCTTTAATGCAAACCTCAACTTTGACTTTAAAAAAAAACTTGAAGCAGAACTACACTATGCCTCTGACATCTTAACCCGGCCCATTTCCAGGTTCAAGATCATTGGCCATCCTTATTGGTCAGGATTATTATTACAATTACACAGTATTTATATAGCGATGTCATATTACGCAGCACTTTACAAAGTACATAGCTATCCCTCAAAGCAGCTCACAATCTAATGTCCCTACCATAGTCATATGTCATTATTACAGTCAAAGGTCAATTTGGAGGAAGCCAATTACCTAACTGCATGTATTTGGGATGTGGGAGGAAACCGGAGTATTGGAGGAAACCCATGCAAACACAGGGAGAACCTGCAAACTCCATGCAGATAGTGTTCTGGCTGAGATTCGAACCTGGGACCTAATGCTGCAAAAGGCCAGAGTTCTAATCTCTGAGCCACCATGCTGCCAATAATGTAACTCCAGCAAATGTACAATGGGAGTTCATTCATTCTTGTTACACAGTTATGATGGGACCGCAATACTGAGCTGCTAAATCTGACTCAAGTCCCAAAGCACTGGGCACCTGCTTAAAAAGGACCTTTCAAGTTCCTGACATAGCTGGAAAGTCACATTTAGTTTGACTTGCTCTGCCATGTTGAAATTTCTTCCAATGAATATCAGTGTCATACCCTGTTTATGAAACAAAGCTCCAGTTCATTGACTTCGTCTCGGCTGCGATTAAGTTATCGGTCTGCTTCAGGTAGGAGGAAACATTTCTCCTCTAGTGATCATACTGCAACATTTTAATTGTGTAGCAAGTCACAAGAGAAGAGCCTGCAGCAGGGGCTGACCTGAATTGTGCATCTCAGTACAGGAAGATAATGGTGACTTTGGATGATCAAGTATGGTGCCATTCTTCTTAACAGAAAGTCAGATGAAGGCATTGTCAAGGGCAGTATTGTGATCATTTGACCTGACATGAATCTGGTCCAGAATTCAAAATATTTGCTAGAAAATAGCAAATGATGTTGAAAAAATCCATTTCAGGTTTGCTGGATCACCCAGCTTCACTGGTGAAACTGTATTCCCTCCAACAGTGGAGAGCTTTAATAAATCAGTCCCATTGACTCAAAATGTGTTCCTTAATCACCGATTTCAAATTAGGAAAAATAAAAAAGTCCCAAGGTGCCAAATCTGGTGAATATGGAGGATGTTGCCTTACAAAAAATGTTGCAATTAAAGAAAAGCTATGTGTTCTGGTGTGCTCCTCTTCTCACCTCCTCTGGTGGTCCCTAGGTCCTCAGTCCCAACTTGTAGATGTGAAATACATAACATCTTTATAGCATGTTTTATTATGTAGAAGTATTATGCAGCACTGTAGATAGTCATGTCACCAATGGTCCCTTGGAAGAAATCATCCCGTCAAACACAAAGAGGACATATAATTCAGAAGGTAATTTCCTGGCCAAGATTTGAACCTATGACCTCAGAGCTGCAAGGCAACATAACCACTGTACGCCCTTATAATTTGCTTCTCAAATTAAATTCAGTTCCAATTGAACCAAACATTTGCTAACTAAAGTTAGTTGTTTTAGTACTCTATAAATAAGGGGTAATAAGTCAGCTGTCAATGAAAATGGTTATGAATAGTCCTATTGACTGGTGGTCAAAAGTCCCATTGTGAGTAATCCCATTGACTGGTGGTAAGAAAGCTTGGCAGAGCTTCGATGGGGTCAGAAGTGATTCTGGCCCCTGAATACTACCAGCCACTAAAAAAGTTAATCACTATTTTTATTGACATTGTTCTTTTAGCCTGTTTTATACAAAAAGTAAAAGCAGAACTTCAAAAGGGTTTGCCATTTTTCTGAATGGTTGGGTGGTGAGGTTCATAATTTACCTAAAGGTGGTCTTTAATGCAAACCTCAACTTTGACTTTAAAAAAAAACTTGAAGCAGAACTACACTATGCCTATGACATCTTAACCCGGCCCATTTCCAGGTTCCAGATCATTGGCCATCCTTATTGGTCAGGATTATTATTACAATTACACAGTATTTATATAGCGCTGTCATATTACGCAGCACTTACAGCCGAGGGAGTGTGGGAACCTGGACGGTCACAGCTGAACTCATATGACCTCTCATTGGAGATTCTCAATTAGGAGGTCATATGAGTTTAGTAGTTACCCTGCAGTCACAGCTCATTGGAGGCACGTGCCTCCAATTTTCTGTGACCGCAGGTTCCCACTGTCCAGATTCCCACGCTTTCTGGGCTGTACTTATCAATGATAAGTACAGCCAAGGGAGCATTGGAACCTGGGCGGTCACATCTGAACACATAGGACCTCCCAATGGAGATTCTCCATTGAGAGGTCATATGAGTTCAGTAGTACGCCTGCAGTCCCAGCTGATTGGTTTCCATGCTCCCTGGATAAGTACAGCCCAGGGAGCGTGGGAACCTGCGGTCACAACTAATTGGAGGCACGTGCCTCCAATCAGCTATGACCGCAGGCTTACTACTGAACTCATATGACCTCTCAATGGAGCTTCTCCATTGACAGGTCATATGAGTTCAGTACGCCTGTGAACATGACCTCATGGCAAATCACAAGGCTGTTCTCGACTACATGTTTGGTAAACGAGAAAGGCCTGATTCACCAGCGAGATGGAACTTAAAAATCTTGCTTTCTCATCCCTAGTAGAAATACAATTTCCTTATTTAATAGACAGACCTCTGATACTATGTCTATACTAAAACTAATAGATTAATTTTATTACTTACCCCATAACCACCCTCCTGAACGTTGTTTGTAAAGCAAACCTCAACTTTGAGTCGTACACATTGCCTGACACATAATCCCTTCTTTTGTATGCCTGTGTACGTTTTATTTCTTGATTTGTTTTCTTCAATTTTCAATTTTTTATTTATTTATTTTTTTCAAATGATTCCTGCAGGAAAATTTACATTTTGAATTGTGAAGTGATTTTAATTATCTGCACTTCAAAAAGCAATTTCGAATTGATGACTTCATCTGGCTCTAATATTGCACACTGTTTTTTAAATATGTTGAAAAGGCAGCTCCACATGCACAACGTGGCGTTTGGATAATTAAAAACACCTCAAAACCCCATCCAGCGTCGCAATTACCAGCAATGTGCTAAGTTGTAAATGACTTTATGCTAGTTTAAAGTGCTCTCAGCCACAAGATTCCACTGTGGCGCTCTGTCACTGACGAGCAATTACATTATGTTCTTCGAGAAGCGTCGTATAGGTTCTTGGCATGGACAGTTGTTGAGAGGGAAAACTGACACGCTCCGTTGGTTACGAGCTTCCATCTAAAGTTTAATTCGAAGAATATATGCCAGTCTAATGGATGTAAGACAGATGTGCTTGATTCTAGACCGCTGACAACTGTAACTGTTGTACACCACGGCAGCACAATCTTTATAGTTCAAAACTTTTTTTTCTAAGCAGTTTAAATGTTTTTATGACATTTATAAATGTATTGACTTTATGCAGTGTGCGTTCATTGTCTTTCTTGAACCGTGTAATTAAAAAAGAAAGTGCAAGCCAGTAAGAATGGTTCTGTTTGGGAAATTCATAATGTGGTATACTAAATGTGAACCTGTCAAAAAAGCCAACTTCAATTATACAAGATGGAGATGGACTTTGGCCATAGTGTACCCTTCTACAATGGGTCCAGCTCTGTTTTATGCTGATCTTTTCCAAGATGTTCTTCATAAGCCATTGGAGGGCCAATGATGTTGTAACTTCCATATGTGCCTGGGTGTCTACTACAAGTTTCTTGTCCATATAAATGCTTGCTTGAAGCATGGAGCAAGTGTTTTTTTTTTTGGCAATAGAGACTTTAGAGGTACAGACAACTGTAGCTTCTAATAATTTTCCTGCAATTGTGCTTTGAAAGGTCATTGCAAAATCACATTCAAAGATGTGCTGTCCTATTTGATTCTAAAAGCAGTCATTCTTAGTGAGAGATCCTCCGGAAATTGGTAGGAATTCCTTGAGTTTTGGCTAATTGACCCCCCATTTGATGATGCATTTTGGGGTCAATACCACTTGAAAGAGCCAGTAGCATAAAACCAATAATCTATTTCCCTGTTTTTAAGGAGAGATGGGCGTTATTCCCAAGTAGTGCCAAAAAAATTGGTTGTAGAAGGGGTTCCTCTAGATCTGAAATATATTTTAAAGTTTCCGTGGGGGTAAAAAGGTTGAAGGTGTCCTAAAGTTTATCTATAATGTCTCTTCAATAATGATTTAATGGACATTCAACCTGACTTGCACCCAGTATTCTTTGGTCAACTTTACCCTATCTATCAAGCCATATTAGTGAGTGTGCACCCATTATTTACCCAATGAAAATTTGCATTTCCCGATATTGACACAACGTCTTCTATAGCCTTGGTGCCCAACTTCTGGCTTGTGGCCATACAAATATGTTGCTCTTCAATATTTATTGACCTTCAGGTTCTACATGATGGAAGTATTGTTTTGTAAAGGGGTAGTATATGTTATATGTTTGCAGGTTCTGGATTTCATTTGTACATATTTTTCAGTTCTCTAACCTATGTCCAAAACTTTGTCAGAAAAAAATAGGGGGAGTCACACAGACATCTCCAAGCTTTGCAGTCATTTTGGTGACAATACTATGTTTTGTAGCTTTTTAATTTACTCAAAATCTGAGCTGCCTTGGAATATAGTTTCCAAGATAGCCCATATTTATAAATCACTAATTAGGGATGAGCAGGCGATTTTATTAAATTCGGTCTTGTGGTGAACTGTAGCGTTCTTGCTTACCAAACGTGAAGGAGAAAACAGCCTTTGTAAATTCGGCTGGCGAGACCGAATTTTTGGGACCTTGGGATTGCTCTTGCAGCCCTTTACTAGTTGTATGTGTTCTTGGATAGAGTTTTTCTATCCAATAACCCAGGAGTCCTGTGTTCCTGGATAGAGAAACTCTATTCAGGAACACATACTACAGGGCGGCAACAGCAATCAGGGGAGCGGAGCAGCTCGGCTCCCCTGATTGCTGTTGCAGTCCTGTACTATGTTTTCCTGGATAAAGTTTCTCTATTCAGGAACACAGTGGGAGTTGCACGGCTGGCTGCTCATGAATGAATGCAGCATGGGAAAAATCCCACTGCCGCGTTCAATTATAAACGAAAGCCGCATGACTCACTCTGAGAGGAGGAGCCTTTCTTAGCCAATCAGAGAGCACCAGAGATTTTGAATGGAGGGACTTCTCCCCATTTTACCTATAGTGTCTTAAAAAATAAATTAGTAGAACTGTTGTGTACTGTTTTCAAATTACCAAGAAACTGTTTTCTGCTTTCTGTGCACAGGAGAACCTGCTGACATTGTAATATAAGTATCTCTTACTCTGTACCACACTTTCCAGCACAGTAATATTATAATACATTTGTTACATTTTTCCTTTATCCACTGCAATCCGATCTACTGCAAGAAAAATGAAAAGAGTGTGCGATCCCCGGGGCACTAGAGGTAATTTAACCTTTAGTGCCTCGGGGATCGCAAACAGGAGGATTCCCAGGGCTGAATGCAGCTCTGGGGTTCCTCCTGTTTTAATTTCCTCGATCTTCCGATGGTTTTGGGATGAAAATCGGTTTGCCGAAATTTTCAGAACCATTGGAAGTTCAAGGAAATTTTCGCAAGACTGCCAGAGGCATTTTCACTCATCCCTATCACTAATTTACACCAAATAGATGAGCGATTTAGAATTAGTGATTTTATGAATTTAATTCAATCAACAAGATAACAATTTGCAATCAGCAAACATGTCGAAGTCTTCTTTTGATATGTATATTTTTTTGGTCTGTTTACATTAAATTAGAACTAACTGGGTTTAAATAATGAAAATTAAGTGTTTGAGGCGTCAAAACCTCACTAAAAATGCTCAGTTCCCTTAGCACTAAAAAGCAAAAGTTCCTTTACATTACCATCTTCAAGAAGCTCAATGAGCAAAACTTAAATTTGCTTCTTTGTTATTTTTCCAATTGCAATGTCTACAAAAATGGTGCAAGACAGACGCGACGTAAGAGCTAAAGGTTTGTTTCACTGGGTTCTCCTGGCATCGATGAAGGATGAACTCATTAAAACAACTTTAACTAAAGGAGAGCTTGAAATCATTCACATTGTTTGATTTTTTTTTTTAAGGGTGTGATAGTATTTTATTAGCCCAAAAGGTTGTCAATTTAAGTCTCCCATCTTTAAAGAGAACCTGTCTAGCTGAGTGACTAACAGGAGGTCATGTTCCTCTTGGGCGAAGATTAAGAGGTCAGGCAAAGAATTGGGGTAGGAAGCTGACAGAAGTGTGGTTAGACAGACATAGGGTTGCAGTAAGTAGAGTAAAGGCCAGGACAGAATAATCAAGATGCAAGCTAAACGCTATAAAGTCAGGCAAATTCAATGGAGAGAAACTGTTTATTGAGTGCCAAGTTAGGATACAGATTTTCTTTTGTAAGAGATTATTAAAGGATCAGTTGTACAGCACTAAAATACTGCCGTGTTGCGATGCCAGAAACGTTCAATAGATGAGCAATTGTAGAAACTTAAACAACTTTTTTTTTTTAATTCAAATTTTTATTAAAGATTTTAACTTTTTTTTTCCAATAAAACAGTACAGGAAAACAATATTAGGACAGACACAAAAGAAAACATGTTGAACAAAACAGAAAAGAAGAAAAAAAAGGGTAACAACCAAAAGAGGTTCACAGTCAGAAACATTGTATATCAAATAATTAATTTGAGGTTCGCATTAAAGTAACATATATATTAAAGCAATATAGGGTGGGTAATAAGACTTCATTCAACCACATTGGAAATAGTAGACCATATGCACCATTAAATAAAAATTTTTTTAGAAGCTGAAATACTGTATGCAAAAGCTTTTTCATGACAGTACTGTTGGTTGACTCTCTCTATCTCTTCTAGAACAGAAAGAGTAATGTTTTGGTTCCATTTACTCACTATTATTAGTCTTGCACCGATTAAAATTTAAGAAAATACTCCCCTGTGAGAGCTAGGGAAATTATCTATTCCTATATTTAGTATCATGAGTTCAGGGGAGATATTAAAGGTGCTATCGATAATTTTCTGTAACAAATTGGAGATTACTAACCAAAATGAGTGAATTTTTGTGCATTCCCAGAACATATGCATATACGTACCGTTGTCCCTGCACCCTCGCCAACATAATGGAGAGTAGTTAGGGGTAAATTTTGCCAATCTCTAAGGGGTTCTGTACCATCTTAAAATCATTTTCTGGTAACACTCCCAGTGGGATAAGCACTTAGTAAAGGAGATCATAGAAGTGACGGCAGCTTTCCATTTAGGTAAAGTGATTGTACAGAAACTTAAACAACTTTAAACTGTTAAAGGAAACTGCAACAGTGACAGAGTCTTCAAACTAAAGCTGGTTCTGTATATGAAGCCACTTGCTTGCCACTTACAAGCCACTTGCTTGCACCTAGGCAGAGCCCCCATTCTGAATTCAAACCTCCCTTCCCTCCACCTGATCTGCCATGGACATCTCCATCCCTTCTATGATGATTAGCAATAGGCTCGGCTGCCTCTATTGCAAATATTGGGTTTCTAAAAAATAAATGGCGCAGGCCAGTGCAACAAGGGAGTCAAGGGCAGCTAAGAGTAGGTGCAGTCGGGGAGAGGAAAGCAGAACCTCATAAGTGGGGAATGTTGTGGTGCCTCAAAACCTGGACATTTAGGCTGATTAGTTGCCCCAGCCAGACACCAGAACATAGGAAGGTCAGCCAGGAAAAAGCGAAGATCAGTCTACAACAGAATGATTGAAATTGACTGGGCTAATTGTGAAAGTGACGGGAAGCCAGGGCAGTGGTGTATGAACAGGGGTCATGGTTGTTCCAATTGTGGTTGGGCCTCTTGCTCCAGAGAGACCACAGGCCAGGAAGCTGCAGAGCACTGCACTTTAGATTTGATAGGAGTGCAAGCTTGTCATCAGCAAATCAACTGAGGGATTGTCAAATAGAGGTGCCAGGAACTGTTGCCTTTGATGAGGACAGCGAGTAGCACGGCACATGTACACTGCTGCCTTTTGCAAGTCCATTATAAATCCCCTGATATAGGGAAATTAGGAGCAGTCTACCTTCTTCTTGCTAATAAAGTTGTCTGGTGGACTGAATACCTGTGTATGACCTTTAGCTCCATATTCTGGACTTGCTTCTACTGGGGTCTTTTATACTGCATTATATATGGGATCCTGGTCCTCTGCAAGTCCTTCCACAGATGCCATTCCTTGCATACAGAAATCCTGGGGCCAACCCAGTGCTGAGAAGGTGCAACTAGCAACCAGAGGCTTGGTATAGGTGATGAATGAGGGGTTACATTTGGGGACCGGCGTCTGACATGCACTGGTACTGGACCAAGGGCTTACACAAGTTTTGTGATCATAATGGGAACAAGCACATTTGTCCTTACTAGCTTCTCTGCTTCTTCTGCACTAAAATATTAATAATTTGCTATCAACTATTTTCTAAACTAAACAGCTAATACCAAAAAGTCAGCCTTGGTTTCTTTAAACTCTAATGGTAACATAAAAAAGAAAATGTAATTAACAATATCATGCATAGAGATAATAGAGGTTATACTTAAAGATTAATTAGCATAATTTGAATTAAATCTATGACAACAGATTTAAGGAGTCCCTAAGCTTCGGAAGGTATCTGATGATCACACCCATGTGCCTGGGACAGGTGCTCGGAAGAAGAGTTGCCAGCGGAATGTTAATGAAGGATTGTGTTGGAGGTATGGATATAAATAGCAGACAGCTGGCTCTCCAGAAGGCGTACACTACTTTATTGTTGCACGTTCTCTTTACTCTTTTATTTTTAAAACTGAGTTTCTTTATGGTGAAGGAGAATTAAGTTTATTAGTCTTTATACGGGCCTGGCAGGGCTTCGTAAAAAGAACTGGTTTTGGCAACAAAGCAGTGTTAAAGAGCACAGATGATAGGAAAGTGCAGTAACCAACAGTATCAAATTAAAAAGCATTGCTTAAAAATTATGTATAGCCAAACTGCTTTCTTTGGTTCAGAATAGAGTAGGCATGGCTGGCTGTTTGTATTGTGCTGCCTGTGTTGCAATGGAAAAGTTCTGGGTATACATGCAGTTAAACTATAGGTAAGTTATTTAGTTTCTCCAAACCAAGATACTATCAATTATTGCCTGTACGTTCTGCGATGCCTGCCTTGGCTTTCTGCAGACACTGACAGTCTGTCTCACACACAGGAATTCCAATGCATCCCGTTGTGCAGCACTTTCACTATTGCCAAGCTCAATTTTGTCCTTATACATTGCTGTCTGCCCTGACCCCAACATATCGGACTTTGCTTTTGTATTTGGACTCTGTACCAGTTATTGCTTTTTGATTCCTCAGACTTCCAGATGTCTCACGACAACGCTATTTCTCCTTGACCCCATAACACACCAACAAGGCAAAGTCTACAAAATAATCCAAATTTTCCACTCCCATTCACAAAACTACAATGGCCCATGGACGCCCAGCACCACCACCATGGAATTTAGGCTGTTCACTTACCAAGATATTATCTTTACAGTGGATATTTAACTTAGGTTAGTGAAAGTGCTAAAAATTCACCAACAAATACCCAATCATGAACAGAGGAATATAAAAAACAGGAGTGGACGGTTGAGGTCAGTAAGAGTAGGTGCAGTCGGGGAGAGGAAAGCAGAACCTCATAAGTGGGGAATGTTGTGGTGCCTCAAAACCTGGACATTTAGGCTGATTAGTTGCCCCAGCCAGACACCAGAACATAGGAAGGTCAGCCAGGAAAAAGCGAAGATCAGTCTACAACAGAATGATTGAAATTGACTGGGCTAATTGTGAAAGTGACGGGAAGCCAGGGCAGTGGTGTAGGAACAGGGGTCATGGATGTTCCAATTGTGGTTGGGCCTCTTGCTCCAGAGAGACCACAGGCCAGGAAGCTGCAGAGCACTGCACTTTAGATTTGATAGGAGTGCAAGCTTGTCATCAGCAAATCAACTGAGGGATTGTCAAATAGAGGTGCCAGGAACTGTTGCCTTTGATGAGGACAGCGAGTAGCACGGCACATGTACACTGCTGCCTTTTGCAAGTCCATTATAAATCCCCTGATATAGGGAAATTAGGAGCAGTCTACCTTCTTCTTGCTAATAAAGTTGTCTGGTGGACTGAATACCTGTGTATGACCTTTAGCTCCATATTCTGGACTTGCTTCTACTGGGGTCTTTTATACTGCATTATATATGGGATCCTGGTCCTCTGCAAGTCCTTCCACAGATGCCATTCCTTGCATACAGAAATCCTGGGGCCAACCCAGTGCTGAGAAGGTGCAACTAGCCACCAGAGGCTTGCTATAGGTGATAAATGAGGGGTTACATTTGGGGGCCGGCATCTGACATGCACTGGTACTGGACCAAGGGCTTACACAAGTTTTGTGATCATAATGGGAACAAGCACATTTGTCCTTACTAGCTTCTCTGCTTCTTCTGCACTAAAATATTAATAATTTGCTATCAACTATTTTCTAAACTAAACAGCTAATACCAAAAAGTCAGCCTTGGTTTCTTTAAACTCTAATGGTAACATAAAAAAGAAAATGTAATTAACAATATCATGCATAGAGATAATAGAGGTTATACTTAAAGATTAATTAGCATAATTTGAATTAAATCTATGACAACAGATTTAAGGAGTCCCTAAGCTTCGGAAGGTATCTGATGATCACACCCATGTGCCTGGGACAGGTGCTCGGAAGAAGAGTTGCCAGCGGAATGTTAATGAAGGATTGTGTTGGAGGTATGGATATAAATAGCAGACAGCTGGCTCTCCAGAAGGCGTACACTACTTTATTGTTGCACGTTCTCTTTACTCTTTTATTTTTAAAACTGAGTTTCTTTATGGTGAAGGAGAATTAAGTTTATTAGTCTTTATACGGGCCTGGCAGGGCTTCGTAAAAAGAACTGGTTTTGGCAACAAAGCAGTGTTAAAGAGCACAGATGATAGGAAAGTGTAGTAACCAACAGTATCAAATTAAAAAGCATTGCTTAAAAATTATGTATAGCCAAACTGCTTTCTTTGGTTCAGAATAGAGTAGGCATGGCTGGCTGTTTGTATTGTGCTGCCTGTGTTGCAATGGAAAAGTTCTGGGTATACATGCAGTTAAACTATAGGTAAGTTATTTAGTTTCTCCAAACCAAGATACTATCAATTATTGCCTGTACGTTCTGCGATGCCTGCCTTGGCTTTCTGCAGACACTGACAGTCTGTCTCACACACAGGAATTCCAATGCATCCCGTTGTGCAGCACTTTCACTATTGCCGAGCTCAATTTTGTCCTTATACATTGCTGTCTGCCCTGACCCCAACATATCGGACTTTGCTTTTGTATTTGGACTCTGTACCAGTTATTGCTTTTTGATTCCTCAGACTTCCAGATGTCTCATGACAACGCTATTTCTCCTTGACCCCATAACACACCAACAAGGCAAAGTCTACAAAATAATCCAAATTTTCCACTCCCATTCAGCAAAACTACAATGGCCCATGGACGCCCAGCACCACCACCATGGAATTTAGGCTGTTCACCAAGATATTATCTTTACAGTGGATATTTAACTTAGGTTAGTGAAAGTGCTAAAAATTCACCAACAAATACCCAATCATGAACAGAGGAATATAAAAAACAGGAGTGGACGGTTGAGGTCAGTGGAGCTTCCTTACATTTTCTAAGCTAAGTGAACTCTTCTTTGCAGGGGAATAATTCACCTTGTTATGTGGACAGCCTATATTCATTTAATAAATCAGCTCCAATCAGCTCATGACGCCCAGAGAGATGGATTTGGTTTCCTCCATCAGGTAAGTATCTTGGAACTTAGTGAGTCAGCCCTGTCAAGTATTAGTCAAGGAATTCCAGAACACTTGGTTAAGACTGTGGGACTCATCTCATTGAGAAGAGATAACGTTAATGAAGATTTGTAAGAGCTGAAGGGTGCGCCCCAAACATGTAGCAGACATGCAAGAGGGGTAGAGGGAATCTAAGTCCCATCTATCTGTTGGACAAAGCAGCAAACTTGCTGTCAATAGGCCTGGGTCAATGAGAAGGTCCACCAAACATGCAGCATTGTGCCTGAGGCTTTATGGCACCTCCAACACAAGTTCCTGGCTTTGCCTCCTTCCAGATGAAATAGAAAACTGAGTGTGGGGACATATGACAGCCTAATATCTTAATAAGTAACTGTGCAAATATCAGGTCTTTGCGATTCATAAAACTGTTTTTAAATACTTGACATCTCAAGTGTCAAATACTTGACATCTCACAGGAGCGTGTTGGGTTTATCACCACCACTATACCACTATCCTAGACATGCGCAAGCTTTCAGCGAAGTATGTGCTGAAATATTTGAACAGTGATCAGAAGAAGGAACGAGTTGAAGCTAGGTAAGTGACTGAGGATGAAACCTGGCTCCACATCTATGATTCTGAAACCAAGGAACAGTCAAAGGAATGGCGCCACAGCGGGTCCCCGTGGCTGAAGAAGTTTCAAACCCAGAAATCAGCCAAAAAAGTCATGACGTCCGTTTTCTGGGACAAAGACGGTATTCTGTTTGTGGACTACCTACCTCAGGGCTATAGTATCACCAGACTGTATTATGCTAATCTCCTGGACCAGCTGAAGTAAGCAATTAAGATGAAACGCCGTGGAAAGTTGACCAAAGGGATCCTTTTTTTGCAGGACAACGCACCTGCGCACACGTCCAATGTTGTGGCTGCCAAATTGAACACCCTGGGTTTCCAATTGGTCCACCATCCCCCCTACTCACCTGACCTGCCCCCTTTGGACTATTATCTGTTCCCGAATTTAAAGAAACACCTGAAGGGGTCTTATTATCTTATTGTGAATTTTACTTGAATTTTACTGAAAATATACAGATTTTAAAAAAGTAATTTCAACTTTTCACCATGTTGGAACACTTTTTTGATCTGGGTATGAAATAAAAATTACCATAAAAACACTCTAATAAATTGGAAGCAGCTAATGTGTTTCTAATTCCCATTTAGCTTTATTAATAAAGTGTTTAGACAAGAAAGTCACGCTAATGATGTATAATGGCAACTAATTATCTAATCTGCTACATAAAGACAGCTGGTAAGGGACGTCTCTTTTGAACAGGCTAATATTTCCCTGACACTGACCAGGCTTTGTGCAAAAGTGGATAGCTTATTACAGTGCAATTAGTAATTGTCACAAGACAAAGGGACAAAGAGTACACGGGTACAGGAACACCCTGAGAATGTTAAAAGTTATACATGGTCAGCACAACAGTATACTATAAATATGGGTCAAAGATGATGAGGGTTGGCTAAAGCTTTTGTTAAATACTCCAGTTACTGATGCCCTGGTTTTCTAGGAATGCATTATACTGCCAAGTGATTATTCCGGCCAGGGGTATCCACCCAACAAGCCTTTTTGGAGTTCCGGGAACACCTTATATTGGGCTTGCAATTTTCCAGGCCAGGGATACCCAGTTCTACCCGTTAAGGTTTTCTGAGATTCCTGGAAAACCTTATATTAGGATTGTGATTTTCAAGGTGAGCGATACCCAATTCTACCCATGAAGTCTTATTGGAGTTTCACTAACATCTTATATTAGTCTTGTATCCATCCCACCCCCTTCGAGTTTTCTTCACCAGGAGCCCACAGATGCAGTACAGAGGATTCCAGCAGAGGCAAGTCCACAATACAGAGCCAGAGGTCATACACAGGTAATCAGTCCACCAGGTTAGGTATCCAAGGGTAAAGACAAAGCAGAGTTGGGGGTCACAGACACAAGGTCGACGTGGATAGCATACAATCACAGGGTCAGAAACAGGCAGAGTCAGCAACAGTAAACTTTACAAATCAAACACCAGAAGCAGGTCAGCCCAGCTTAATGCTACAACAGGCAACTGGGGACTGTGAGTAGAAAGCCTATAAAGTTCTAGCAGCCATTGTCAGCAAAGGATTGAGCCAGGAACTTATCTGCTCCTAAAATCCATTTCAGCTGTGCACGGCCTCAAAATGTGTGCTGGGGATGCTGAAAAAGTACCTCTTCGGCTGCTCAGCTAAAGGGAAGCAGGGGATGCTGCTATGCCCTGGTTGTCCTTGCTGCTGCAAGTAATGCCACTGGACAGAATTACCCGGTCGTAATAATGCAGTGACGCACAGCACAGGAATGCAGTGAGTCTTCTCCCCCCAGTGACATTTGATTGCCAATAGACTTTTATGGACCCTTCAATATCAGGGGCAATTGTCAGTAAAAATTGAAGCAGCACTTTAACTTTTAAGAATGGAGACTGCACAGCTAAAAAGGGGACCGGGGATGATGCAAGCAAATCCATACCTGCTTTACTCACTATTTTTGGCGAGTAAGCATAAGTAAGTTTTAAAGAAAAAAACTGAAAAGGCACCTTCTCAATGTTTGCCTCGGGCAGCAAATGGTCTAGAAGCACCCCTGAGTACAGAATCACTGTAAATGAAAGGTACTCAAGCCGTGATTTTCCAGCGCTGCTTACTGGGCAGTGGCAGCACGAACTGAAAAACGCTAAAACAATTTCTGCAGAGTCTGTTCTATAATACAGTGAACTTGCCTTATGTGTGAAAGATTTGTTTTAATGAGATATCATCAGATAATATGAAAAATTTCACAATAGGATTAATGAGTATGAGACTTTCTAATGTCTTCCTAAATATAATCATTAAATTGCAAAATCTCATTATAGAATATAGATTAGTTTTATTCCATTTTGGTATAGATTGGCTTTAGTCTATCAGTAGGTACGCAATAATTTAGTGCCAATCCCGGGAGTTTCTATTACATGCTGTACTTGATGAACATTTCTATCATTTCATTATTGTGTAAGAGTTAGTTCTCCTAAAAAAAGAAATGGAAATGGACTTTTAATAGGAATTAGATGGGATATCTGCCCTGCATGGATGTGTAAATTCAAAAGAACTTTCAATTTTTTTAAAGGGAATGTTTTCTGACCATCAAATAAGTACAGGGTGCAATCAAATTATATATAGTTCTGTACAGTTATTATTACACAGTATTTAAATAGCGCAGACATATTACACAGCAGTTTACAAAGTCCATAGTCAGAGCTATCGCTCAAAGGGGCTCACAATCTTATATATTCCTATCTCAGTCATATGTTAATGTTTTTCTGTATGTCTACAGACTAAGGTCAGTTTTGGGGGGAAGCCAATTAACCTAACCCCATGTCTTTGAAATGTGGGAGTAAACCCACGCAAACATGAGGAGAACCTGCAAACTCCATGCAGATAGTGTCCTGATCAAGAGTGGAACCTGGGCACCCAGTGCTGCAAAGGAAAGGAAAGAGCGCTAACTTCTGAGCCACCATGCTGCCTAGAGTTATAGGTATTCATTCCTGTGCTCATGAAGGTTTTTCCTACCACGTGAAGCTAGATCCTGTTGAGCTCTTGGTGCACAAAGCAGAGCCAACATTGGAGAGCTCAGCCTTGGCCATGGCATTGATTGTGGCGGCACTCTTCTCTGATCTGACCACAGAACAGAAATGGCATTGAGATATGCCCAAAATAATTACATAGGTGTGTGTGCAGTATTTGCTTGTAAAATAATGTTCCTTTGTTGCAATATATATACCAGAGCATAATATTTTCCATGCTGGTAGTCCCTCTGTCACAGCAATAACATGGTAAATGGTTCTTTGACAAATTTCCCCATCAACATTGCAATGAGGCTGACAGTTGAATTGTCATGTTAATATTCCATGTCCCCATTCCCTCCAATTAGCGATAACCACTTTGTCACTATTACAATGGCACTGAGCCCATAATTAAAGTGACAACAGACCTCGGTTGCCAGCATGTCTGCGCCCCTTATCACCATTACATTGATGCCACTAGTAAGTGCAATGTTGTCAAAGCTTGTCATTAGCCTTAGTTTCCCTTCTCCTGATATGCGAAGATATTCTTTTGTAGGATATTCTTTTCCATGCTACGTTGTTCAGCAGCTCTTCACCTGGAAGACCTCTTGTGGAATGCCATCTTTTTCCTGGTTAAGCGCCACTGCTGCCTCTCTCTTCCCTGTCATTGTCCGCTGGTATTGCCACCCTGCAAGCATTCGTTAATGTACAGCATGCATCATTGTATAACTGGGTCAGGGATTATTTCCTAGGAAAGGTAGGGGGTTTTTGGGAGGTGTGAATAAAGGCCTGACTTGCCACTGCAAAGAGCGGCTGAGGGGAGAACGAGAGAAGAGAGGCGTAGAGTGTAGCCCACAATCTCCATATAGCTACTAGAGAGGGGTCGGACAGCAGTGGGAAATAGGACCAAAAAGATGACTGGAGAAGAGAAAGGAGCTTTTAGCACTGGGTGATACTAGGTCGTGGACTGGCATGGTGTCACTTTTACCTATTTGGCTGTGAATAAAATCTGTCTGTTTTTAGGGTACATTTTACTGCTTCACTGCACTTCTGGATTTTTCCTGGAGCAATGCTGCTTCAACCAGTCAGGAGGTGGCTCTCATGATTGACTCGGGCACTTAAAGACATCTGCTAGTGCTGGACCCCAGCTATACTGCATGCTGTGCCTCCTATGACCCCAAGTGCCTTCTGTGTCCTTAGGTGTGCCTTGTGATCCCTATGACCCTGTGACACCCCAATTGCCACGTTTGACTACAAGAGACTTTGGTGACCTCAAGGGTCCCTGAGAGACTCCAGGAGCCAGGAGCCCATTGTAACCTGATGTGTCCCCTGTTAGCACAAGTGACTCTCGTAATCTCTCTGACCTTGTGTGTACCTGTGGCCCTTAGTGCTTCCCTGTTCCCACTTACAGTATCTTTCTGCTACCCCGCTGGCTATTGTCTCTGCCTGTTGGTTCTGACCTTTGGCTTGTTCCTGACTTTGCGACTGTCACCCATCCTTGTACCTCACTTTTCAGCTTCCCATTCTGGAGTTTCTGGGAGCAACCTTCATCTCTATCACTCCATTCTGGGCGCTCTGGTGAACACTTGCTGTTCTTCGACTCAGCCACATCTTCCTAGAGCTACAGTACAAAGGACAAATAAAGCTTGGTCTAGCCTCCTTTAAGGAGGTTTTACCCTAGAACAGGGGTGTCAAAACTTTTTTCAAAGTGGGCCAGATTTGGTGAGGTGAAACTGTGTGGGGGCCGGCCAATAACCAGGGTTAATGTGGGTGTGGTCTGCGCAGATCCCGCACAGCACACGCCCACCAGGGTGCTGTGAGGGATTCCCTGTGTACGGAGTCCGGTGTCAGTGCACAATCTTGGAATAAGAGTGAGCGTGGTCCGTGCGGGTTGGGCACAGCACACGCCCACTATAATGATGTAGGGGATTCCCTGTGCACACATGGGGACTTCCATCCTGCTGATTATGCCCACCGAGTAGCAGGTCGACAATTGCAAGGTAGTTGATCAACTCTAATGAAATATAAAATACCTTTTTTTTTACGCGTGTATTTTATACTGTGGTCAACAGTGCTGGCTGGCCATAATATTATTGATTTTATGACAGAGGCTGCAATTGGCCCCCGGGCCGGAGATTGGCCATGCCTGCTCTAGAACATGACAGGTAACTGCCTGTTTCAAGGGTACCTGTTACTGGGGAAGATGTTGTCACTTGAGTCTGTTAACAGAATCTATGTTTTGTACATATATGCATGTCATTGAAATGTTGTTATCTATATCTTGAAAGTCATTGATATTTGGCTGTTCTAGGTATATGTGCTTGTTGCTAGTAATATTTGAATGTTATTGAAATCTGCATGTCATTGGAAATATCCTCAAGCCATTCTTTCTGTACAAACCAAATTTAACTTACCCATAACTTCTTTCAACTTGTTCACATCTTAAAATTGACCATGTATTGCCCAGCCCATGTCAATGTAGGCCAAGAAGTATGGGGCTCTCAATGAAATAACTGGCTTGATTTAATAAAGCTCTCCAAGACATGGGAAGATTGACTAAAAGATGATTATCTGACCGGTATTCCCATGCAGTAAACCACTGCAGTTCAGCGCACCCTGTTTGTTACATCTGAAGGCGTCGCTTACAGCAGAAAAGGAGATCAAGCAATTGGCTGTCTGTCCTCTGCTCTGCAGTCTGCATCCCCAGTTTCCCTTTAGCTGTGAATGTTCTCTCAGCATCCCCGGTTCTGAGACTTTGTGCAGCTAAGGGGATCTTAGAGTTTGTACTGCAGCCAATGAGTACATTGGTTCCTAGCTTGATCTTTCCTTGCCATTGGCTACTGGTCCTTTATAGCTGCTCTGCTCCCAGGCACCATTTGCCTATTGTAGATTGAGACTGGTGCCCGGATTGACCGTCGCTTGCCTTTTGCTTATTTTAACTTTGGATAACTTGTTGGCTGACTGATACCTGATGACCCTTGCCCCTGTTTCTGGACTTGGCTCATTGCTGGATCATCTTGTACCATACTGTGTCCCCTGCCCTGCTTTGCTAGTTCCTTGTCTTCTGTTAGTCCCTCTCCAGAAACCATCCATTGCACACTGAAGTCTTGGGACAACCGTATCCTGGAAAGGTGCAACTAACCTCCCCAGGCTGAGCAAGGGCTTATTAAAGGTGATGGGTGCTGAGTTACACTAAGAATTGAGCACTGGTGGACCCTGGGGGAACTGGCAAACCTGAAAGGGATCTAATCCAAGACTTTCCAATATTTTCTAATAAAAAGCAAATTATTTTAAAGAAATCTTTTGCAGGTTTGCTGGATCACCCAGCTTTTCTCATGGTAGTCTATCTTCTTCAGACCCAGCCCGGTGCTTCCTAGAAGAGCTCACTGTAATAGGATATAAGCCAACAGAAAAAAAATAATTAATCAGGAAAAGTAATAATGATTTAATTGTATGCAGACAGACCAGACTTATTACACAAGACACAATCGACAATCTTGCTTATATGGCATTGCAATAAAAGTTTGCAACAGCTTCAATGCATGGATATTGTTGAATGGGGTAGCAAGAGGACCAGCCAGGGTCACTTTAAGTAGTCAAGATCATGAACGTACCTTGAATTATACAGAAAACTTACCAGCTAACAGCTATTTGATGTAGCATGAAATACACTATTTACTACTGCTAATAAGCCTCATCGCATAGTCAAACATTTTAATTCGAAAATATAAACAGGGAGTGCTACAGGGATTTTCACTCCCATCTCGCTTTATGAATAAAGTATTTAAACAAGAGTGAACCGTTGATGAGGTCTAATCGCATCTAATTATCTCATCTGCAACATTAAGACAGATGGTGAGGGATTTCCATTTAAAAATATCTCTTGCGATTAATCTGATGAGGGCCATATGAAGAGAAATCAATGACTTCTACATTAATGTCAGAATACATTAACCACGCTGACCCGGAGGAAACTGAGCAATATGTAATATCTATTACAGCTGCCACTCAAAGGGAAAGTTTCTGGGGACCAGTGAATAAAGTTGGTTGGTCAACATTAACTAGGGCCAGATTCCATTTAGGCTGGCTCAGTAAGTAATCAAAAACTACATTTCCATTAGAATGATCCTTAAAATTGGGATGCAAGAGAATGTTTGTTCAAAGCTATGTGGTTTTTGGGCAAATTAACTTTCTTCATCAAAGTTTACAAAGTCAAGTTTTAGAGTACTTTTAAAATGAACTTGTCCTAAGTGTTTATTATGTCCTAATGGCATTTAGTTTGCAAAGTTCTTCTTTTTATTGCCATATTTTTTGCACCAGTGCTGTAATTAGAAATCAGGGGGCAAACCAGACAAACTTTTGATGGACCACCAGGATAAAACTCGCCCTGGCCCATTGGGGATCACCTGACCAACCAGAGGGCTGTTATTGTCCCCCAGCTGCCAAATGTTTCCATATCATCAATGGCTGCAAAGTAAAGTTCTCACATCTTCTCCTTCCCAACAAATCAGCAATCACATCACAGCAATGGAGGTGGCAGAGAAGAGAAGTTGTGAGAAAGTCAGCCTGCAGTGGCCGATGCTGGCATAGATATAAAGTGGCATTGGAACCCTGGGCAGGTGAGAGTGATGCTGGAAGCCTTATGGTCCAGTTCTCACTTGTGTGCACGCTTGTTCCCTGTATAGACTTGGTCTGTACTATGTTACCCATTGGTGTTCATTGGGCATGTGCCAGCTAAGTCTGTCCAATCATGACTTTTGCAGTCTTTCTGGACAGCAAATTTCTATTTCTGCCACTGGGGGGTTTAGGCATCAGCCAACCTCATATATAAGATTTTACAATGAAATCCCTGCCCAGCTGGTCAATAACACTTCAGTATTCATTATTAATATTATTATTATTATTATTAATATTAATAATAATAAACAGTATTCATTTAGTGCCAACATATTACGCAGCGTTGTACATACATAAATAGGGGTTGCAAATGACAGACAGATCACAGGAGGAGGAGAGGACCCTGCCCTGAAGAGCTTACAATCTAGGAGTTGGGAGAAGCAGCACACAATTGGAGGGAGATATGGAATGGTGGGTGAGTAGTGAAGGTTTAGGAGACAGAAGAAGGTAGGTGAGTTTGAAAAGATGAGTTTTGAGCGCTCTTTTAAATGAGCAGAAAGTAGGAGCAAGCTGAATCGGACGAGGAAGACCATTCCAGAGAGTCGGGGCAGCTCTAGAAAAGTCTTGGAGCCGTGCGTGTGATGAGGTTATCAGTGAGGAAGTCATTAGTAGGTCATAGGAGGAGCGGGAAATTCTCATTGTCTTTGAGGATCTTTCTGCCCCCGTTGACTCCTCAGTGAGATCATGGTGCCACTGGAGGAAATTTTTTTCATACTCAAGTGTTGGAGGTAACCAGATGCCGAGATGGAGCAACTACCTGGTATGTTTGGGAATCAAATCTGGTTAAGTATTGGTATTTGACCCAAAGCCCCAAATCTGATTATCTTGCTATCACTAACAAACTAGAGGACTATCATTTGAATTTAGTAGACATGCACTACTGACCACCAATCTATAGGACAACTCACCACCAGCTATCAAGGGTGCTGATTTCCAACTACCGCGGGCACTGACCACTGGTGACCAACTAACACTGGCACTTGGTATGGACCGTCACCTATGATTAGCACTGACCTCCAACTAGTCTAGCAGGGGCTCAGATTACTGGTTGTCAACTAGTAGGGGCAATTGAAGCCATCTACCCGAAAGCAGGGGAACGTATGGTTCACCACCAACCAGTGGTTGAGAAAAGTTTGCTGCCAAGTAGTTCTGAATGTGTTTTATTTGAAACTATCCCATTTTGAAGAGAAATATAAATCAAATCTCTTCCTAGTCACAAGCAGGCAAGGCCCTCCAGATACATATTGGGAAATTGTGCTGAGTTCAGCTGAATTCTAGCAGAATTTAAAGCAAAGAGTCAAAGATAAAATACATACAAGGAAGCTGTTGTAGCTGCCAAGGGATTTGTATTTCTGTCCATTCAGTCCTGTAAATTCTGTCATCCTTTGTGTTTTAATCTTTTATTTATTTACCACAATAAAATGTTTTTCTGAAAACTCTCCTGTTTTCATATCACTTTGATGTATGTATATAAAAAAGTAACAAAAATACTTTATTTTCCTATTAGAACCTAACTCTGGGTATTTAAAAATAATGGAAAAAAGTTTATGCAGTAATTCCTTACTGCCACCACAAGATGTCACCAGTGTTCTGGTTTGAATGACAGCCATCTTTATCCAGCCCAGTTCGTGGGATATCAGGCTGTCATGGACACCTAGAGTTTTATTTATGAAATCAAACATTCTCTGGTGGGAATCTTCCAGGTCCTTGTGTTTCAATGGCAGTAATTGATTCCTACCAGGGAATGTCAGATTCCTTGTTTAATAAATAAAGCCCTTATAATTTAACCTATTGGTTCTTTATAACCTTCATAGTGCCACAAAATATGTGGTCAATATAGGATTGGAAGGGGGACACTTCTAAAATGTTAATTCCCAGTGTAACCTACCTATATTCAGCTGATAATGGCCCCATCCCTTAAAACATAGGCATCGTATATACTATATATGTATTTGACTGTATTACAATCATGTACCTGAAGAAAGAGAGATCATTTCCACCAGCAGGTGGCGATAGCATACCAAGGGGTAAGAGTTCCCATTGTGGGACCTTTTTAATAAATATAAGAAATCACAGGTAGATACTGGCTGCAGTTCTCCTGCGCAGGAACAACCTTGAGTATACTCTGACAACATCCAAATTGCTGTATTTAGCATTCACATCTAATTTATGGAAATCTTTTCAAAACCTCAATGATCCTCAAAGTGTGACAAACATTCTAAACTCGGAATTATTAAACTGACATTATTTGCAATCGTTATGTGCCAGAGGATTTGTTTCTATTTAGTTTCATTAAATATTTAATTTCTTTTGGCACTTCATTACAAGTTGTAAGCGTTTTAATCAGACGCTCTTCCACAGCGGCAAAGTTCGTTGGCGAGCCCATAGGAGTTTTTTTTTGGGCGTACTTTGCTTGTAGTGTGTAAAATAATTACAATTGTGGTGGGATGGTAATTAGCTGAGAAAATTAACGGAAAGATCTGACCATGCATATATTAGACGTACATACATGCCTAATTTGTTTCCGCTAATGAGCCTTCCGTTTTCTTTTTTCTCAGCACTTTTGGCCATTGAGATGTCTCCTTGGACATTTTTAAGAACATTGAGATGTCTCTGTTGACATTTTAGGGGCCATTGAGATGTCTTTTTTGAAATTTTGGTGACCTTTAGACATCCTCAGGGCCATTGAGATGCCTTCTTTGACATTTTCAAGGACATTAAGATGTCTTCTTTGACACTTCAGGGCAACTAAGTTGTCTTCCTTGATATTTTTAAGGACATTGAGGACTACTTTAAAATCTTCAAGGCCATTGAGATGTCTTCTTTGACATCTTTTAGGACATTGAAATGCCTCTTTTGATATCTCCGGGGCCATAAAGATGTCGTCTTTGACATTTTTTGGGTCATTGAGATGTCTTCTTTGACATCTTTGGGGCATTTGAGATGTCATCTTTGACATCTTTGGGGCCAGAGAGATGATTTCTTTAAAGTTTAATCTGAAAAGATATGCAGATTAGAAGGAGCTGTTGAGATGTTGGGGATGAGCAAGCAAATATATAAAAGCTACTTTAGATCACCTGTGTCTCTACTGGGACCATCACCAGACTTTTCAACAAAAATCTTCCCATGGGATTATCAGTATATTCAGTGTATTTTATGCCTGGTATATACTATTATCTAAATGCCCTAGGACTGCTGTTGAGAGGCCAGTAGTGGAAATATCCAACATTGGGCCCCAATGTGGAACTAACTTCAAGTCCTTCTGCCCCTTCCTTGACAGCCCATCTTCTTCAACAGAACCTTGGTCTGCTCTGTCAACTCATTGGGCTGGTTTGGGACACAACACAGGGAACTGAGGGAGTGACAGGAGTTCTAAGATAGCCACTGTTGGCTTATCACGATTCAGGGCCCTTCATCAGTGGACCCCATGTCCATCCCTAAGCACACCTAAATTCATAAAAAATACCTAAATACCTATACTTTTCAAGTGCCCACTACTCACAATTTACTTACAGCTACTCATTAAAATTAGACTTTCTGAGGTTAGTTCTGGTTTTCCCTCCTGATGGTTTAGGATCAAGACCCCATGTAGTCTGTAGTATATTCCCAAAATCATTAGAGCTGAAGAAGCAATTTGGATGGATAGCTAAATGTCCTTACCATTAAGGAATGCGTCCAGGTAAATGTGCATAGCCACAAGTAGTTGTTGTGGGTCGCCCTCTGGCAGGTGACACCTGAGACATCTGAGAATCTAAGTGGCTCCTGGTCTTCACCACCGTAAAGCATATTGGGTCATTGGCCCTAATAGCCACCAAAAAACTTTGCTGCAATGAAGTCACCAGATTACGGCCCCCAGACTCTCCATACCAGGGGTGACAGGGATCAGACAACTTCAGTGTAGGAATGGCTAATCAGACAGGAACACAGTGAGTCAATGCAGAGTAGTTAAAGTGCTGGGGTCAGGGCAGGCAAGGTCATGTAACAGGGTGAGGACAGGGCAGGTGACAATAACTGGCAAAGTTGAGGTCAAGGTCATGCTGAGGTTAAAATCCAGAATATCAGGGCCAAGAGCAACCAACATCCTGCTATAGTAGATAACACATTAAGAATCCAGTGACCAAAGCCCAGAAATGGAGAGGATTAGCAGTCAGTAGTAGGACGAGATCACCACCATGACGAAATTCGTTCATTTGCTGCAGGACACGCTCTATAATTCCTTCCAGCTGTGCACAATGCGCCGGGGATGCAGAGATTGACAAAATAACTAAAGGGATGCTGGGGATACCTCGAGCTTCTAAACAGACAATCTGCAGGCAAGGGGGTAACAGTTGTTCTACCTTGATCTGGTTAAATCCAAACTTTTGCAGAGACTTCATATATTCTTGGCTTGCTATGAATAACATCCAATACTTCTTCCGTGCCAACATCCTTACACATTATACAATAATATACATTAATTGTGTTTAGTTTGTAGAAAGATTTATCTTTATCTTCTTTTCTGCAAAGTAACTTATGTAATATATAACCAGAAAGAAATCTATTGATCCAAAATTGAGACTCTGAAGTCTGTCCTAATTCAGGAAATAGCAATTAAAGGAAATCACTATATTCTCCTGGGAGTCTTTTATCATTCCTCCTGAAAGCAGTTCAATGCTTTGTTTAAGGACGCCATTCACACGACATGTATTTTCCATTTCAGAAGTGCCATTCTGTAACTATGTAGCATAATACTCTTTGATGGATTAGTCTTGTAGGCCTTTACGTATCCATTGCCCATGATGTATCATACTAATGGAAAAGTATATCGGTTTGGGTCAATTGTATTTAATTAATTTTTAAAATGATGTGTTTAAAATCAGCCTAATGCATTCTAGAAAGCTTACCATTGTTTTTCTTTTTTTCCCAAGCAGAAAAGCATGTCCCTTGTCCGTATGCCACAAGGAAGGAGCTTCTTCTCTGGTGGTTGTTTTGCAGGTCCAAGATGCTCCTTGGTAAATCCTGCTATACTTACCTGTCCGGTTACAGGGTGCTGCCTTCTTCTTCCTTCTTGATCTTGATTGGCCTGTAGTTTGGGGCCCTTCGCAAAGAATAGCCAGAGCACTGTTGGTGGGACTTCTTTGGATCGTAAACCTTTAAAAAAGTAATGATGAGATGATAAGAGCTTCCATAATGTGAATTTTCCTTTAATAAAGCATTTTGAAAACAATACAAAGTGATATTAACCAATCAGATTACAGATACTATTTTTAAATGAAAGTTATATATAACCCTAGCTATCAAAACAAATCCAACAATGCCCAACTTTTCCTTTTTCAATCACCAACAAAAGTCTTACAGAACACTTCTTTGATAAGGTCACCTTATCTTTGGCGGAAATAGCAATGATTTTATCTGCTACATGAACTTTAAATGTGCTAGCTTTTAGTATTGATCTGCAATGGTCTAAGTGCACAGTTAGGTGTGAATTCTGTTACTTTTTCTATATATTCTATTTATGTCATATCTCAAACCTTTATTGAGTAATGTGCATGTATAAAATGGTTTAGAAAATCATACTTATAGCATACTAAGGGGAACTGGAAATAGTTGTATCTGGGTATTAGAAATGGCAGGGGCAGAATCATTGTACAGAGAGAGGCATTTATTTCCTGCTAATGTCTGAGCAGCCAATCAGAGCTTCTACCTAGCACATGTTCTGCACTTCTTAAAAGCTCGGAGTCAAAAGTACTGACCTTGTTTTTAACAAAAGTGGAGCAAGGCTTTAGGGATAAATATATTTATTACTTGACTTTGGCAGGAACTATATGGTGGAAAGAAATTCTATTGTCATACAGTAGGAGTTATATTTTTCATTTTATTAGCATGGTTATTTGTGACTTCTCTCCAAGCTCTGTTCATCAATGGAATTTGGAGCATAGCTACTGTCATGATCATTGCAAAGACAAGCTACAGTGCCAACACGTCCTACAAATAAAAAAATACTATACTTATCCACTAGGTGGTGCTATGTTCATTTTTATTCAGAGTGACTACAGTGAAAGCATTGTGAAGAAAAATGAACATAGCACCAACTAGTGGGTGAACTGAGAATGACACATTATTGAATATTGGTCCATTTGTCTATATGTAAGTAGGTTTGCTATTCTCTTGTTAATTTGTGAGTACCTTTCTCCTCTCTGTACACACACAAGGCCAAAACAAGCATCTTCATTAAACAAACCCAAAATATCTTAAAATATATCCCTTAGTAATAGATTTACAGGGAGGGTTAGTGTGGGGGTAGGGCTTCAGGAAGGATTATATAGTTCTAAACATTGGGGGATGTAGCCAACTGTGGGCCCTTGTGCAGAAATGACTTGGGGCCGTGTACTCCTAAGGGCCCCAGTCCTCATGTAGCAGCACACTTTGTATCTCTCTATATCTATCCCTGGTTATATAGATAGAAAATCCTCACAATCAAGGATTTATCAGCAGTATGCTATGTGCAGAAAGTGCTTTATTCACATTCATACACAGGTCAAGGCATGAAAGCACCCTTTCATATTATTACATAAGATCCTATGACTAAATACTGATAGTATGGAACACGTCAAGGTGCGGTCATGCCCCTTTGAATCATTTGTGTTGGAATGTGAATAAAGCGCTTACTGAATATAGCATACTTCTGATGATTCCTTGTTTGTAAGAATTTCTAAATCATTGGGACCAAGTCAGGTCCAAAGAGTCATTGCCATTTAAAAATTAAACCATAAATTTGCAGTTAGTCAAGAAGAAGGCAAGCCCTGATAAAAAAAAAACATTATTATTTCCTTTAAAAATGAATAGCTAGTTATATTGTGTTCATTTATTTCATTTGAAGGAATCCCCAACGTTGTCTAGATCTAGCTTCTGTAGCAGGAAATCATTTTACAGCAACTCTGTGAGGTTAAATCTCCTTTCCTCCAGGCATAAAGAGTGGTTACAAAGATGGTAAAGCTCAATTGTACCTAAAGACCCCAGCTGGTAAAAACAACCTAACACATTCAGCAATGCTTATTTCCTGCTTCATAGTCTCATTGGTTCTACAATCAGTCTTCTTTTTGGTTGGACAAAAAAATGAACAAAGTTGAGTTAGTTAGAAAAGTCAACATCTTTTTATCAAGGTGTGTGGATTATTTATTCACAGATTGTAGCATAATAATTTTCATTATTGGCAGCTTTTAGCTCAAGGTCACCTAGCAAAGGAATTAAAGGGCCTAGATAGGGCTGTAAGTAGGTGTGGCGATGCAGATTTGCGGATCCTTAGTAAGGATTCAGGTCCAGAGTGTCCTAGAAAGAACGGGTGGGCCAAACACTCCATCCCTCTTCCAGATTAGAAATTGTTGGTGGCTAGGAAGCACCTGCTAATATAAGGGAGTGTACATTTTAGAGAAGGTGGAGATGGAGCCTGGGACCAGGTGGTTCGGGCATAAAGGCTGGTTGAGGCTTGTAAAAACAAAGCCTGTGGGATGCCTTTGAATTTGAGAGCTTAGGAGGTCCTTGAAAGTTTGGGTCCCCTAAACAATTCCTCAAAGAAAGTGGCTGAGAGAGTGAGTGGCCAGGGGCTGAAATGTATGTTATTTCCTAATGGGCTGTGTATTGTTGTAATTGATGCTAATCCCTTACCACAAGTTGATCATCTTCCCCATAAATTTTAAGGCGATAGTAAATTCAGTTTTGTTAATATTCCTTGCTCCTCCATGCCCATAATTCAATTAGTTGCCCCATTGTGCAATTCTCTCATTTTATCTTTTTGTGAACCAAAATCAAGCATGTGGTCTTACATGGCATACATATTGGCGACCTTGTACTTAGCTGGAACCCATCAATGTAAGTAAAATATTTGTTTCCACATGTTGTTACCCATACGTTGTCTGGTCCACCATATTGATCCTGTTGCTGTTTGTTCCTCACCTAACCATAGTCCCATCCTCATCCTTGCTCAATCCAAAATAAAGTTTTCTCTGGAGTTTGACTCCCAGCAAATGTAAACTGATAAACTTTTTCTCTTAACAAAAAAAAAAAAACTCTGCTTACTCGTTTCAAATCAGAAAAGCCATTTGACCTGCATTAACATTTCTTACTAAATGGACCGTTTCGATTGAATTGCCATTCACCACGTAGCTTTATAAGTGCCACATACACATTTACAGTGTTAAACTTTATTCTTAACAATGAAAATGTATCCATTAGGTCTTGACACTTCACTAAACCCATTAATACTAGATAACATTAGAACTACTTGCACTGGTATATACTGCTATTGTGCTTCTGTTAAGTTTTATTCTTCCTATGGAATAGATTCTCATTTCATTTTGTAATAGATTCATGTGAAACAATGCTTTTGCATTCCTTAAAGTGGACTCCAGGCAAACAGCCATTGGATGGTTGGATGTCCTTAACTCAGGGACTACCTGTACTTATGGGTCCTGTCTTTCCCCTGTCCTGTGGCCATATGGCACAACAGGTTGGCTCTTGTGCTACTTCTGCCTCTCCTAAACATTACCATACAATAGACTTCAAGGCTAACTTTAGGTACTGACAATGCTTGCATTAAAATCATGCACACTGTGATTGTTTTTAGGGTTTCAAAGGCTACTAAAAGATAAGGGAACACCCTTAATTAAAAAAAAATTATTTAATGTAGCGTATATATTTTTTGTTATCATTTTACCATGGTACATTTCTGCTTTAGAACGTGCATGGCTTTGCTGTAGTAGTTGCATAGCTCAGTTGATTTAAAATGTATCTTTGAAAATATTTTCCAGTTTGGTTCTATTGATCCTTTTATCTATTGATCCTGCCAGTGTTTGTGGGAATTCTGGATTTCCACTGGAGGTTCGTCCATGGTAATGTCACTCCATTTAACCAATTGCAGTGTTGTGGACTCTACAATGGTAATCTTTGCATTGCTCTGAGCATTCACTTTATCATACCAGCATTCTATACCCTAGAGGTGTTGTTGGCTTAGAGGTGGTCCAGGGCCAAAACAGAGACACATCCTCTCCACTAGCAATAAGGGAACATGGTCATGAATGGTCTTCCTAATTGTATTCGGATTGCTCCCACTTTTTGCTAATTTAAAGGAGCTTTTAAAATCCATCTTTTCAAATTTGCCCACCGTCTTCTTCTGTCTCCTATACCCTCACTACTCACCAACCATTTTATATCCCCCTCCTATTGTGTAATATTTCCTAGATTGTAAGCTGTTCTGGACAGGGACCTCTCCTCCTATATTACTGTCTGTATCCGTCATTTGCAACCCCTATTTAATGTATAGCGCTGCATATTATGTTGGTGCTATATACTGTATAATAATAGTAATAATAATGTTGGATTTGTTTCAGGTTCAAACTGAATGTTAAGTGTCCGCTGAACTCAGTTTAAGACAAACAAGAACCCTGTTTACCCACTAGTATAGCCCTGTTGTAAAATACACTGTGGGCAGTGTTCCATTGGCTGGTGGTATTCAGCAGTGCCCCTGACACTTGCCATTGTATTTTATCAACTAGAGGAAATGTAATTATCGCGTTGTTATCAAAGTTGTTACATTGGGATATGACCACATTTCATAATATGGTTTAAGACAAAGAGCTGGAGAGTTATTAATATTATTACACAGTATTTATATAGCACCATCATATTATGCAGTGCTGTACAAAGTCCATAGTTGTGTCACTAACTGTCCCTCAAAGGAGCTCACAATCTAATGTTCCTACAATAGTCATGTGTCATTAATGAAGTTCAAGATTAATTTAGGGGTAAGCAAATTAATCTAACTGCATGTTTTTTTTTTGGGGATGTGGGAGGAAACCAGAGTACCCTGAGGACACCCATGCAGACATGGGGAGAACCTGCAAACTCCATGCAGATAGTGCCCTGGCTGGGATTCAAACCTGGGACCTATCGCTGCAAAGGCCGGAGTGCTAATGCCTGAGCCACCCATGAGTGATCCCCTCATGAGTTCTGAACTGGCCAGCAATGGGTCCAGATCTAAATCCCATGGAGCACCTGCAGAGAGATCTAAACAGCAGTTAGGGGGAGAAACCCTTCAAATCCGAGAGACCTGGAGCAGCTGACGAAAGGAGTGGTCCAAAATTCCAGTAGAGAGATGTAAGACTCATTGGGCCTGATTTATTAAAGCTCCCCAAGGCTGGAGAGGATTCACTTTTATCAGTGAAGCTGGATGATCTTACAAAACTGGAATGGTTCTGGTCCAGGATTGAAAGCATTTGATAGCAAATAGCAAATTACTTTGAATAAATCTATTCCAGGTTTGCTGGATCACCCAGGTTCACAGAAAAAAATGTATCCACTCCAGTTCTGGAGAGCTTTATTAAATTAGGCACATCAGTTATTTCTCCCAAAGGATGTGCTACCAAGTATTAAGTTGAGGGTGCCAATAATTTTGTCCAGGCCATTTTTGACCTAAATGACCATGACAATACCAAAGTATTTGTAATTACTACAGTTTACTGGGAGAAGTGGTACATTTTTTGACATTAAAGCAAGGGTACCAATATTTTTGGCCATGACTCTATATTACCATACATTGATGTGGAATTTAATGCATGTCCATTGATTTCACCAGAAAGGAAAAAAAAAAATGAATGAATGTGGATTTCTTGTGGAGGGATTTACCATTTTGTGTGGAAATTGCCCATAGTATGGTATGTCGTAGGGCCAAGGGTTGACCCAACCCTTCAGAATCCATAGCTAAAATATTACTCTTGGTATGGAATGATCCTTTAAAAGCAATTGGAAAATTAAAGAATTCTAAGCTTACATTTCCATGTAACAATATGAAAAGAGAAGTAGAGATTTTATAGCTGTTCGGAATAAACAGAAATTAGGATGTATCCAACCGCTCAGCCCCTATGGCTAAAATCGCATTATAAAATCCACATGCTTGTGTTTTGAACTTTTATCTTGTCAGTAAAACGTATTTGTGTTTCTTCCGGGTTCCTCTGGGGAAAGGTAACACATGTAAAAAGTTGTCATGCCAAGAAATGAAGTCACAGAAGGTGGTGGAGTTTGTTTGAGAGATTCGGAGATTCCATTGTAAACTCTTGACATCTTCAGTAACATGTGCTCTGCATGAATATCAATGGCGGAATGAGCGAGGCAGCGATCTGTTCTCATGCCGAGAGATAAGGCTGTTTAGTTCCCAGAAGCGGTGTCTCCAAATGATATTAAAGACCGTGTCTGCTTTAAACTCTCGTATGGATTTTGATATGTGCAAGTAGCAAATGAGAGTTGGAGTTGCGGGATTTATTACAGGAGACAAGTCAACATTTCTCACATTGCAATAACTAATAAACAGAAAAAGGGATATGCATTGGATTAGGGCCCAGTTTTTACAATGGGAAGTGCAAATAGCTAAATACAACCAGTGAAATAGTTATAAGGGAGATGCTATGGATTTGTATTTCTGCCAATCTAGTTCTGAGATTTGCACAGCAACACAGCACTACTTAAAGGTTCCTTTACACCCTATGACTGGGTATTGAAAAGAGGAGCAGAACACTGATGGCTCTATCTAATTGTTACTCATTAGCATATTTCTTGCAATTAAAGAGAAACTAAACTGAAAACTGCTTAAAAAAAAAAATTCTTACCTTTAATCCCTCAGGCAGTCCGATCTATCCGGAGGTGTCTTCCATTGGGTTTCACGTTGTCCCTGCATCCGTCCAGAAGCCGCCATCTTTTCCTTTTCTTTCTGGTTCCTCATTTTACTTCACCTGACCCAAGTGCCAGATGGGGTGACGTAGGATGGAAAAAAAACTTCCCAATCTCCCTGTAAATGTATGAGATCGGCAATTTTTTTCTCTTTGCGTTAAAAGGCTCCCTCTGCACAATGCGTAGAAGAAGCACCCAAGGGCCTCCCAAGATACCTACGTCATGCATTCTGGGAGGCTCTTGGGTGCTCCTTCTGCACTCCCATTCTATTTTGATCGCTTAGGCGATCAATAATTGGGGGCGGTGCTGCACCCTTTTTTTTATTTTTAAAAAAAGGGCATTGCACTTAAACAAACAACAGAATTTTTACCCCAAATAAAAGGGTTGTCTACACTTTTATGTAACGTGAATATTCTGAGTTTAGCTACGCTTTAAAGCAGAACTATAACTACATTTTCAACATTGTATAAAAGGTGGCTATCTAGGGTTGATACAAATACACTGTATTACATTGCTACACTTCAAGAAGATATATCACCATATTTTTACTTTATAAAGTAATCTTTTTATGTAAAGTTTAAAAAATGTACTAAACATTGTTTTATTAGAAAAGACAGTAAGACCCCTTCCCTTCTGTCTTTACAGCAGTGGCGGTAAAGACGGCTTGGGAAGCCCACAGTTTTCTGGGATATATATGTTGCATATCACGGGAGGCTTTGGACTGCTACTTCTGCACATGCCCAAGATTTGGCCATAAGGGACCTTCCTAGAATGTAAAAAAAGGGCTCAATCTCACACATGTGCAGTGAAATGGCCACTGTTTTTTTACATGTTCAGGAAGATACATCACCCAAACTTAAACCTGCACAGAAAACAACCAGATGATGTGAGCAGAACCTGGAAGAAGGAGAAAAAATGGCCAATCACGCTGTTATTTCTTCTCCGGGAAGAAGAGAGAAGCCGATATGGCGCAGAATCTACTGAACTTAGTTTGCGGTTAGGCTACGTACACACTTGCATTGGTTCCTGTCCAATATCAGGTCTGAGAGAATCTGGCGTGTATACAGCACCCGTCATCCATCGTCCAAATGACCAATCTGGTGGATCCATGGACGATGGACTATGATTGATCTTAATCGAAGTGAAGAGGGAGAGCTCGCAGCAAGGAGAGCTCCGTCGTTCTCCCCCTCCCCTCTCTATGTACAGCACTTGTTCATGCATCGTGCAGTAGTTTGTCGTTGGAAAGGATCGTGTAAGATCCTTTCCATCGACAAATATTGCACATGTGTATGCAGCCTTAGGGATTTAGGACTTTTAACCAGTAAAGGTAAGTGTTAATTGTTTTTTCGGGTGGAAGTTCTGCTTTCTGCTTGATTGATTGGCTCCTGTATTAGCTACAGGCTTTACAGGAACTGCAAGAAAAGGATATCAGGTCATATTCAGGTGCCCATACAAGCTGTGTAAAAATACTTTTAATGATATATTAATGATAATAGTTTCTAGAACACAATAGAGTCAGGTCAAAAGAAAGTCTTGATATGATATGATATATATGATATGATATATTGATACATAAATTATTTTTGTATATGTAATCTTCAGGGGGCGTTCACACTAGGCGGGACTCAGAGTCCGGCCTAGTGTGCTCCCACCCACCCCTGAAATGGCCTATTGGCCATAAAAGTTTGACGACCCCTGGCCTAGACAAATCCTTTAAAATTTAACTACAGCCAAAATGATTTTCTAGTTTTGGAAAGAGTGACTGAGGCTAAATTTCTATTTTAAACTCTGTTTATAAAATTGTCATTTCTGTATATAACCCTGAAACAGTGAATTTCCTCATTTCTTGTCCCTGTGACCCCTTTCTAGAGAAATAGAGGGGGTGGTATTGTCAGCAGGGCAGCCTTGCACAAGCAGCTGGAGGGCTATTTAGACATAGGTTAAACAAGCAACAGCTTAGAGTCTCCATGGGGGCTTTAAAGAATTTAATGTAAGTAATACTTACAAAAAAGTCTGAACTTTCTGTTTTTAAATTTAAAATAAAATAACAAAAAATATCCTAATTCCTTAGATTTAAAAAAATACATTTAGGTGTTTTTCCAGTGACTATTATAATGTAATCCATGAGTAACCAGATCAAACCGGTCAAATTATAAATACGTAAATGCATTAGGTTATTATGTACTTCTGCATGCAAGGTTATTATGTACATTTGTGAAACTTTTTGACACT
Source organism: Pyxicephalus adspersus (assembly GCF_032062135.1). Classification (NCBI taxonomy): domain Eukaryota; kingdom Metazoa; phylum Chordata; class Amphibia; order Anura; family Pyxicephalidae; genus Pyxicephalus; species Pyxicephalus adspersus. The sequence continues at coordinate 6,882,189 of NC_092858.1, read as the reverse complement.
GCAGACAACAAAAATAGTTATAAATTCCAACTCTTCTTTAAATTTGTATCCAAAATTTAAAAATGCCATAATTTATTCAGTAATTTCCTAAAAAAGGACACAGGACAGGCAATCAAAACTGGGGGCTCTACCAGGCTCTTGGTCTCGTCATAAAATAAAATGAGCTGTAGGGCTTTTAAGAGATGGACTTTAAAGAAACAGTCTTTTGCCTTGTTGGCATTACACATATTTCAGGGTAAAAGATGGTCCACAGGTGCTTCATTGCTAATGTTTGTTTTATAGAACAGGTGACAGTACAGAATCAAAAATGTAAAATATTAAAATTAAAAAAAACATTGATAGCTTTTATGGAGAAGTAGAGAAAAGTTAATTATATTTAGGTTCATTTTTGCCATTTATAATTTACATCGCTTTATGTATTTATTTGCATAGCCCCTAAACATAGTATTGTCACCAAAATTACAGGGTGTGGGAATGGGTCAGAAGGATCAATGGAAACTTTTCCCAAATTATGATAAAAACTTTTTTTTAAATTTTTATTAAAAATGGAAAAACAAGTTTTTAAAACCAACATGTTTGATTTTTTTTTCACTTGGAATATATTCCGATAGGTTGTGTAATTATTTTATTTTTTGTAGTTTTATTTTGTAATTTGAAAACCTGTCATCTTACCTGGAGGATCATGTGGTGGCTCCCTGTAGCTTGTCCATCCTGGCCCCTTGCTGGTCTCTGTCACACTCCCTGCTGTGCCCTGACATGGTGGGAATGCACATAGGACTGTCATCCCGGGACGTTAACGGGCCAGAGGCTATATTACCCTTTGCTATGCTAGATTTTGGTGCCAGCCACATAAAATTTTGGACTCTCCCTAGCGTCCTCTGCTGTGACCGTTCCACCTGAACCAATATCTCCTTGCATGCCGCCTGCCCTGACCTTCTGCCTGGTTCTTGATTCCACTTTGCTTTTGGAGTATTTCTACATCTGACTCTCTGGCTGTCTCTACACCAAAGCCTAACTCTGCCAGTCCCCCATTTGGTTGGGTAAACCTGGGGGCCTCGGCTTGGTGGCACCTTGCAGCAAAGGGTACTCATTACTGTTACAGGCTCATTACTAACTGATGGGTGCTAGTTGGGACAGTCCCAAATCCTGGGCTGTATTTTCATATAGTTTTGGAGAAAACCCATACTTTCTGAAGCATTGCCCATCCCTGCGTACTACAATACAATATGACAGGGGACAAGTCAGATATATGAGTTTTGCCAGAATTTGAAACAAACAAGCAAGAGCTCCTGGGAGCTCGTTTTCTGGGCTGTAGACTTTGAAGTAGAAGGGATCTGATCCATAATTCTTACTAGCCCGTGTATCTGACACCCAACCCTCCCGACATACTCCCTTGCAATTCCCAGCCTTATCCACCTCTTGTGTGACACCTGAGCATTGAGAACTGGAGGGAATTGGGGAGCTAATGCTGAGTTGTTCCTCTGCATAGTACACTTGCAGGTCAAAAGTCTGAATCTGGACGTTGGTTCTGGAATGAAATTAGAATTGAGTTTTTTGAGTTTGTACCCAAAGCAGTAACTTTCCATTTTTGTCATGCTGTCTAGGCTTTTAATTTATTACCTGCAATTGACAACTGGCTGCCGTAGCGTGTTTCCACTCACCTATAATCAGTGGTATGCAACCTGATCAGAAATAGTTATATAATCAGCGGGGATGGTATTATTAGAGTGTGCCACTTCACCTGCTTCAATCATTTCTACCATCTGCATGAGATAACATCAATTATACGATTAACACTCAGAGGAGACACTAATGACTACAATTAAATTACAATTTATTTAGCAAAACTGTCCTTGGTGTAAATTTATTTATAAATGTTAACCAGGCTGTAAGTAGGATCTCCTAGCAATCTTATAGTGCCTATCTGTCTATCTATCTATCTATCTATCTATCTATCTATCTATCTATCTATCTATCTATCTATCTATCTATCCATCTATATATCATCTATTTATCTACATTGGGTCCCTTTATAAAGCACTGATTCTAATATTCATTCAACATTTTCTGGTGCAGAATCTTGCAGATCCACATGATTTTAATTGACTCTCCATGTGGGACTGATTGCTAAATGTTAGATTTACTGCTTTATAAAATGATCTCCCAACCTATTGACCTCAACTCTACCTACATTATTTGGTCCACTTTTGCATACCCTCTCCTAAAATGCAGGACAGCAAGTTCCGGTTTTCACAAACAACCAGAATGATCTTTCATATTTCTTATAGATCTCAGGTTTATTCATTGTATAGCACTCCAACAATATATGGAATATAAAGATCGTAATTTGCTTCATTGTGGAATAAATAATATTATAAATAGAATATAACACTGCTGAATTGCTATATAACCCCCACCTGAATTTCTATACATAGTCCGTCTATGAAATAAAAAGATTGTGTTTTTATCCCTTACGTGAGAGAAACAAAGACAAACACCGGCATTCTCTGCCATTTAGTTTGTTGTCAGTCACCATTTAATGTCGTTGGATTTCCTCTCATGTGCTGAAATCATGAGAGGTATAAAAGTTGTGCAAAACATCAATTTTATATTTTTAATAAAATTTCACACCAGATAAAAGAGAGTGCCGCAAGGAAATTTGCTCTGACATTCTGCAGAAACTTGGCGTGGAACCGAACCTTTTTCATAAAGTCATCACTTGTGAGGAAACCCGGATCTTCCAGTATGATCCTGAAACAAAACCACAGTCACTGGAAACACCTTCATAACCAAGAATCAAAAAAGTCCAAATTCGCAGCCATGATCATCGTGTTTTGTGACATTAAGGCATAATTTTGGCAGAATGGGTTCCAGAAGACACAACAGTGACCCAACATTATTATAAGGAAGACAAAGCTGAGAGAAAGAGTCAGGAAAATACGGCAGAAATGTGGGAAATGGTTTCAGTCTTCATCAGGACAATGCTCCTTCTCACACAGCACTTTATGTGACCGACAAACACATTACTACGCTGGAACATCCTCCATATTCACCAGATTTGGCACTTTTTTATTTTTCCTAAATTAAAATTGGTGATTAAAGGAACACTCTGTCAATGGATGTAGTAAAGAAAAAAACATCAGATAATTGAAACTGATCTGCTCCGTGCCTTCCACAAATGGAAGTGGAAACAAGGCAGCATCAGTGCTTAATTGTGAATAGAGAGAATATTGAACATTGGGGACAAGCATTAGAATTGTCATATCAATAAATAAAAGTCAGTTATTATATCAGTCTCATTGTTTAATAGACAAACCTTGTTTATCTATTTAGAAATCTATACATTTCTATTGAGAATAGTATTACTAATCCTCCTAACCATGAATCCAACTATGTAAATTAATCTCGTGGGGTATATGAATTTAGAAACAATTCCAATTAGAAAATTTAAATCCAAGTTACTTATATTTGAAAAAATGTTCTAAAGTGCTTTTACATTAGATGACCCAAGAGACTCCTATCCATGGGTTTTTAGAGGTAGGCAGTGTAACACTTACCTCTTGCTTGCTAAAGCTTAGGTGCCTCTCCTGTGCATGCGGGCAGTTCTGACTCTGGGCATGCTTTCGCTCCCAAGTTTTATCAGTTTCGCCCATCCCACCGGCAGACCAAGAAAAAGCCTCAATCATCCCTGGCTATTTAGGTAGCTCAAACGCAGCACTCAGCGTTCATGCAACGTGTCCCTACGTTGCCACGCCCCGTAGCTCTGCTGAACAATTCCTGTACACCTGTTGGTTAATTCAAAGATTTCCCTGTTCAGCTCTTGTGTTACACCCTTGTGGCCCAGTCTGTTGTTTCCCAGCTAATTCCCTTGTGCTGTTCCAGTGTTCCACTGTGTCTGTGGTTATCCCTGTGTCACCTGTGCCTCCTGTCCTTTCCAGTGTCTGCTGTGTTCCCTGTGTCTGCAATGGCCCCTGTGTTATTGGTGTCTATTTCCTGGATCCCTGGTAATTGACCCCTGGCTCGTGACCTGCCTATTCTTGCTTGCTACCTGCCTTGTCTCCGGCCCACCTTGAAAATTTTTCTTCCTAGAGATTTGGTACTGCCTATTATCCTGCCCACCCTGGTGTGACCAAGGACCACAACCTGGCAGTAACCAGCAGCACAACATCCTCACCACTATAGGCTCTGGAGAAGACCTGGTTACTACTTAAACTCTGCGCCTTGGCCCTTCTCAGGGCTCACACCATTTTTGTGCAAGCCGTAGCTTTTTTCATCCTAACCTTCTATGTAGCGTCCCCTAGAGGCTGCATCTCCCCAAGCGTGGGACAAGCGACTCCCATCTGTGTTGTCGACTCTTATACTCACCCTCAAATGGTAGATCCGGTCTTTCCAGTATTCCAATCCAGCCTAAATCTATAGATAACCAACGTTATATTCTACCTTCCAGTCTCATCCATGGCTGGGGAAAGCACACCAGTGCTCAGAAACGGCTCTGCAGCGAAATAACAAGGAATTCAATTATTATCAAGCACACAAATACAGGTTTCTTTTGATCCACACATCTCCATCTTTGCTTTTCAGCCATCAGATCTTCAATCATAAGTGGCTGTGAATGCTTCCCTGTGACTTACTTTCCTATCCCTACACACAGAGGTGAGGCATTACATAAATGAAATAAGACAAACTGAAACATTTAAAACCATTGGTAACATAAAAAAAATTGCTATCTATTGATCTATCCATGTGTCTGCCTCTCTACATTTATCTTTCTATCTATCTTCTTTTTCCCTTTATTTCTTTCTATTTTTTTCTAGCTTTCAATTTATCTATACAATCATTCTCACAGCAACGAGTTGCAAAATATCTATTCATCATTGTAATGTTTAATGTAATATGCCTCCGGCATATTTAGAGAATTCTGGTGCATGCTATATGGTAGAGTTGGGTAATCAAGCATGAAGCTCATTTAAGCCAAGTTAGGGATAAATCTTGAATGTTATACATACATTTTATTTTCTGTAAATGTTGCAGATTTCAAATACATCTCTTACAAAATAAAAATGTACTGCTTAACTTTGCAAGGTTTGCCCTCATTGCCTGGAGGTTTATGTAAATGTTTAGGTCATATTGACTGAGATAAAGCTGACATATACAAATGTTAAAAAGGCCTTGTCATCTACACAAACTACATGTTATATTAATATAATCTCCAACAAAGCTGAAAATTCCAGTTTTGGATAGAGTGGGGATGAGATACAACATATGTTGTGTTTCCTGGAGTAGAAGAACACCAAGTCCCATTGGGAGAGCTCCGACCCCAATAGAGGAGTCACTGGCCTCTACACAGAAGGTTTAGTAATGTCCGGCCTGTATAATGAAGGCAAAGTGGAAGGCTTTCACCAGTTCTTTGGGTCAGCATCCTTCTATGTAAGTGCTGTTTTGGTGGTAATGAAAATTGAGTAAGTGCTTTTGACTGAGAAGCTTTCAAGGAGTCAGGGTGGGATGGTGGACCCCATGTGTCATCAGCCCAGTTGGCAAAGATGTGCATAGGACTTTAGTCTAAAAAGGGACTCTAGTCTAAAAACACCCCGGACTTGCCCTGCAAGCTGTTGCCAGATTGGTCAGACAAGTGGCAAACAGCGGTAGTTGGGCAGAGCCAAAAGTCAGAGCAGGTGATGATTAAAGAGAGAGAACTAAGCTCAAAAGTCCCCATAACAACAAAATACACTTACCTTCAATCATGCGGAGCAGTCCGATCCATCCAGAGGTCTCTTCTATCAGGTCCCACATTGTCCCGGCATCCGCCTTCGGGCTGGCGCTGCGGGTGCTGCCATCTTCTCCTCTTCTACCAGGTTCTTCTTCCTACGTCAGCCGACCAAGGCATGAGATTGGCTGATGAAGGTGGGAAAAAAACTTACCGATCTCACAGCGCATGCGTGAAATTGGCAATTTTATTTCCTTTTAACAAAAGGGCTCCTTCTGCACATGCCAGAGATGTTCCGGCATGCACAGAAGGAGCACCCAAGAGCCTCCAGGGATGCGTGACCTAGGTAACCCTTCTATGCTGTCTACCCTTTTATGTAAAGTGAAATTTCTGAGTTTAGATACGCTTTAGGAGTAGTCAAGCTAAGTCAGGGTTGTTATTCCAGAGTGTCAGAATTTGGAGACGCAAACAAGAATAACTGGATCCTGAAAACAGAGCAAAAAGGAACTCCTTGTTCAGGCAATTTCCGGTTGCCAGTCACTTCCTTTTAGAGGGGAGGTCATGTGGAAAATGTAAATCAGTAGGTAAGAGAACCCACCACCAGAGGGAGTGCTGGAGCAAAGGCAGCTAAGGTGGTGTTCACACTTCTGCCAGAAAATGGAGTGCTTCTGCTGAATATTCTGGACTTCTGAGGTAAAGCTATTTATCTAAAGTCAATTTGGATATGGATGCCACTAGTGTTGGTCGAATATCCCACTATTCATTTTGACAGCAATTCAATCGAATAGGGAGATTTTGTACTGGTGATTGAATGCCGAATTCGAACACCAATAAAGTCAATGGTGGGAGAATTCAGGTTATTCTTAGGAACTGTGAAGAACTGCAAGAGCAATCAGCTGTCAGCTCTTGCAGTCCTTTACTAGTTGTATGTGTTCTTGGATAGAGTTTCTCTATCCAAGAACACAAGAAAGCTTTCCTCAGCCAATCAGAGAGAAGTAGAGGTTTTGAATGGGGAGACTTGTCCCTAATTACCCTCTAGTGCCCCGGGGATCGCACACTGTTCTCAATAAATGCAGCCCGCCACAGCTGCATTCATTGAGAAGATCACCAACACTAGAGGTTAATTAACCTCTAGTGTCCCAGATTGCACACTGTTCTCAATGAATGTGGCCGCATTCATTGAGAAGATTCCGGGCACTTCTGTCATCAGGGTTTACCTTTCCTCAGCCAATCACAGAGCACTAGAGACGATGAATGGGGAGACTTGTCCCCATTTAACCTCTAGTGCCCGGGGATCCCACATTGACAGCAGGATTCCCAGGGCTATCATTGTGGGGTAACCTGTAAAAAAATAAAAGTTAGTAAAACAAATTAAACACATTCAGTAAATTACTTTAACATTCATTTTTTATTATTTTTTCCAACACATTTTTTTACACACAAATTTGCGCCGTCAAATCCTGTTTTTTTCGGGTCGAGTCTATCCGAATTCAAACAGCCATATTCGGGTCGATCCCAAGGACAATCCCAATCCCAAGGACAATCCCAATTTGAACACCAACACTAGTTGCCACTTATTGCCACAGAATCCATAGAGAAACCATTCTTGTAAACTATGTAGCCCAGTAAGGGCACCTGTTGGAATTCAGATTTTTGGAATTAGTCATCCTTGGCTATTTTCCTTGAGACACTGAAATACAGTGTTTATGGGTAGATCAAATCCAAAATTCAGAATATCATCCAGACATAAAATATGCCCACATGGAGAATCTGTTTTCATCTCAAAAACTTAATTAAAAAATTGTTGGAATACTGTAAGGTCATTAACCCTATCTAGATTAAAATGTAGGCACCTTATAAAAGCTTGCATGCCACTAGGGCTATCAAAGAGCTCAGCAAGAGTGCAGCACAATGCAGGAGGAGATTTTTAAATGAAGCCCCATTGCAGGTTTTTGGAAATATATTTGGACATTGTTTTGGTGTCCGGAAAACAGAGAATACACCTCTCCCCTCTGCAGCCTGGGAATAGGTCTATAGCACACTCATAAGGACAATAAAGTGGTAACTGCTCAAACAACTGAATAAGCCATTGGGAGCCATCTTAGAAGTGGCCAATGAATGAAGCTTCACATTCAGGTTCTTGCAAAAGAAATAGCACAGGGACCCAGCAAGTAAGATTGGGAAATACTGTTAGGGTCAGGGAAAACCAAGCATGACCTGAGAGGCCTGGGGTAATAGGAATGAAATGGCTTGGTGAGGAAGCATTGTAATTGTCATCTGCATGGATTTGGTGAAATGGTAAGAGTTCAACAAAATAAAATATACATAATAACTGAGATTTGCAGGAACGCCAAAGGGATTCTACATGCCAGGTGCACTTGTTTGTAAGATAGGAAAATATAGTGTTTTGGTTGCTCCCGAATCCAAGAAAATATGCCAGGTAATGGGGAAATTGTTGTTGTCCACTTACACTGGTAGGACATTGGTAAGAGTGGTGGGAGAATGGTCCAGCATGTCATCCTCTAGGTGTTTCCAACTCACCCTGGACAATGGGTAATAAGGAGTCTTTTTTGTTCACAGTAAATGCAAATGCCCTTTGGAAGGCATCAAGATCTCTCTTCTGGGGACAGTTGTGATTTGCAAAGTTGCATTCATTCCTACCATAAAGAAGAGGCATAAATCACAGGTTGTACAAGCGGATACCAACAATAATGTGCAAGTTTCGATGGAAAGGCTTGAGCTGCTAAGTTTTTCTGACAATGCTTCCGATAGGTAATGTACTTTTGTATAGACAAGAAGATAAAGTCATTCAGGGCAGTAGGAAGCTCACAGTCATTTTCTCAAAACACTGTCCTCAATATGGAAGGCCCCTTTATCAAGAGACCCCCAGATTCCCACCACCCCCTAACCCTGGAGAATAAGTAGAGGGGTGTACTCATTCTGAGAAAAAATTAAATAATCTTTAGAAGTAAGGATACACAAGTATTTTTTTATATACTTACATTTGCAGGTCCAATTATGAGAAAGAAGGAACTCACATTGATTCCCTCCAGGGTTGGCTGCTCTTCAATCAATGGTTTGGTGAACCCAGCACAGGGCCAGCCAAAGACTTTTGACCTTGGTTGCCCTGTTTTTGGATTGGTTGCACACTGAGGACAGCTGTCCTTGACAGTCCCTTGCCAATTGGTGGAATGCAATGAGCGCTTGTCATTCTTAATGAGTGTTCAGCCAATTCTGCATCCAAATTTTAAACTGTAAAATTCTACAGATTAAATTGTTGTAATTGTAATTCCTAAATCAATCATAATTCTACATATGAAAAAATGAACATTGAACACAAATGAACTACACGTGCATAAGGATTTACAAATTTGCTGATGCCTTAACAAAGATGGCTTTATTGTCCTGCAAAGAAAAGCAGAGAGGGTTGTGGTCAGGAGGAGTAATGTGACTGTGAAAGTAATATTTGAAAGACCTAAATTACTTTTCTAGTATTCTGCTAATATATTTAGTGTGAGATTCACAGTGATATCTGAGAGCAAAGAACTAATGTGATAATGAGTAACACAAATGGGCTTGAGCAATTTGAATATTCAGTCTTAAAAAAAGCCTGTCACTATGCATAATCCATTAACCCAGTCGTAGACATGAAAACACATCACAATAACTTTAAAATGTGATACTGTGTGCTGTCTGGAGCTGCATAAAACCAGAAACGAGCCTGCAATATGCAATTTCCAAATCAGGAAAATGTGGAGGAAGTCCCCTTACTACACCGCACAATGCCATAAATATGAGATTTCATGCTTTTATAGTGAACTCCATGGCACATAGGGATGGGATGCAGCATGAAAACCAAAAGGTTTTGCACTGCCTTCTAAACAAATCAGTTTAACTAACACCAATACTCCAATACGCCAATCTTTTTGGCAAAATTTTAGAGACATTTTTCCCACTGGCTAGCAATGTAAGAGACATTCTTTTTGTGACAATCACACTATGAACGAGGTAAGCCGTGGACATTGTAATTAAGGGAAGGGGTTCCCTTAAGACCCGAGGGTTATTTAAGGGTTTCCCCATGATGAAAAGTTCAAAAAATGCCGGACTAGACAGAAGAATAGATAATCTTAACATTCAATATTTTATATTTACTTGCCTAAAAAAACTACATTTTATATTTTTTCGTAGTATACAAATAAAATACATGCAAAAATGCTATATATTGCCATCGTATATATATTTATTACACTTCTTGTTCAAGGAAAAAAAGTTCCTAAGTCTGTGTGGGGCAGTGTTATGATCTGTGGTACCTGTGGGGGCAGTGTTATGATCTGGGGTGTCTGTGTATGCAGTGTTATGATCTGGGGTGTCTGTGGTGGCAGTGTTATGGACTGGGGTGCCAGTGGGGGGCAGTGTTATTATCCTGGGTGCCTGTGGGAAAAACATTTTGATGTAGGGTGCCTGTGGGGGCAGTGATATGATCTGGGATGCCCATGGAAGCAGTGTTATAATCTGGGGTGCCTGTGGGGGCAGTGTTATGATCTGGGGATGATTTAGTTGGTCAGGTCTAAGAGGTTTAGCAACCTTAAAATTATGTGTCCAAAAAATTAGGCCAGCTGGCTGCATGAATATAATAATGGATCAAAATATTCCATCAATGGATTTTTTCTTCCCCGATGGGAAGGGGATATTCAGGATTTCTTGGGCTTAGCTTGTGAAAGAGCATGATAGATTCTTTTCAAACATGAATCTTTTGGATGTGCTGGAGAAGGATTTATATACACACACATAGATATATATATCATTATAGATGCAGTGATAACTTTTTTCCAGCTCCAAGGCACATACATACTGCATTTTTTTGGGCTATTGCACATAGAGAATACTTAGACTAAAAATATCTCATAGCTTGCATTACCTTTATCTAACTCAATTACAAATTATAAATTTGCCTAAAAAAGTAATTCATCAGTTCAAGTCACCTGCTACCAAAATGCATCTATTAGCATGACAGCAAAAATCTATATTTAGTTTCAGAAAGCTGACATTGAAGCGAAATGCGTCAGCTACATACAAAAGAGACGTGGCTTAGAAAATAAAAAAAAATAAATAAACACAATCTATTCATTTGCATCTTCTCCATCATAAAACCCCACAACAATTAGTCATTGATTTCCATGAGTACGGCTGGAAAAATTTGTCTCGGCAATAAATTTTACTGTTGAATTTCATTTCTCGGGATTGTTTTGGAACGGTAATAGGATCCTATGGGCCCCGGCATTCTTTAGTGGTAATATTTGTACTAAGTCATTAAATGGCATATTGTGCTACAGTGTGAGACAGCCAAATCACCTCGGTGAATTAAATATGCTTGCCGGAGCATTGCTGTCATGGTAGTCAAATAATTACCCATATGTTCAGGAAGGTTTAAAATGCGTTTGTCATTCCCTTGCTAATTACAGATTGGAGCTGGGTTCATTTTTCATTTCTGGGACCGTGTCAAACTTATGAGACTTGATGAGCTGTTTACACTGCATTCTTGTATATCAGAACTCTTGGAATTTGAATTGCTAATGGGGACGAGGTGAAAAATGTATTGTCGTTTTGCGAGCTGCGAAATGCGTGGTGTGTACAATGCCGTCGCAGGATAATTGAGAGCTAATATCTAAATTTTAGCGAGCACACAGCGAGGTTTATCATCTTGTGTACAAACTGTTACATCAACTCTGCATAAATAATGCCGCAATCTTTCTTCTTCTCTTCTCCTGTGTAAAGACAAGCAAGGCGATAAGAGCGCAGCTTGATTTAAAGTTTGTAAGTTTTTATATTGATTTTTAATTTTTTCTTTAAAAGTCCATATTTTATTTAAAGTGTTTTTGCCAAATGATCTGTTTGTTTTACAGTCGTAATGGAATTTGGGGAATATTCATATTCTTTCTATACACTTCAGGGAGTCTATAGGATATGTTTATGAAAAAGTGAATTTGACATTCACCAAACATGGTGGAGAATCTTCCAGATCCATGTGTTTTAAATCACAGTCAATATCTAATTTTTAACATTTGTATATGTATATGTAAGCATTGGCTAATTCTAAGGTTGGGTTCAGACAAGGAGTTATATTATAGCAGTAACACTGTGTTTTACCACTGTCAACCAACACTCAACCACCCCAAAGTCCTGGATATCATTGGAAAGTATTAGAATGATCCATAATACCAAGATGACCTAAGCCAGGGGTCGGCAATCTCTGGCTTTTAGGCCAGATACGGCCTGGCCAGTAGTCTGTTCCTGCCTAACGCCCCCCTTGGTCGATCTGGCCTAGTCTAGGCCGGCAGGGGTCAGCAACTCGTGGCTCTTGAGCTTTCTTGGTATGCCTCCCTTCACTTTTTACCACGGCCGGCAATATCACTTCTGCCGTCGGGGTAAGGGGACATTCCCTCTCCCCCGTATGCATTGCAGAGGAGATGGATTTCCTTTCAGGGTGGTTCCCTCTCCTCCATATGCATTGAGGAGGAAAGGGATTTCCCCTGAGGTGTTTTCCTTCTCCTCCATATGCACTAGGCCTCCAAAAATGGCCTAGTAGCCAAAAAAGTTTTCTGACCCCTGACCAAGCTGTCTGATTTGTAATAAGTTTCCTTCTTCAATTCTTTCAATCAAGAAGAAGTAGCAACCTATCATGACATTTTTAACATTATATACAAGGATGATTGTCTTTTGTATAATTGAATAATAATTATTTTTTTATACTTTCTGAAAAAAAATTTTTGGGAAGATCCCCTCCCCTTCCCTCATTACTGCCATGGCAGTAGATGCTGAAAGGGAGACCTGCAGCCTCCAGGTATACTTGTGGCCTGAAATTGGGCACACGTTATTGGGGGCATTCCTATAATGTACCACACTTTTTTTTTACATTTGCATGAAGACACATCACTCGATCTCGAGCCAGTGCCGTGCAAGTTCAGGTTACGTGAAGAAGAACCTGGAAGAAAGAAGATATCCACGCTTGTTTTTCCATCCAGCACCGGAAATAAAGGAATCTGTGATCAATCTAGGTACATGCAACAGCAAGCGAGCGAGTGGGAGAACATCTTGAAATAACGTTTATGTCTCGGGGAACCCCTTATAAAATTACTATACCTACTATGATCACAGTATATTAGCATGGTGGTCATTGGGAAGAATACCTCCTACATTGCTGGCCACTGGCCATGTCACCCTTATGGATAACCAAAAACATTGGTGTCCCTTAAACTGACCTGAGAGTCACATTTTGCTCATTGCTCATGGAGCCGCTAACAACCTCTGGAGAATACCTGGTTGAGAAACACTGATCCAAACTATTGAAAAAATTCAAAATGAAAGTATTGATAGTGAATACAATACTGTATATCAAAAAAAAATGTTTTCATTTACCATTCAGTTAATCCTTCGATCATTCAAAAAAAAAAAAAAATCACATTGATCAATTGGTCACCATTGGAGCCAAGCAAAACCTCACTGAATTAAACGGAGTGCCTGTGGTTTCTGATTCTTAATCCATTCCATCTTTTTTGTTGCATGGAATGATCCATTATTCGTATCGATTTATGTGTGACCACCTTATTTGATCATTTTAGTCACATATATTGATCATTTGTATGATACGGATACGGCGTTCTTAGGAGACATACTACACAGGCATGACCAAGGAAGATATTGATCTTCCACTTTAAATAAATATGAAGTGGAAGAAGTAGGGTCACCACAGGTCAGGGGGTGGGCATAATTGATTAAATCATTATATTAAATTATTAAATAGGACAGCCAATGTTATTGCTTCCTTTACTGCAATGAGATCAATAAAAAAGGAATGTCTGAGCCATGGATGCCATTGGCCAAGTAGCACCTAATAGCAGCATGCTCGCATTATGCACAAGGCAATGCCTGCTGAACATCTGCAGAGCACGCAGGCAGTGCAGCAGTGTAATGCGTCATGTCACTGCTCTGTTTCAGATGATTGCAGAGTTATTGTTCTATAGAGCAGATTTACAGTACCATAAAGCGTGTGTGATCAGAGAGAACCACCACAGAGATTTACTGTGCTCACTCAGGTGTATTGCTTTATTGAGTCCTGCTGGAGGGAACAGCGGCAGAACAAATGTTTGTTTCCCTATTAGCTGTATATATCTGTACTGTATTTTAGAATGATTTGCTGCAAGCATCATACAGAAAACAGAGGTATAAACATCTCTAAATATCTGACATTTGTAGACTGCTCCATAATTATCTCATTGTAAAGGGAATTCTTATTAATTTTGTTAAAGCTCTGTTAAAGGTTTGGTTTAAAGCAGATATACAAAAGGTGTGCAATGTCCTATTGCCTGTGGAGTTAGAGCTATCAGTCACCAAAGCCTATGCTTGCTGCTGATTGGAGAGATCTAGCTCTGCAGGGGTGTGGCAGAGCCCTGTGGACATCCCCTGCCCTTTTCTGCAAAAATGTCCTGCTTGATCCAAAAATTCTAGAAATGGAATTGGAAAGTCCTGCTCCATAGTATCCCTTTATTTCCTGCTCCTGCAGCTACAGAAAAGAATATGTAGGTAGGTGAAAGAAGGAGCAGATGAGCTGATACAGAACAGGCTACTACTTAGACACTCCTAAAATGTGCAAGGAGTGAGCGGGCTGTACTAGGGAATTAACTCTCGTGGGGTCACAATTTTTTTTCGATGTTTAATGACACATAAAATAAAAGTAAAAAACCAATGAAAAAACACAATTAAAATGCAAGTTATAGGGTTATAATTACATATGTGCATGGTGGCAGACATATTCGTATATGCAGCTTGTTCTTCATTCTTTTTTGACGTGCACAGTAAACCTCACCAACTACTAAAACAAAGGACCCTAGCATTTGTTTCTAAAGAAGGGACAGTTGAAAAGCAATTTTATACTATGGAGTGCTGTCAACTACATCCTATACCAGTGGTAGGCAACTTACCCAACACGTGGGGCCCCAAGTGCACCCCTTGACCTCACCTGAGAGCCGCACATAATATTCAGTTAATGCACTGGCAAAGAAAGCTGTCAGAGATTGAAGACATGTGATTGAAGAGGCTATAGGTGGAAAATGGTAATGGCTGGTAGAACTGGTATTAGGAATGGGAAAATTTGGGGATTGTCCAAGGCCCCCATGTTCTCCAAGGTCCCAACTGACAGAACGGTTGGGTATCAAAGAGCTGGAATGTTGTGCATTTAGGGACCACACTACATATTTGACTAAGGCCCCCATTTTATCTAAAACCTCCCTTTTGTGATATTTATTTTGTACTTAAACCCAAAAGTAAAACTACCAAAGTAGATCACCACCTGCAGGGGTGCCAAAGGTGTGGACGGTAAGGCTCTATAGCAATGTTTCTCAACTAAGGTTCCTCCAGAGGGTACTAGGTATTACTTGATGAATGAGCAATTTGTGCCTTCCAAAACAGTTACCACTGACACCAATAATCCTTTCGGCATCTGTAAGGGTGACATTCTTCCCAATGGCCAGCAATGTAAGATGCATTGATAACACTGACCACCACACTAATGTACTGTGAGCTGGGGATATTTGAATTATAGAAGGTGTTCTCTGAAGAACTTGAAGTTATCTTAAGAATTCCTCAATATTAAAAGGGTTGGGAAAGCCTGATTTATAGTATGGTTGGTTTTATTGTTCATTCCCTACTTGGACCCCTTTAGGAGTGCCAAGACCCCTCCCAAGTGCCTGTGAGTGTCATACCCATGGATCTCATTTATACTTTATACAATCTGAACAGAAAAGGGTTAGAATTTTCTGAAAAATTCAACAGAGAAAGTATTATAAGGATATATTAAATTTGTAAAAAGCCATAGTTCTTTGCTTCTTCCATAGTTTGTTCCTCTGCTCTTCCTCGGTATTCCCTCAGCCCCTCTATGGGTCTCCGGTGCACCAGAAACAAGTTCATGAATTGCTGCACAATTTCCCCCGCAGCTAAAATTTATTGTAGATTCCACAGAGTGGCTGAACCGCAGAGGAAGACTAATAACTACCCAACAAAGAAGTCAGATATAAAGCCGTAGAGAGGCCTCGCTCATACCGTAAATCATTAGATTCACAATTTTAAGACTTTTCCTCCGGAAAGAAATATTTATAAAGTTCTATAAAGTTTATGGGGGCCATATTAACAGGTTATATGCATCGGGGCTTTATAAAGATCTTTCCTATTTCACACTACAATAAATATGTATGAGAAATCATTTGTAATTATTAGGAAAATCATATCTGATTTTTTTTTGAAATGCATGAGCTGTAAAGGAGATTTGTCTAAATTCTTCAAAAATCAGTTGTTTCTGAATAAAGGTGTTTTATTTTTACAGAGGTATGACAATGGTCTATTGGTCAGTCGTGGGCATAGCCAACAGTGGGCCCCTGTACAGAAGTGACTTGGAGCTCCTTTGGGGCCCATGATGGCTGAGAAGGGGCCAGAGCCCTTGTGCAGTGCCACACTTTGCTCCTCCCTATACCCACCCCTGAACCTGGGGAACTTTTCTCAATTTAGTAGCAAGGGCACATGAATGGGGGTCAATCTGTAATGGTAAGTGAAGGAGAGAATCACTTCTAGAATGGTCAACAGTGTAATCTGGGCTACGTAACACAACAGCAGTTGGATTTCTGAATTCAAGTAAAGTTTATTTCCTGCAAATCTGCAAAAAATATTTAAATTCTTAAATGTGCATGGACATGAACTCATTTGGTGGCCTAATTGTCCCTATTCAAGATGCAACTGAGTGCTCTTTGGAAGCACGGGTGCATTGCCGAAGCAAGACACAAGATTTAGCCCACCATAGCCTTTAAGATTTTAAAATCCCTCTCTATCTTGTTCTCCCCTGTGTTTGCATTTTATGCTTTTATTATTTCACACTTACTTATTCCAGGCCAGTCACCAAATTTGCATCCTCTTTTGCATCCTCTTTTCATCTTCTCCAGCGGCACTGAAATTATACCGTCAGTGCTGTTCCCAGCATTACTATTTAAAAAGCTGTCCTGGTAACATTGGGTGTCTAATAATCCAGGTGAATGGGCACATCTTGTGGTGAGGAACAAGTACTGCAGGGGATGGCTCCAGAGAAAGAGTGAGTACTGCAGCTGGACCTGCCCTTTTCTTTTAAACCTCTGATCATATTTGAAGAATATGGTTTTCAGTTGTATTATGACAATACATGATTCATACATGCAATGATAGCATTGAGTAAAAACCTTTTCTGTCTCACATGCAATATTCTTTATTTTACATGCTAAAGTGTTCAGCAAAAGCTGAGGTTGGACCAACTTTAACTCTGCCAGGGGTGCTTGAGTTACACTTTTATTTGCTTATAATGAAGATTTAAATTGTGTGATTAAGTTGTGACCATTGCAAGCACCCCAGGCACTAAGAAAAACTTCCAAGTTTTCTCCATACAGATAAGCAGTAAGGGAAAGTATTTAAAGCTTTATGTAAATGAAACTCTCTGGTCTCAGCCTAGGGGATGTTTCATAGCAGATATCAATCTATAAATATTTAGTGTGAGAATAAATGAGGTAAAAAAATTCAAAATCTAGATGAAGATGAACATGTACTGGGTACTTACCGGACCCACCAAACTCGGTGATGTCTTGGCTTCTGTTGCCTTTTGGGGGTTTCCTGTTATGTCCCATCTTCCATCTTGCCATCTGCCAGGTTCTTCATGACGTCGCTCGATCTTGCACTGCACATGTACAAGAGTGGGTGATGTGTCTTTCTCTAAATGTACGTGGGGTGACAGTGATCTTACTCTGTGCACTTTGTGGCAACATACACAATGTAAAAATTTACAAAGTCCACTCCAAGGTAGCAAAACCAAGAGTTTCAAAACCTAATCAACTTTGCAAAAAACACCTGTCGATTCCTAGTAGAGTTTACAAAGAGTCAGAAAGTTATTGAATTATATGAAAGTCTTGGCTGGTATGTGACCATGTAGGACTGGAACTTGACCTTCTGCTTTAATGTGTGTCTAAGCCCAAGAAAGAAAATGTAATATATTACAGCTAATTATACCAAAGATGCAGTTTTTCATTTTTTACATTTTTTTCAGATTTTTCTCAAACAAATGCTTTCAGTACCCCACTTCCTGTCCTAGGGTCACAACATTTACTCCTTATTCCTATACCTATGGACATGTATACATATGTACATAAATGTATGTATATATGATGGCAGCCATAATAACTCAATATTCACAGGCCTTGGCATGCTTTCTGCCGGGATATTCATTGATTATGATTCTCCACTGCTCAGTCAAACCAGCCACCAGACTATGATAGCTTGTGCAGCGGCTGGATTGGTTGAGATGTATTATATCTGATATTGGCAGGTATAGTACAGCCCAATAAAAATAATACCAATTCCAACCAGATTTGGTAATTTTTATGCTCTGTTCACCTGGAATAATGATACAATACAGCAGAAAGCATGTGACAAAACTAAAGTTTTTGTAACAAGTGAACAAATGAGAGCAATTCATTGCTGTGGTGGGCAGTGGCCCCTGCAAGCACAAGGCCAGTTTTAGGGAAAGAAGGGTCATTATACAAGCTCTCCACTTTCTACAAAATCCCAATAGACAAAATCGCAGGACGAGTGCAGGAGCTGTAAATATGTGCATTTGGGTCCCCACTTCATATTGCACAGGGCACCATTTTGTCTAAAACAGTCCCTGCTTCTCATTATAGTAAGCATGCCCTACAATCCTCACCAGGACTGCCATCAGAAATGTATGGGCCCTATACTAGGTAAATTCCCTGGGCCCCCATGTTTTAAAGTTCTAGCAATGCATAAGTCAAGGAAAAGGCAACCTGTGCCGTTATGCAAGGGCCCCGCTTTCTGCAAGGCCTCAATGGATAGAATGGCGGGGGGTACAGGAGCTGTAATGTTGTGCATTTGGTGCCCCCACTTCATATCCCCCACTACCCCAATATGTCCAAAACAGTCCCTGCATGTAAATACAGTAAATTACCTCTACAATACAGGATAAACTTCCTGGGCCCCCAAGTCTGAAAGTTCTAATGTTGCAAGTCAAGTTCTTTTGATTGGGGCAAGTACAGAAGTACCCCCTTGCCTCTTTCTACCCAGTGACAGCCCTTATCACCACCATAAAAATAATTTTTTTATGTCAATTATACTCTATAGCGATTTTCAACCTTTCATTTCCAGATTAATTTACCAACCCCTTCCTCCTCCATTATTTCTCAGCTGCTTCCCTGATTCAATAAAAGCGACTCTCCAAATATCGTTGATTTTACCTCCGGTCCCTCTGCCTTTTGCAGCAGCCTGGTGTCGCCATGATCCTGAACCTTTGTGACAGTATTGTCAGCTCAGATTAGCCGGAAGTGTGCAGTGAACCACACAGAGCCGCTGCTGCTAATATAAGCCAGACCAGCTTGGTCGCACCTGCTAGTTCAATGTCATATCAACGTAATTTAAATTGCTAAAGTACAAGCCTGCCTCCAAAAAACACATTATCACCGCCATTCCTTTACCTGGTTTGGGTGCAGCAAGGAAAATTTAAATGTCGCCTGTGTGCCTGTTGAGATTTTGTTGTCAGATTTTAAATGTTGCCAGTAGAAGAGATTTCTCGGCCTGTTCTATCTGACAGCTGTCATCTAAACAGGAAGTGGGGGAAAATCTCCCTTGGGGGCACAGACAGAAATAAAATCCTAACAGAGATTGTAAAGCTTTCCTCACACTGCAAGGAAATGTATTTTGGTTGTTGATTATATACCTGCTTATTAGGATTTTTCCTTCACTTCGTCAAACATCCATGAAATAAGAGGAAATTGAAAGATTTGACTTTACTTACTGATCTATCAAAAAAACAGTAAAAACAAACCAGTTTAAATGAAGAAGGAAACACACTGCAGTGTGACAAAACACACTATTTTTTATTTACTGTACATCTGAACTAAACCTGGGAACTTATACAATGGAAAAAAAGGGATTGGATGCACAAGAAAGTGTCACGCTCAGAGAGACGTAACCACCAGGGGGCACTATGGACTGCTCAGTGTTTGTGTGAGCCCTAAGAAGGATCAAGGTGCAGAATCTAAGAAATAACCCTGTCTTGTTTAGAGCCTCAAGTGGTGAGGGTGTTTAGTTGCTGACTGTGGGGACCAGGTTGCGGTCCTTGGACCAGGGCGGTCAGAACAATGTGAGGTACTAAATCATCGGGCAAGAGAATAGCCAAAAATAGCCAGGTTCAAGGAAGACGAGGTTGGAAGCAAAGCCAGGGGTCTAGTATCAAAAAGCAACAAATAGATGACACGGGGGTCACCGAAGACACAGGGAAATGCAGGAGGCACAGGAAGAGACTGGGGCACGAGTGACATGGGGGTGACCAAAGACAGGACACAGGAAGGCACTAGGTAGGGACACTGGAACAGCAAGACAGAAACTGCACAGGGGAACAGGCAGGGGAACAGCACACTGGACAACAAGTGGTTAGCACAGAAGCTGGCCTGGGAAACACCTAATTACGCAACAGCAGAACTAGGGGGCTCGGCAGTACTTTGGAGACACGTAACAGGAACAGAGTGCTGTGTCTGAGCCAGTTAAATAGCCAGGGACTACCAAGGGGCTCCCGATTGGCCAGCAGGAGGGGCGATGTACAAATAAACCTGGAAGAGCAGGCGTGCCCGGGGACTGATAAAATTTGAGGGATCCTGAGTGGTGATTAGTATGGTTACCCCAGATGCTTGCTTATCGCAATAGTATCAGGCCTGATGAAGCATAGGTATCTGAACCCCCAAAATGTGTTGGAAATTTATAATACAAGAGTCTGAATACAATAAAATCTGGGCTTGCACTCCTGTTTTTGGCAACTTATGCCTTTCTTTCTCTAGTTGCCACTCGAGCAAAGAGATGACCTTTAGGGCAGGTTCAGACTGGCTTTAGGATTAAGCGATCCCATGTGGCTACCCGTGGCTTTCAGGGTGCCACTGTCACTTTCACCACAGCACTAGTTCTTAAAGAGCCAATGTCTAAAGATTTGACAGCTAATGGCCTTCTTGCAGAGTTTCCTGAGAGGCAGTAGTTCCCTGGAATGAGGAAGTTGTAAATGCACTGCAACCCCATTGCCAATGTAAACATAGCCTTAGCCACCACACCACTGACAAAGCTACCTAGTCACAAAGATTCCTTCCATACTACTTAGAACCTGATCGAGAACCCCCACTGCATTAGGAGATCCAACACCCTTTTCTGCACACACTACTACTGCACCTTCTTTCTTTAAGGTTTTTGCACTGTCAAGTGTTGGGATACAAATAGTAGGCAGCACAACACACTTTTGCCATTGTTCTTCTAAATTGGGAACCAGGGTTGTTTATGGCCATTTTTTTGACCCAGAAAGGCACCAATGATAGTTGAAATACAAGGACCATAAGGGGACTATCTATGCTTTTGACAACAAGAAGGATACACCAAGGATCCCCGTTTCTTATGTCAGCGGGACAGTCAAGACAATTTGGTGACCACTTTCTCGAATGAAAGCCAACTGCTTTTTCCTTCTCATCCATTTTTGTGATCTCAAATTGTGGATCATTCATCAGTTTGCAGTTGTCTGGACCGACTAATGCTCCCTTTTTTAACTTTGCCTATAACAACGCTGGGAAAACTCACAAGTTTGATGTGCAGTGGAGACAAAAGTACATTCTTTGGGTCCACAAGATTTGTCCTCACAAGGCTTTTACCAGTTTCCAATGCCACTTGCCAATGGCCAGTCCCTTCTTGCCCATTGTTGGTTTCTCAAACTAAACATTGTATAGTAAAAAATGAGAATTGATGGTGAATTTGGAAAGATAATACAAACCAAGATGTTGAATTGATGGTGGATATTGGCTGTGCCTGATCTGCTACCCCCATTGGATTTGCGATTTTAAAGGTTTGCGCTAGTAATTGGGGCTTTGTCTGTTGGTTTTAATAATTGGTAGATATGATGTAAGTGCAAAAAATTGTATATTGTGGGATAGTAAAATCATGGGATATGCATTTAAAAGAATCTTTCTGGTATAGTTTAAACATACCGGTAAGCTAATGTTGCAAAATGCATTGAACACTGAGATTGGGTGTACAAACAATGTTTCTGTAACAGCTAACATATCTTTTAATTTTTAATTTTAAAATAATTCATATTTTTAACTTACAAATGTGTGATACGTCCTGATGTGTAATTAAAGTCTTGATTTGCTTCTGACAAATGTAAAGTTGGTGGATGTGGCACCCTGTTTGGAGAGATAGATAATATTCTGATCTTTTTTCAATAATTTGGTGAATGTTGAGTAGCTTAAATTTGATCAATGGGAGGAAGACCCTGGCCAGCAGAGCCCTCCCACAAATCCCTGGAATCTTGCCAGCGGGAGCCTGATATCCCCCTGCACTCCAGGAAAGTTCCATATATAATCCAATCATCTACAATTTTGTTCATGCAGCATGAGGCTACATTTAGTAATTAGATCTTGCTCGGAAGTACCTGACTTGAACAAATTAAAAGTTTAAAGTTGACTGGATGCTGTTGACAAGTTTTTATGGAGAAGCAACTGTACATGAAGCCCAAACTGGCAGTAAAATATAATAAATATAGTGAAATATTTATCAATGAAAATGTCATTGATACTTCTCTCAAAGTCTAATGTTTTTGCTGCATGCAAGAAATATTATCTCCCTCTCTGCCAGCGAACCATTATTTATCAGTAAGTTATTGCCTTCTACCATCGTGCACCAAACAGTATATCATCATTCAATAAACACTCTCAGCTTGCAACATTAGGAAGACAAATATTGTAACCTTTATGCACAAACACAATTTGGATTTGTGATATTTTACAGGGATTTTTTGACTTGCCCCTAGATTTCCCCAGCCACCTCTTGAAACTGTTGCTGATCAATAGAAAACTGTATTGGAAAAAAATGGTCAAAATTAGTTTTAAGGATGATGACGGTTATGCTGATCTAAGAGCCTCAAAATGTTTTGGGTTACTTAGATGGAACTAGTACAGAGATCAGAAGTAATGTCTCTCCTGTGGGTTCATGCTTGTTTCGGAAAAGGTAAGAAGAAAGGATCAGGGCCAGCAGAAGATAGCCAACTAGTATTTCTGGTAATTAGAGTATAAAAATTTCGAAATCACACATTACTTTTGAATTTTTTTTAATGTTTTAATTTAAGTTGATGATGGCAGTGATTATATATTCTTCCCACCAACACCTTCTAGGATATAAGTACACATTCCAAAAAGGCTGCTATGCCATAAGAGTACCTAAAACTGATTTATGATCTGCTTCTGCATATTTTTTCTCACCCAAACCTTTAGGGATACAAATCACACATTATTATTATACAGTATTTATATAGCCCCATCATATTACACAGCACTGTACAAAGTCCATAGTCGTGTCACTAATTGTCCCTCAAAGGGGCTCACAATCTAATGTCCTTACCATAGTCATATGTCATTAATGTAGTCTAAGGTCAATTTAGGGGGAAGCCAATTAACTTAACTACACTTTTTTTGGGATGTGGGAGGAAACCCACGCAGACACAGGGAGAACCTGCAAACTCCATGCAGATAGTGTCCTGGCTGGGATTCGAACCTAGGACCAAGCGCTGCAAAAGCTGGAGTGCTAAGCCCTAGGCCACCGTGCTGCCCATATGAAACATCTGAAGTGAAGGGGAGAAGTATCCAGTTATCAACCATTCAAGGAGAAATACCACATCCCAATAATTAATTTCATATGTTTCCTTGGGTTCCCTACCAATTCATGCATGCCTGGTGCATGCTTTAAGCTTTCCCTCTCCTAGCAATCTTGGACCTTTTGACTCCCTTACCACTCTGGAAGCTCTGCTGCATTCATTGATCAGCAACCTTTGGCTATTGCTTGCTTAACCCATGATTAATCGAGTAACCCTCCTGTTCATATGATTTTTACCTCTCACAAGCCTTCCTGATGAAGCAGATTAGTTTTGCGAAACGTGTCGAAGAACAATCAGTTTTGAAAAGCCATAGTAAATTTATCCCAGTCATCTTGATATGAATAAGAGTTTTTCTTGGTATCTTTTTATCAACATATGGTCACTAATTTTATGATCATCCATGTTCTGTTTGTATGTTTTTTTAAACAAGTAACAACATAAATGATGTATTTTTTAGATGTATGTCCTTTTAATGCCTAAATAGTCCCATTATCTTTGAACTTTCTTGTTCCCTATTGTTATACTACAAATTACACATCCTAAAAGGCTGCCATGCCATAGGAGTACCTGAAATCGACTTGGTACTCTTGCATATTTTTTAACACCTTTACCTTCTGGGATACAAATTGATGTGAAAGAAGAAAGTTCCAAGGTATCAAGTTATCAACCATTAAAGCAGGAAAGCCACATTCCAAAATTTAAGTTCATATGTTCCCTGGGTTCCCCTACAATTCATGCATGGCTATTGCTCAGTTTGATCTTTCCCTATCCTAGCGAACTTGGACATTTCAGCCTCCTTACCAATTTGGAAACTCTGTTGCATCCATCGATCACCCTTTGGCTATTGCTTTCTTGACCCAAGGTAAATGAGCAACCAACTCCCTCTTTTTCATATAGGTTTTATCTCTCACAAGCCTTCCTGATAAAGCAGATTAGTTCTGTGAAACGCGTTGAAAAACGATCAAACTTTTGAAAATCCATTAAAGTCATCTTAGTTATTCGTATGAATAAGGGTTTTTTTTTGTATGTTCTTTATCAACATATGGTTACTGATTTTATGATCATTCATGTTATGTTTTTTTATCTTTTAAAGAAATCTATTAACATTCTCTAACAAATCTATTAAAAAAAAATTATGTATTTTTTACATCGTGTCCTTTTGATGCCTAAAAAGTGCCATAGCAGTACCTGAAACTGACTTGGTATCAGCCTCCTATTTTTTTCCCACGTACACCTTCTGGGATACAGCAGGAATGCAACATTTCAGTAATTAATCTCACGTGTCCCCTGCGTTCCCCTACAAATCATGCATGGCTGGTGCTCAGTTTGACCTAGAAAGCTTAGACCTTTTGGCCTACTCTGGAACCTCTGTCAGTCCGTCAATCCATCAATCAGCACCCTTTGGCTATTGTGTGGACCCAAAGGCAGTTGGGTGACCAACTCCCTCCTTTTCATAAGATTTTTACCTCTCACAAGCCTTCCTGCTGAAGCAGATTAGTTGCGTGAAACGTGTCTAAGAACGATTTTGAAATCCCACTGTAAAGTTTCCCCAGTCATCTTGGTTACCTCTATACGGAAAGTGGAGAACTCTTTGTATGAATAAGAAGTATTTCTTGCATCTCCTTAATCAATATATGGTCACACATTTTATAATCATACATGTTATGTTTGGATATGTTATAAAAAAATCCTTTATTATCTAACAAAATAAATTATTTTATTTTTTTTTTACATTTATGTCCTTTTGGTGCCATCCCAATAAACTGCAGTACCACAGGAGTACCTGACATTAACTTGGTATCAGCCTTTTGCAATCTATGAGTTCAGATTGAGGCGGCAATGGCACAAGAAGCCTTTCCAGCTGTGCTGTTATGCTCATGTGTTACCAAAAACATACCAAAGGAAGAACGGAAGAGCATGATCTCAACAATCTTTTGGTTTTTTTTTGTTTGTCCAAAAATACACTGGGGGAGAGACAGGACCTGAAAGTGTTGTACAGCCACAACAGAGTACATTCAGGTCTATTGCCTTGGCAGACAGAGCTGTGCAGTGGGTGGTGAGTGAGTTGAGTACATTCAGGACTGAATGGATATTTTAAAATCTATCAACAGGTATACAGTAACTAAAACTGTGAATAGAGCCTAGCTTCCGATAAAATTGTATTGGACACATCTCATTGCTGGCCATTTGGTGTGTTATTTCTGGCACCGTTCTACAAACCTTCATTCCTTGGCACAATATCAACGCATTTCAATGAGTTTTAGGACAGAAGCGATGCAAAGCGATTATTTGCCAATCAGATCAACACATAACCAAATCCAGCAGGCCCTTCAGCCTGTAATGAAATAATGGAAGGTGAGCGCCAGCCAGCGTTGTTAAAACTTCTTAACTTCTTCTACAAATTACAGCCCTAACCGGGAAGAGCCACGACCACCGGGTAATAAATGTACAAGGCTTTTCCTTTTGGCTGCCTCTGCAGATGCATTTATTTTTCTCATTAACTCGCGCACAATCTCTCCGCTATTGTCTGTCACTGTGCCTCACTCAGGAAGCTTCAGAAAGTGCTAAAGATGTCAAGAAGCGATAAGCTTCATTTATTTTTATAACCGTCATCAGCACTTTCTTTTTTTTTGCTTAAAGGCCTATAATAGAATCCACTGATTGGAATCAGGACCATATCAGAATATAGATACCATGGTGCATTCTCTGAAGGTGAATGGGGGATTGAAGGACGTACCACCTATTTCCGAGATGATGGATGACGCTTATAAAACACAAAAATTAATTATGTTATTTTTTTCTTTCTATCCCCTGCTGGTTTGATATGCCTATAGACATTGGGAAGGATTGTTTTAAAGAACTCAAAACTTGAATGCTTAGTTAAAAAAAAAAAAAGTATTACCACCGTGCCAAACGGTTTAGTACTTTTGCTTTGGAATTTACATGATAAGAGATTATTTTGGTAATCTCTTGTCGGTTTGACAGCCTGTCTAGCTCTATGTATCAAATAGATTGAGCATTTTGCTTGATCTGCTGGTTGTAGTTCTAGATATAAGGAGCAATACCAGCACCATTACACAAAGTGGGAACTGGTTGTCAATCAGGCACCCATCTAAAGTGTGGTCCTTTGAGATTTAACAATCTGAGCTCCCAACTATGATATAAATATATATATATATATATATATATATATATATATATATATATATATACATATATATTTATACTCGTGTACAAACCAAGATTTTTTTTTTTGGCAAGAAAATGTCATTAGAAAAAAGAATATTGGTTTATACTTGAATGACACTAGTGGCCTGCAGCTGCATGTGTCTCTGGTTTCACAGATCAGAGCTGTCCAAAACAAGCTGTTTGGAACACTTTACAAGAGTGAGGCACAATGCCATTTAATGATGGCCAACAATGATGCACAAAAGATGAGTTAAGACCAACTAACTTATAATTCCAACTCAAAAATACAAAATACTGTAAAAAAAACTGTGCCCATGTTTTTTTTTTTTATTGTTTCCCTTTTTTAAAAGAATGTTTTAAAATAACAAATTATGGATAAAATATATTCTCAATCCTCCATTATTGGTATTTTTGTTGATTACTATTTTAAATGTTGCCATGGCATTTTGTGCCCTAGGTTTATACTCGAGTCAAAGCATTTTCTTTTATTATTTAGAAAAATAAGAGCGGGCAATACATGAATACAATTTAAAACAAACAGCACTGACTTGAACACATGGCAATGCACTGTGTTGATTTTGTGATTCTGGTTAAGTCAACCAGGATATTTTTTAATAGGCTTGGATCTAGAGGAAGCATCCGTATTTCCCTACTGAAAAAATTAGAGATACTTTAGCAGGCCAATACCTGGTAATTTCTACAGCAGTGGGAACTGGGGACTTTAATGTAATTATATTCCCCACAACCAATGTGGATGCAGTTTGTATTTTCCTCCTATGGAATTTCCCTCAAAGTCCGTCAACTGGCTTTTGCCCAGAATTGGCACTGGACTATGATTATGGTATGGACATTGGACTGTGTGCTCTTATGAGAGACAGTTAATAACCTGACTGTAGACATTGCCTGTTGTTTTATTCTTTGAAGACCATAACCAACCACCAGATTTTTTCTCCCATTGATTTTAATAATTGGTTTTGGGACATTCAAAATCCAGAACATTTAGACCAGTTCGGCTAAATAGCCCTAGAAGTAGCAACAGTCACCACTATTTGGTCAATAGACTGAGAGTTGAGCTAAATCCTGTTATACTTACCTGTCTCCGTTCTGTTGTAGGTACCACCATCTTCTCTTGCCTATTGAGAACTTTAACAGACTTGAAGACCAGGCCAGGATGATGAAACTTTATACAGGAGCGCAGGAGTTCATTCAATTTTGGCAAATGCATGGGAAATCTGGAAGCGCCAAGCATCCTGCCAACCAACACTGAGCTGTACATGTGAAGCTTAATGATTTGACAGTGGAAGCAACTGATCAGGCAGGTAGGAATGTTTTTTTTTTGCAGAAGCAAAGAAGGCTTTTTGAAGGGCACGTAAAAATAGTTGATAAAGCAGTACTTTATTAGAAAACTAAACAATGTTTAGATGATGTATAACAAAATGTTTAGTACACAAATATCACAATGCAATGAATCAAGGTTCATGGTACACTGATAGTCGGTATATTTAACAAGTGTGATTACATATAGTATATCTCCTTCCCGACGCGTTTTGCCCTTTAAGGGCTTCCTCAGGGGATATGGAGGTTAAGATGGTATTGTTCAAGCTTGATTTTTCATGAAGCTAATCCCGTCAAAAACAATATAGGTGGAATAGACTTGGTGGATTGACCGCTGGGTAAGGGTAAGTTATCTATGGGGAGATGTAAAATACTTAAAAAATATTCGCTTTTCAGAGTTAGATTATGAATACTATCAAAAAAGTGGACTGGGTAATTTGTCAAACACCCAGGATAACGTCTATGATGGTATTAGAGAGAGATGAGGCTTCAAGTGCACAGGGAAAAAAGGGTTGGATATTGTGTTCTTTTAAGATAAATAGAAAAGGGCAAGCCTGCTGACAGGACGCCCTTTTCTTTTCTGTTTATCCTAAAAAAACGCAATATCCAACCCCATTTTCCCCGTGCACTTGAATCCTCATCTCTCTCCAATACCACCATAAGTCAAACATTGTTAAGTTTTCTAATGAAGTACTGCTTTATCAGCTAATATTACGTGCCCTTCAAAAAGCCTTCTTTGCTTCTCCTCTTTCCTCCATTTTTGTATGAACTAAGGCACCACTATATGACTACCTATTCTCTTGAATTACTCTCTCTTTTGATACCTCTCTTCACATTTTTTTTTCTAAAAGGGACATTGACTGTCCCTTTCCAAAATTTATTCCTGCCTGATCTCAATTTTTTAAAAAGGAACTTTTGTTCTGCTAGATAGTTATAGTAAAACATGAGTAGCATGCTACCACCTTTGACAACATACAGATAGGAAATGGACAATTGTGTGAATAGGCTGTAGCCTGGCCAAAGGGCACTACCAGCTATAAGACTTGGCTGTTATATTTATTAACTGGAGTCCCCAGAGAGTGTTGTGAGTGTTCAGCAACATGCTGATTGAATCAACATTATCCCTTTGTCACCAAGCAGGGAGCTGATCCAGCAAGCAGTAAGACTTAGTTTAGGCGGGGGAGGTTGCAGTGAAGTTTCATGTAGAGTTTCACCTGCTGTGGACATATGGGGTAAATGGGGGTGGTAGTGACCAGCTGAGTTGCCTGCTAAAAATCCTTGTCAAATGTGTAAATGATGGTTCATTAAGAAGCCGGATTGCACTTGGTGTTGTTGAGTGGCTGGCCAAGTGCCAGATTTGGGGGCTGCCCAATAACCATTGTTTCCAACACCCGTCTGCACTTGTGTACTAGTATAAAGTAAAAGAGTGAACTTTGTCTGGCATAAGTGGGCTCATGTCACAAGAATTCTTTTGTAGGGTATGTATTATATATGTATTTTATTTGTTCCTATATTTATTATAGTTTTTATATTTCATTTGTGTATTTAGCTGTTTGCTAACACGAGTTCCATGGTAAATTTTAGGAGTTTTATGCATAAATTTATAGAAGATAATAAAGTAAAAAAAGCAAATAAATTCATACAATTACCATGATGTATTTTGGTAGGGGGGGATTTAATAGTTGTACTTTTGTGCTAATTTGCATAAGAAAGACCACAGAGCTGTGCACCCACAGACCATATGGAATAGGATACATTTTTTTACTCTAATAAGTATATCTTCTTCCTTCTGAGATGATGGAAGACAGGAAATTAAATGACTTGGTTCCTACATGCTGGCAGGGAGGTTTACAGTGAATGGTTCCTGAAGCAGATGCTCCAATGGCAGCCTATCACTCTGAGATGGCCATGTCCCCGACTGTGTCTAATAAAGAAGGTGAGAAGTCATATATGACTTGTACAAATATGCAATCTCTGAGGAATTTTCTGCAGTGACAGCTGGCTCCATATCTAGACTCTTCCGGGTTGTCCAAGAGAACAAACAGAATTTGCCAGTTATACTATCCATAACAAATCCTAACTCCAGCAAATTTTTGTAATGTGCTGGATAAAATGGTGAAGATACAACACACACTGCCGCATTTTCATTTCAGTATTTGACCCTCCTTTCGCGTTCCACTGACACCAATACAAGTGGGACAGGAAGACACCACTAGCAATAAAGTACATAAGTTCTAACCCCAACTCAACCCCAAATATTTTTGGCTTTGGTCAGTTTCCCCAACACTTCTTCCACCACTCATGTTAGTTTACTCTTTCTATTACGTCTTCATCATATGAACTAAGGACAATCCAGGGTAATTACCACTTTCCACATACTTCATGGACATTTTAGTCAATTCACATTAAATTTACATTACTCACCAATATTTATAAATGATAAAAACATTATTTATTCAATCATTAAAAAAAGAGAATACATATATATAAACCACATGTGCCAGTCTTAATTCATATTAATTCTACGTGTTTCGCAAGATCTGCATCTTCAGATGTGAAGAGACTGGTATGAAATTTAAGACAGCGTATTCCACATATTTAAAATACAAAATTCAACTGTTGTCACATATTCTTGTAATAGTGGATTCTAGAAGGGGTCCAGATTGGCAATTCCGGAATCTGCAGGCGGCCTAGGGAAGGTCATTATGTTGTGATATATATACGAGTGCTGGGGTGTCTCAAGAATCTCTAGCTCTATGTAAAGTACTGGCCTGTCAACAGGATATCAATTGCTTATATTCCCAGTCACTGATTGTTATACACCTGGGCTGTCAGCAGAATATATATCAGTCTCTCCTTTCCTGAAGCAGTTCTTGCGAAACGCGTTGAATGATTATAAATTTAGACTGGCACACATGCTTCATATATATGTATTCACTTTTTTAATATAGTATATATAGTATATTTTATATTTTACCTATATTTGTACCTGCCTCTCCCAGTCAATCAGCTAAGCAAGAGTCTCAGGCGAGAGAAAGCAGGCGAGTTTCCTGATATGCATATTAGGCCAACATGGCTCAGGCAGCAGTGGGGGCAATGTGTCAAAAACAGAAGCCCACATAGGAGTAAAAGACTTTAAACTATAATGGTGGTTGGTGCTATTTTTGTTTTATGGATTGACATTTTGTCTTTTATCTGTATATTATCTTATTTTTTTCTTGTTATGGGTTGCCCCCATGGCTGCTGACACATGAATACCCAAGTCGCAGAATCTAAGTGACCCCCTGGCCTTCATCAACACTCTGCACAAGGAGTGATGAGCTGGTGACCTTATTGGCCATTGGACTTTTTTGATGCAAGGAGGTCACCAAGTTGTGACCCCCAGGTTCTCCACAACAGGGGTGACAGGGATCAGATGGCTTCAGGCTGGAACACACATATCAAGGTGAGGTGGTTGAACAAGTTGAGGTCAGGGCAGGTGGCACATAGGCAAGGTCAGGTAATAGGCTCAGGTTAAGGTAGGGGGCAGACGAGGCAATGTCAAGTAACAGGTTGAGGTCAGGACAAGCAGGGCCAAAATCCAGAGAAGCAGAACCAAGAACACACTGAATTTCTAGCAACCTGAGCCTGGAACAAGGTGGGTTAAAAAAGGATTATCAACCAATAGCAGGACAGGATTGATCTAAGGAACCAATCTGATCATTGGCTGCAGCATACACTACAAAATCCCTTTCAGTTTTGCAGGGGATGCCGAGAAAGGGAGAAACTTCACAGCTAAAGACAGGCAGGTTGCTAAACAGCCCATATGCGGGCAGAGTAACGCTACTTGAAAGAAGCATAGTGTTGCTAAAAAGTAGAAAGTAAAGGCAAATTTTTTGCTTTAAAGGTAGAAAGCCAAAGTAACAATCTCCAAAAAATCAGATTAGTAGAGTTTTTATAAACAGTTATACAGCCTATGCAAAGGAAAAAGTACCGGCTGGAGATAGGCTTTCATCAATCTAAACATTGAAATTTGTTCAAGATGCCAGCAGAAGTCAATATTAGCCGTGCTAAGCAACCAAAATGTCAAAACAAACCTGGGTTTTGTAAAAGCCTCCGTACTATAATGATTTAGAATTGAAAAGAAAATCAGCTCCTTCTAAAAAACAAATTCATTTGAAGAAATGCAAAGCAGAGTATCAATCATTTAGCGTAAAAAGCCTAATTAGGTGATTTTCAGCTTCACAGAGTTGATATTTTCATCCTTTAATAATTCAGCCAATAGCTTGCAACCATTTGAATAATTAATAAAGCATTCCGTAACTAATTTATTTATTTTCCAGACACATAAAA
Organism: Pyxicephalus adspersus; assembly: GCF_032062135.1. NCBI lineage: Eukaryota > Metazoa > Chordata > Amphibia > Anura > Pyxicephalidae > Pyxicephalus > Pyxicephalus adspersus. The sequence continues at coordinate 6,849,874 of NC_092858.1, read as the reverse complement.
AGTAAAGAAATGTCTTTGCTGATTTTGCTGGTTAAGCTGCAATTCACACACAAAGAGTCGCTGTCATTAATAGGGGATCAGATTACAAAAAATGGGTATTAGAGGAACCTATAAATCTCCAGCCATGACCCAAATTTTCCCTCTTCACTGTAAAGTCCCAGGTGCATGCCAAAGCTTCTATGCATAGTGTGTTTCAATGCATGAGTGCATGTACCCCTGTTTGGATAGCGCTTGGAAGAACACACACACGCACCCACCTTGATTGCCATCACTCTATTTACACACCTTCATTGATTTGCCCCCTTGCTGACTGGCTTCAGCTATACACAAAATGACCCATGACCCCGATTGTTTGTGTGGACCTGGACTGTATTTTTGACTAAGTCTGTTTTTTTTATATGTCTGGACCTTAATCACCTATTTATGACCTCAACTTGTTACTGGACCTGCTTCTGGCTTCTACTTGTGCTACTCCTGCCCCTGCATTACCAACCTTGGCTTGTTTCCCGACCTGCTTCCAATCATCATTTGTGTAGCCACCAGCACATTGCAGACCCTAGCCTGCCTTCTATTGGCATTTGTGCCCCTATGGCACCCCTTGGTAATAAACTTAGTTTATTTGTACTGGGAAATTCTTTCTACTGATCACCCAAGTAAGGATCATTATTCCCACAAACAACAAATGTAAGAATCATTATTTCCACTAACAACCAATTCCCACTGACCACTAATATAAGGATAATTATTTCCACTGACCATCAATATAAGCATTATTCATTCTACTGACCTCCAACATAAAGGTCTTGCTTCCCACTGAACACCAACAAAGGGGTATTCTTCCTAATAACAAAAGAGTCCTGCTTCCCAATTACCACCAACCCAAGAGTTATTTTTCCCACCAACATAAGGGTCCTGCTTCCCTCTGACCACCAACGTAAGGGTCATTTTTTCCACTGATCACCAATTGAAGGGGCATTTTACCTGCTGAACTCCAATAAAAGTGGAATTCTTTCCAATGACAACCAGCATTAGGATCATTCTTTTTAATGACCACCAAAGAAATTAACGTTACTTCCACAAATTACCAATGTAAGAGTCGTTCTTTCCACTGACCACCAACATAAGGGTCCTACTTCCCACTGGTTACCAACATAAAGGTTAATCTTCCCACTAACATAGGGGGTTTGCTTCCTACTGACCACCAACATAAGGGTTATTCTTTCCACTGACCACCAACATAAGGATTATTCTTCACACCAACAAAAGGGTTTTTCTTTCCACTGACCACCAACATAAGGGTATTCTTTCCACTGACCACCAACATAAGGGTTATTCTTCCCACCAACAAAAGACTTCTGCTTCTCACTGACCACCAACATAAGGGGTATTTTTTCCACTGAACATCAAATTAAGGGGCATTTTACCTGCTGAACACCAATGGAAACCAGTAAAAGGATTATTCTTTCTGATAACCAGGAAAATAAGGGGCCTCACTCCAAAAACCACCAACAAGAGTTGTTCATCCCACTGATAACCAACACCAGAACCAATGGGGCTGGAGCAGCAAGTGAGGCTAACCATGTCACTTCTGGCATCCACAACGTATATAACAGGCAGCCACTGGGAAGATTTTCAAGAACTACAAACGATTAGTTAAGTTTATTCAGTTGCCTAAATTTTGATAAAGGCCAACCAATCCTAAAGGTGCCTTCTTGTATAAAATGGAATGACCCACCTCCCAAGCACAGAAAGTTAACATACAGGCCCTTTCCTAGGATTTATGCCAAGCCTTGACCATTCTATGCCATATCTTATATTATTCTTCACACATAGGGCTTGATTTATTAAAGCTCTCTAAGGCTACACTTTCATCAGTGAACCTTGATGATCCAGCAAACCTGGAATGGATTTTCCTAAAAGTTATTTGCTATTTGTTGGCAAATCTTTTTAATGCTGGACCAGATCCATTCCAGGATTGCTGGATCACCCTGGTTCACTAATTGAAGTTTATCCTCTCCAGCCTTTAATAAATCAGGCCTATACACTGTACATATAGTATTCAGAGGTGATTACTCCCCAAATTACCTTAACATTATTTACATTTTTTGATATAAACAGTTTCTGGATAGACGCCATAACATGTTGGGCAATGAAGCATGAATAGTGAGTTTTATTTTCACAGCTGATCTTGATAAGCGTGCCCTGTGCAACTCCAGTTTTAATACTTTGCCAGCTGTATGCAAGTAATCCTTTTAAATTCATTTTAATCAGATGGTTTTTATTTTTAGAATCTTGGTTTATTGCCATAAAATAATGGGGAGCAAAATTGTAAATTTGTTGGAAATTATAAAAAAGATGTATTCGAATTGAAATTAGGGAGAAGCAGCTGCTGGTTGGTTGGATTGGCACAGAAATCTAAAATGTCCTAAAGCAACACTGTAAGCAAACAATACGTAAAAATATAATAAATAGTAAAAAGCAAAAGCTGGAATAAAAATTAAAAAGCAAAACGTGCAGAAAAAGGGTATTGTAATCATCTTTCTTGAGGGTCATTGTTTCCTACTTTTCCACATTAATGGCTATTGGGAAGAATGTCAACCAAAAGATCATTGGTGTCATTTAAACTGACCTGAGAGGCACAAATGTCCTATTGCTCAAGGAACCCCCAGCAATCTCTGGAGGAAACATAGGGTTCCATGGAATCCTGTTTACGAACCATGGCTATAGGTTCATACATTGGGCTTGGAACCGTGATCCCACCAATACTTTTTAGGATTGTCAAATACTTGTGGACTCCTGTGTCGCCAACCACATCGTGTGGTTCCATCTGCTGATTTGTACGACAATTTTGTGCCATAGTGATTTGCAGGCGAGCTTTAAAACTGGACATTTTCTACATCTGTGTTCTCATCTTCATAAAAATAAAGCTAATTGTCTAATTTAGTTTCCAACTTTACAAGTGAGGCCCCAGTATTTTCATTAGAATTACAGGGACGATCAAAGGAACCAGTGGTAACATGTCACAAGTGAAGATAGAAAAGCAGGCTGTTTTTTCTCATAAATATAACATTGTAGTATGGTCAGGAAAATAATATTTTAAAGCCCTATTCTAAAAATGAGCATGTCGTTTTTCTGTGTAATATACATTTTCTCACTACAGTCAGTACAAGAGTTAACGACATCTGAAATATGGATGACTCCTAGATACAAACAGGGCTTCCCTGCTCGCTGTGTGCAGGACGGAGGCTTGAGGGGGGGAGGGGACGGTTTGCATGACTTGCAAAAGAAATCTTTAGCTAAACACAGCTGAGGTTGTGGGTGATCTTAAGGACTGAGCTCTTCTGCGACCTCTTGCAACTCTATAATGACCAAGACAAACTCTGTAGTTGTTTCTTTTTGCATATCAAAGCACAGCTTGCTCCAGAAGGTAATAAATGTCTGGGCTCCATAAAGTTTTTTTTTTTTTGCTTTGTTTGTGATTAACTCAGTGAGGATTTTTTACAGTAACTGACACCATACTGCCTAATAATAAATTGAGACAAACATAAGTAAATAATCATACCCCAATAAAATATAATGTTCTTCCTAAATGTAATTGCATTTATTAAAATAATGTACGTGTTCCGACTTACATACAAATTCAACTTAAGAACAAACCTACAGTCCCTATCTTGTATGTAACCCAAGACTTCCTGTATATTTTATTTTTTGTGATTTTTTTTTCACTTGGGATATCTTTTGGACCCAATTTTGGTGACACTGTTACATTCAGAAGCTTTGGAATTAAATTAAAGTTGAAAGTAGGAAGCTTTAAAAATGTATTTTCCTGTCTATAGTTTTACTTTAATTTAAAGTCTATTTAATTTAAAGGTGTTTTCACCTTTGTAATATTCAAAAATGTGGTGACAATACTATGTTTAGGTCTATTGCAATTAACTGAAAATATTGGTGAACTTTTTTATGTGATAATAAACTTTTCACTTTTGCTCACCCCTTGTGATGTAGGGGGACAGAAGCTTTTATACAAGGTAAAAATTGGCTTGTGTTTTTACCAAGCCAAATTTTTTTTTTAAAAAAGAGGAAGCCCTTCCTTTTCTGTCTTTACTGTGAAGCGGTAAAATAAATAAATGGGCGTGCGGAGCCTCCTAGACTACCGAACAGGAATCTTCGGGCTGCTCCCTCTTGGCATGCTTGATCCCAGGCATGCGCAGAAGGGGCTTTTCCAGGTACTGAATAAAAGTGCGCATGTGTAGTGAGATCAGGCAGATCAGATGATCAGGAGATCAGGTTCATCATCTGATCTTGTATCTGCACAGCTCGAGAATGGGTGACGCAGCCAAAAGAAGAAAGAAGACGTGGCACCCAGGATGAAGGAAGATTCCAGGGTGGTACGGGACCCAATCGAGGCCAAGTATGGAGGGATTGGGGGTAGGGGGTGTTTTTTTGTCTTTTCAGTACCGTGCTGCTTTAGGAAAACCCCATTTAATAGTTTGCTTTGTATTATATTTCATTAACAATTGCATTTCTTAGTGGTCTTGGGTAGTAACAAATTACAAGTTTAGAAAAAAAAAGCTCAGTGTACCTGTAAAATCCCAAGTTGGATTCCTTTTCTTCTTCCTCGTCTCAAAAAACATTAGAAATAATAAACAAAAAAACTCTATACATAAAGGGTTTGTAAATGATTCCCCTGTCAATTCATCTGAAATTCGAATCTCTCAACACCTCTCCTTTCAGTTCCTATTAAAATCAATGACTATTTCTGCCACCTAGTGGCAAATCTCAAACATGCACAGCTGTCATAAAAGGAAAAGCAGAATAGCCAACTATATTAACCAAAATTTTGAACGAATCTAGAGTGAATTATCAGGGAGATAATAAATAAATAGGGAGAGAAACATAGGGAGATCATATAAACCGAACAATATAAACTTCCACATTGGAATAACACATGTGTCAGTATGCCTTTTATTCAAAGATACCCAAAAGGTGTAAGTAACATGCGGTGCCATTCATTTGAAGTCACTAATGTAATGTACATCAATTGTAGTGCATTTTTTTTTTGGCACAGTAGGGTGAGTTGACAGTCCATTCTTTTTCAATGTAACGCATGTGCATTGACATATCAAAAATAATTAAATGGGTTCCCATGCCATCTTTTAAAAGCCCTACAAATCCTTCCAAAACCTTAAATCATCATACATTTCCTATTTATTCCAATGCATTTTTCTGATAGGTGACACTTTCCACATCAATCACTAAACAGATGGAGCTAAAAGTTGCCTTTGGCGTTGGAAGTATTACAGAATAAAATTGCGCAGCAATCATTTGTGTACAGTTTTGGTAGCAAGAGAATACAATCACCCTGGTAGTTTATTCCTAAGTAGTTTGCAAACAGACATACCAATCCATTTCCGTAGTATACAAATGGCCACTAGGGGGAACAGTTACAAATGTGTAAATGAAATACGTTAATCAAAACATGGAACATCAAGCAAGCCCAAAATGTTAAAGTCATCGACTCTCTCTGAAATATTACATGAAAATATATTTACTGACAACCTTCCATTGTTTCTTTTTTTATTTAGCATTGCCCAGTTATTTTTCCAAGTTGCTGTTTTCAGAATATTTTAGCAAGTTTGCTGCCCGCAGCTGGTCTTTGTTGCATGAACGCCGATGATGTGTTTGTCACTACTGGGTCACTTGCGTTGAGTGCGAGCAGATTGGATTAAATAAAAAGCACAAAGTACTTAGCCTTAATTAGTAAAGCCGTACATGTGTTTTGTTCCAGATGAGAAAGCTTGATAAAGGAACCAGCAGGAAATTATTTTCAAGGAGGAAAGGCAAGGAACAGCTAAATGCGCATTGTTAACAGGAGTCGTTCAAACATACGCTGGCACAACAACTTAAAAAAAAAAAAGTAATTGAAAACATTTGATTTATTCCAAAATATTAATTTAATTCTTGGTGTTCTTTATTCAGAATAATTAACAAGCAGAAAAAAAGTTGTTATTGTAATTCTAGCCAAAAGAACACAAATGTTATTACTCAAGGTCTGTAAATTATCACATAAGTGCAGGTTGGTCTTATTTATTGTGCACCTGTTCCAGGGATTTTTTATTTTTTTTAATTAGGTAAAGGGTGAAGAATTTTATTTCTGCCTGAAGCTTTGCTGGGGGGATTTACCCTTGCTTCCTGCCCCAGTTAGGTTGAAAAAATACATAAGTCCATCAAGTACAACCACTAGGGAAATAAACATATCCCAGATAAAACACTTAAGACATAGATGATCCAGAGGAAGGCAAAAAAAGAGAGAAGACAATTTGCTGCAACAGGGAAAAAATCTCCTTCCTAATCCCATGAGGAAATTAGATATTCCCTGGATCAGCAGTCGCTGGTATCTTTACTTTAAAGCCAGTTATATTCTGTGCTTCTAGAAATCATCCAGCTTTTTCTTAAAGCAATCTATAGTATTTGCTGAAACTTTCCTGAGGGAACCGATTCCACATTTTCACAGGCCTTACAGTGAAGAATCCCTTCCTTATCCGGAGATTAAACTTCTTTTCCTCCAGGCGCAAAGAGCGCCCTCTTGTGTTTTGTAATGATCTTAAACTGAATAATTGGGAAGAGAGTTTTCTATATGGACCATTTATATTTTTATACAGGGTAGGGATGAGCGAGCTAGAATATTAAGTTCGATCTCGGGGCAAATCGGGCCTTTCTTGCTTACCGAAAATGTAAGCGAGAGCGGCCTTCTGATTCGCCAAGAGGTCAAGCTCTGGCCGACCAGGAGGTTTGCAGCCCTGGAAATCCTCTGCAATCCCTAGGCACTGGAGGTTAATTAATCCCCCGGGGTCGCAAACAGTAGGATTCCCAGGGCTCTGATGATTTTGCAAAATCGGTTCGCCGAAATTCCGCGGAACCATTGGAAGTTCGAAGAAATTTTTGCAGGAATACCAGAGGCATTCTTGCTCATCCCTAATACAGGGAGATCATTTTCCCTGTTAAACGTCTCTTCTCAAGGGAGAATACAGTCAGTTCAGCTAATCTCTCCTCATAGCTGAGCTCCTCCATTCCTTTTATTAGTTTAGTTGCCCTTCTTCGCACTCTCTCCAATTCCACAATGTCCTTTTTGTGAACTAGTCTGAGATTTTTCTCCTACTTACTGCTCCAATCACAGTTTTTTTTCACTAAGATAAGATTAAAGGGAAATAATTGGGGGCACTGGGGGGATAGAAAGATTCTGAGAGCTCCAGGCTAGCTACGGCTATGGTCAGTTGACCATTTTTCGGTCAATGTCAACCAGTAGTCAACAGCCCCAAAACCTTAGTTTATCATTGATTGTGTTGCAATTGCTATGTAGTTTTTAGGAATTTCTATATATTGGGCCTGATTTAATCAAGCTCTCCAAGGCTGGAGAAGATACACACCCGGGGAACCCAGGTGATCCAGCAAACCTATATTCTGAGCTAGTGATATGAATATTGACTTTGTGAAGCTCTGCGTAATAAATTTGGCATTTTATAAATACTTTATAATAATATTAAAAGGGATCCCCATGTTAAACAGATAAAAAAAATGCCTTATTTTAAAAAACTGTCCAGGCCAGTATAAAGGAGAAGTAGTGATGTTTGTGTATGCTTTCACCATAATATAGTCCAGTTTGCCAAAAGTCAAAAAAAATTTGATAAATTATCTAAAATTTCATTAACAAATACAAATTCAAACACACTCAAAGTATAATTTCACTTTCTTAAAATAGAAATGAGGTATTATTGTCCAGGGACAATAACTACACTTCAACTAAAGTCCAATTTTCTCATGGTATGTGCTCGAGTAGAATTGGGTAAAATTTTCTAGAATTTTCGAAACTGTTATATAAAACTTAGATAGAATTAAGACATGATTTCGGAAAAGTTTTATAGAAATGACCACCTTCCTCTTTACACTGAAGATTTTATCTTTTTTTGAGCTTGCATTATTTTTTAGGTACAATTTAGGTAGATTTAGCCAAGTGTTAGAATTCTGGTATAAATAGGAAGAGCCTGGTGGAAGTTCACAGTGGAATTTCTTTAGATGGACTTCAGATAGAATCAAGGCCTGCCCTTGTAGAGACTGCTACACCAATGGCAATGTCTAACTTCGGTAGTCTGAAGAATTTACAGAAATTGTCCCAGACAGCAAAACCAGACGTTAGAGGTAAATAAAAAGCTAAAAAATTTGTTGAGAGTTGAAATTTTTCTGAACAAAGACTTTAAACTCAATTTAGTTAGTTTTTTAGGTTGGACATAATTTGGACTGAATTTAAGCTGGTAATTTCTCTGATCCATACTCCATGATCTGGGTAACTGGAGGTGTGGCATTGGTGTGTCCTTTGGCCCAAAGGGCAACCAACATGGTTCACTCGGACCTATCACAAAAATGATTACATTATATAAAAGAGTAAACTATCCATACCACACATCCAAGAAGGCTTCTGGTTGCTCCTTCTTCACATACCCAATCTTGGGCATGTGCCAAATGGGCTTTTACCTACAATGGGAAAAAAAACATTAGACAGCAGTGAGCGATTGTTTTCCTGTTTACAGCCCTAGAAGTAAGAAGACATCTGACGTAGCCAGAAAAAGTTAGATGTAGCCAGAACTTCTTTCTTCGTGCCAGGTTGAAGGAGAATTACAGGACGGCACCGGACCCAAACAAGGACATCTCCAGAAGGATTGAGGAATCTGCAGAAGTAAAGGTAAATGAGATTTTTTTTAAGTTTAGTTCCATTTTAGGCCATTGTGATGTGCGTCTCATTGTGGGCACCTCATGGTTTGGTTAGAAAGCATTTATCATCCGCCATTAGCATATAGACCCAGAATGGGCTTGGCCTTGATGTTGCCTATTGACCTTCTCCTTTGCCAACATCCTCATCTCAGTTGAGAGGTTTGGAAAGAAGGCAGCAATGTAAAAAATATTATTTTTTAAAACCAAATGTTCATTTTACACAGTGCTTAAGTAAATAAAACTTTATTCAGTTCATAGCTTAAATCACTGTAATAACAAAGAAAACACTGTTGTATATTTATCCGTCGATGAAAAATTCAGATCTCTAAATATCAGCACCAGCTAGGGGTTCTTAAGCTGCGAAGACCGAAACAAAAGGTTACATTCATCTAACACTGGTCTTTTATTTTCTTTTTTGTTTGTCAAGTGAGGTCAGTTCATTAAAGAACAGGTTTCATTACATACTATATGCTTTATAGGTTTCATGCAAACTTATTACACCGCTCATGGAAGGTGATCTTTTAAATCACATTAAACTAATGTTCCCGAAAGTCAGGATAATGTAAGTTTTATTGAATCAACGTATCTTAAAAGGTCAGCTGCTGATTTGCTCTCTATAATGGATGTGGCGATGGAAAAACATAATGAATGCTTTATTGTACTGCGCTTGACCTTGAGACATTGTTACATAGTTTTCTTTTTTTTTTTTTAAAGCTGAGATTTATGAATCTCACTGCAATTTAGGAAAATTATATACTTTGCGAGGAGGGTGACTGCTTGTGTTAGGGAGCGTACTCTTAAATTATAAGAGAACGAGGCCGGCCCTTTAGGCATTATCTGGAGAATAGAAAAAGTAGTCCTAGGGCAAAGCCATAATGGGAGGTTATTTATATAAAACAAGAGTCCAGCCCTAAAGTAAAGAAAGCGAACAAATTACGATGAAAAATGAATGCCTGAAAAGTATCATTTTATTCCAGATCACCAGAGGTCTCTATTTTATGTTTGTTATGTCTTTGGGTTGATCACAGAGGTCAGGCTGGTCAAAGCGTTGGGCGTTCCCCCTACTATGATGCCCTGTATTAAGACTTAATTCTTTGAGCGTCCAGTAGTTGAAGCTAACTGGAACTCCATGAATGTTTCTAAATACACAGTGAAAGCACAGCTTTGTAAACTTGTTTCATGTAAAAGTTTCTTCAGTTCTGCCAGGCTTGTGGTTCAACAACTGCTGGGTCGGTGACAATACTCCCCTGTGGCCAGGAGATACAATTTCCTCACCAATAGGGATAAGTGAGCAAGTTTTGAAAACTCGATCTCGCACCGAAATTGTAAGCGAGAATGGCCGGTGTATATTTGCCAAACAAAATAAAATTTTAATAAAAAAAAAAAACAATTTTTAAAAAAAAAATGTGCTGATCAATGTGCGATCAGTGTGCGATCCCCGGCACTAGAGGTTAAACGGGGACAAGTCTCCCCTTTCAAAACCTCTAGTGCTCTCTGATAGGTTGAGGAAAGGAAAGTCATGATGGCGCTTAAGCAGCCAATCAGAGAGAGGTTTTGAATGGGGAGACTTGTCCCCATTTAACCTGTAGTGCCGGGGATCTCACACAGGATTCCCAGGGCTGCATGAATGAATGCAGCCAGGGAAATCTACTGCGATCCCTGGGCACTAGAGGTTAATTAACCTCTAGTGCCCGGGGATCGCACACAGGATTCCCAAAGGCTGCATTTATAAATAAATGCAGCCCTGGAAATCTACTGCAATTCCCAGGCACTAGAGGTTAATTACCCTCTAGTGCCCGGCGCACACAGGATTCCCAGGGCTGCATGAAGGAATGGAGCCCTGGAAATCCACTGTGATCCCCAGGCACTAGAGGTTTATTAATCTCTATTGTGCGGGGATCGCACACAGGATTCCCAGGGCTGCATGAATAAATCCAGCCCTGGAAATCCTCCTGTACTGATTTCCTGGAACTTCCGATGGGCCTGTGAAATCAGTTCGCCGAAATTTCGCGGACCCACCGAAAGTTCCAGGAAATTTTCAAGGGAATCCCGGAGGCATTTTCACTCATCCCTACTCACCAACTCATTCCACCCCAATGATTGGACAATGGCCAACAATAAGGTATTCCAGGGGTGGAATCTCAACACTGTTTGGGGCAAAAGAGCAGGGTTTTCAAAACAGGGTTCCTTCAGAAGTTGCTAGGAATTTATTGAGCAATTTGTACCTCTGAGGTCAGTATAAGTGACACCAATAGTTTTTGGGGTATCTGTAAGGGTGACATTCTTTCCAATGGCCAGCAATGTGGAACGCACATGGCATACCTACCATGATAATACTGTGAATATAATATTTATATCAGGGATTCACTGAAGACATAAAATGTCTTTCAAGAGTCCCCCCTGTTAAAAAGTTTGAGAAAGGCTGAGAAGAGTATGATTGGCTCACACAATAAGGCTCTGTTCAGACTAGAAGTGAAGTTGCAGTGCGGTTACCACTTCCTCATGCCAATGATTTGTCTTGGGGGAGAGGCTTGAAGTAACTTCTACCCACAAGGGTCCCATTGAGAATGAATAGGGGCAGCAGTGAGTAGTTCAGTACCGGTCACTGCCACCCACTGTCAAAATCTGTGGATCGAGTGATAGCCAGCGGGAGCCTTGCGGGATCACTTGACCCCGCTACAGGGCAAAACCTGCCCTTACCAAGCCTGGGTGCTTCTGTACTAGAAATTGAAGGAAGCTAAATTAAAGAGAGATTCATTTACTATATATATATACCACATAAATAACTGGAGGAAACTAAGTTTTACCTAATTGTCAACTTTTAGACATAATCAAAGAATATCATCTATTTGCGCAGTAGCTGCCATCAGAAATTTTGGACCCTAAACTTTCTGGGTCCACCTTCCACTGTTTAAAAGTTCCAACATTGCAAAAGTCAAGTTCTTTCTCTGATCAGGGCCCGGTACAGAAGCACCCTTTGTCCCCACTGATAGTGGCCCTGTGCACAAACCAAAGATGTAGTTGCTGCTTGGGGACTGCCAGCAATTTCTCTGCTCGGGTTCTCTCTGACTATGCTGCTTTACATGCACAATTAAATCCAAATTTAGGTATATATATCAATCATTGTCAAAGATCTGGCAGATGATTGGTTGTGTTGATATTTTTTTACCTAGTTCAGTTGTACACAACGTATTTAAGCATTTTGTCCGGGTGTACCCCTTAATAAGGTCTCCTGGTTTCACCGCATCTTGGACTTCTCTATTTTCTTGGACATTCAATTGTATTCTCAGATTCCTCAGGCTGTCCTGCTAGTAAAAGGTTTTTTAATCTTTAAATTGGAATCTGTGAAAAACAAGGTAATGTTATTACTGGTCCCAGCACAGAGGTCAATGCAATAATAACTTGGATCATAAAAGGGAGGCTGCACCACAAGTTACGTGAGATTGCAGTCTGACTTGGAAGCACTACAGAAAGTCTGATGTGTTAGGTGTAGGGGATCAGATTTAGGTAAAATTTGTTACTAAAGGTGCCACTGGTAAATTATAAGTGATCACTGTCAGACCTTTATGTCTACCTGTGCTTAGATTTGCATGGTTAGATTTACCAACATGCAGTGAGGATTATTGGCTTCCCCCAAAAATTGACCTTGGTAATGACACATGACTAGGGCAGGGATATTAGATTGTGAGCTCTTAGAGGGACAGTTAGTGACACAACTATGGACTTTGTACAGCGCTGCGTAATATGATGGTGCTATATAAATACTGTGTATTAATAATAATAATATATGTGCTTTGATTTCGTCAGCAGAGGCAAGGAGGTCTCTTTTCCTATGTAGGCACTGGCCACATTTTATTCCATCGTCAGTGGAAAAAGTCATTATATATAAGCCACAAGATAAATATTTCCTTTTACAGCAATGGTACCCATGGTGCTATTGTTTTGTTTGCCTTCCTCTGGATAAATTAATTTTATATGATTGTGATTCCATTTTTGTTTGACCATTGGCTAAAATTGCATAGTGCTATAAAAAGCCATAGCAGCCAGGAAGATGCTTGACCAGGGTAGCTCGGACCTTCTAGCCCATCGCTTATAAACACCATTGTGATAACTACCACCTACTACCAAACCTCCCCCTGCTTACCAGCCACTCCCCCCCATTAAATATCCCAACACAAAATCTTGGATTTTAAATTGGCTGGCAAGCAGCCGTTTATTTAAAACACCATTAAATAAAGTTACCTTTCCAAATAATTAACAAACAAATATCCAAATAAATTAAATGCCAAATAAAATTACATTTTACACTTTGATAAGCATACATTAACATAAATTAACACAACACTCCATTATTAATATAATTATTATTAAAACAGGAATATATAATGTTAACATATTACATTGAATATAGCTTAATGAACCAACAACATAATTCCCCTTTTAATAATACATAACCATTACAACAGTATCCATAATGTTATTAAACTCCCAATTATACACCCAAACAACCAAGCTGCAGGTCTCAGAAGGCAAAATCCCACCCAACAAGAATTGAACTCTTCCAACATCTCCACCTTGACTCCTAGCTGCCCAGCACTGCCTTCAGGAGCCATAATCATCTGTTCACCATAAAGGGGGAGACCCCACCAAAGGGGATCCCCCCTGCCAAAGTTTCCCTGGGTGGGAAACTTTTTCTTTCCAAAAGAGGGCCCCTCACTATCATCCAGCCCTTTTTAACGTCTCCCATTCCTAATCTCCTCCTACCCCACGTTGCATACTAGCCCAGCCCCCTCTAGCAACACTACCTTTTTTCTTAACCCCTTACAAGCTCTGGGCTAGGCCTAGCACCCGGTCATGTAGGCCCTGCGCCTAATTCTTACTGCTACGTGCCTCTCTTTCCTTTCTGCACTCAACTTCTTTCGCAGTTAGTATAAATTTATTTAGGAACAAAGGAAATCACATTTTGGGGACTTTCTTGGTACTGAACAAAAATACTTAACAAATTACCAATTACATTTACATAGAATGTCATTAGTTAAATAGTACCAACCAAGGGAAGTACCTTCCGCTCCATTTTGGTTTGTAACTGTCCCGTAGTCCTCAACACATATTGCACAATGCAATCTGAAATAGCCAAAATATCACATTATACAATATATACCCAAATATAAACTAAGGTACCTATTTTTACAGTTTTTGAATTGGTATGATGCTCTTAAATTATCTGATTTTTGCCTTTTTGTTGGCCATCAGTAGATGGTGATGTGCTCCCATGTAAAGTGTGTAACATACTGTAATAAGGTGGCAAGTGTTTGCTATTCACAATACATGAGGACATGTGCTATTAACTTGACCTGAGTATAAACCAAAATTCCTTTTGATATTTTGACATTTTTGGAAAAAAAAAGAAAAAAACTTGGTTTATACTCGAGTATATGCATATGGTAAAATGGTAAATACAAAAATGATACATAAAAATACATAGACATAGCACATATTGTCATTGTAAACATACAGTGGCCAATGCTGTGGTTACTGGGGCTCCAGAGTGACTCCACACCTGAAGGTCACAGCTAAAGGCACACAGATGTACTTGGACTGAGAGGCAAACTGGCACCAGAAACTAAACAAAAAAATTAGTAATATAATGAAGTACAGGTAGTCCACCAGTTAAGGACATCTGACATACAGAGAACTCCTAGATACAAACGGAGTTTCCCTGCCTGCTTGTGTGCAGGACATAGGCTTAATGGGGTCGGGGTGAGGGTTTGCATACCTTGCAGATGAAATCTTTTGGTAAACACAGCTGATGTTGTGGGTGATCTTAAGGACGGATCTTAACTGATTTTAATGTTCTTTAATGACCAAGATAAACTCTGCTGTTGTTTCTTTTTTCATATCAAAGCACAGCTTGGTCCAGAATTTAATAAATGTCTAGGCTTCAAAAAGATTTTTTTTTTTTGCTTTGTATGTCATTAATTTACAGTGCGGATTTTATACAATACCTAACACTATGCTGCCTAATAATATGTTAAGACAAACATCTGTCCTAATTGCATTTATTAAAATAAAGCATCTGTTCTGAATTACATACAAATTCAACGTAAGAACAAACCTACAGTCCCTATCTCATATGTAACCCGGGGACTACCTGTAAGAGGGCAGAAATAATCCCTTATATAGGTAGAACAATCTAATACATATAATAAAGGATAGAGGAGTTCACGTAAGCATAACGATAATAAACTGCCCCTTGCTTGGGTTACAACCCCCAGATACATACATAGTTTATTGTTTAAAGAGTTTATTGTTTAAAAGTATATTTTACCCACACCAAAAATCCTTTTTAAATAAAAAAGACATATAAAAATTAAATCTAAATTATATCTCTATGAAAATACCTAGTAAATCCCAATGATTGCTGACTCTCTTGATTTGACTCCTAACCATTAGATGTCAGCAAAGTTTAAGAAATGATCATCATTCAATTAAACCCTCTTAGACTGATCTGAATATAAATATGAGACGTCTCAAACCTTCCACATAAAAAAGATCTGTTTTGTAAAATGAATGTTGTACAGTTGAGTTTGCTCACTTAGTAAACCTGAATGTTCCTAAATGATTATATGAAAGGCGCTATGTCCAAGGTGAAAAGTAACAGCTGGCCAGGCATTTATTCACAAATTGTTTATCTGAGATTGTTATCCTTCACACCATCAACACAGAAATGTAAATGTTGCGAACAGAAAACATCATGTCAGTAGGACTTTAGTCCCTTTGAAATGATGTTTGCTGTTTCCATCATTTATGTTTGTGTATTGATTGTCTGATTTTGGCATGTGAACTCTTACTCTGACACCATTGACCTACATTTGTTTTTTTTCTACTCTTAACACCAGAAATCTGGTTGAAGATTAACCTAAGCGTGCTGTGGCCCAATCAAGTTGTATTTCATTGCACAATGCACTGATATTGACATATTTGAGGATTAGAAGCTAAATTAGATAAAATGAAAGAGAAACAAAGATGGGGTATGTAGGCTGGTAAGAAACTGTGGATTATTATTAGGATTAGAAAATTAACTGTGTGCAATATACAAAATACAAGGGTTAATAGTTAATATCCGTCACTGTGCGTTTCATCATGGGGTATGCATATGTTAACTACACAGAGATCCTTTTAATTTTATGATACATTAAAATCAAGGACTGACGCGTTTCGCCTATTTGACTTCCTCAGGATTATCGTGATAGTTCTGTATCAACGTGATAGGATCTGGAAGCTGGTAGAGAAGTCTCTGGATAGGGAAGGAAAATCTCACCAGTGGGGTGGTGTTGACGCATAAGTCTATGAGTTGCCTAAAAGTCTATGGGTCAGGTCTGACTTCAAACCAAAGACACTCCATACACAAGTTTGTCTCAGAAGTCGTTAAGGCGAAATTAAACCCTTTGAAACTCACCTGTCCACATTCCATCACAGGGCACTGCCATCTTTTTCCTTCATCTTTTACTTCTTGTGATCTTTTGCTATCTTAAATTGCTGCAAATTAATTCTTGCCCAGTTGCACATGCACATGCAGCTCAGCAGTGGTTGTCAGTAGGACTTTAGTTCCATTTTAGGCAAGAACATTTATCCCATTTATATACAAATGACTGATAAGAAGTACATTTCCAGTTCTGTAATGGAACCAGGGTTATCACAATTTAAAACTTTCCACTACCGTACCCGCGCTCTAGCCCAAGATGTCATCAGGATTCTGGGTTGAATGACACCCATTGTCATTGAGCCCAGAAGACTGAGGATGTGCTGTGACTTTAGGGTGTCATGGACTCACCTTTTAGGATCTGTCATCATGGCACCCACAGCTCTTTATATAATGATAGAATATTGGGTAGTGTTCAGTTCAATGGATTGTCAGTTCTCTGCATCATGGGACTTCCACATCAGCACTGGCTCATGACCGGCTGTCCTAAAGACTGGAAAAAGATAAGTATTAAAAATACATTGCCAGATATAACAGGTTGGGGGAAAGGTAACCTTGGCCTAAAATACATAGAAAAAAAATGGAAAGTTGGAGAGCTTGGTGCTAGATTGGCCTCCGAGAACAGAGGCACTCACGGATCTTATAAAGTGAAATCTGCCAAAATAGTTTACTGCAAATGATGTTTTGGTGGCACACGGCCCACCATTCTTTCTCACTCTCTAATCCCATTAAATATCCCATTTCATCTCATTAAATATCCAATTTAATGCTCGATAATTTATCATAATCAAGTGTCAGAACCAGACAATGATGTCATGTTTATCAGACTAATCTTGTCACACTTGACCTGGATGAGAATATAAAGAAGTGTCCGAGAAGGATAACACATAACACTGACTTATTTTAGAGGTAGAGTGGGGCACCCACTTGGTGTTTATAGTTGTAATGATTGAAATGGAGTTTTCTAATAATTCCTATGGACACAAACATACCATTTCCTCTAGAGCACCTATGTTCATAAGGAATGTGAATGCAATGCCTGTCATAGAGCCACGCATTGCCAAAAAGTAAAGCATCCGCTCCTTCAGGATCTGCTAAAAGTGAATGTGCTGCCTAAATGTCGTGTTCACTGATGAGTAAAATAAGTTAATGAAACCCTAACAAGGGTAATAATGACAATTGATTTATTGAAATGGGAGCACTTACATATCTATTATTACATACAATAAAAATAGAGAACAACAAGCTACAAAATATCATGTGAAAAAAATTCAGTTTTAGGTACAAGCTAAAAAAATGTGTGGTCATACACAACATAAATCCATACACAGTTTTCCTATACAGTGCTTCCTATAGAGAGTTGTAGAACTGCCTCTGCAGTTCTCTGGACCAATGACAGAGAGTTCCTCCTATAGTTCCTCCATTAGTTCCTCCTCCAATGTCCACACGCTCAGAATGGGTGGTACTAACCTGGAGAGGGATGCCAAGGAACTGGACCCCTAATGTTTGAAACTGATATGCATAGCCTACTGGAAGTCAGCATCTGACTCTGGCCTTTATATTCACATAGCTTTAGATTGGCCTGCTGAAGGACCCCCTAGTGGGCCTTTTCCCCGCTAATACAGAGCTGCTAATTTAGCCTGTAGTTTATAGTTCACTAGGTCAGTCTTTCTCAACCTTTTTAATATTGGGAACCCCCTGAGAAAACTTTCAGGTCTTAGGGAACTTTCCTAATTATTATATTCAGAGTTTACAATACATTAGTGTGGTGGTCATGGGCAAGAATGTCACCCTTACAGATCTAAAAAAGGAAAACTGTCAGGAAAACTGAGAGGTGCAAACTGCTCATGGCTCAAGGAACCCCCATCAACCTTTGTAGGAAACACCGGTCTAGGTTGCCAATTACAAAAACATTAGTGTGCCTCTGTATCCTCCTACCAGTGCCATCATAGGACCACCTGCAGTTGCAGAAGTTATTGCCTAAAATATTCACCTGCCTATCCTATTCTTCGTACTAAGGGAAGCACCAGATGCAGCAGGCATGAACACAAACCCCATGAGTTTCTGTTGTGGAGGAATTGGGACTGATCTGAGGTTGTAATGACAAAAACTGGGGCTAATCTGAGGTCTGATGGTGAAATATTTGAGATTGATATAAAAGTGCTGGAATAAGTGCTGATCTAATGTCTGAAGGTGCAGTAATTATAGAAGATTTGAGTCCTAAAGGTGCAGCAATTTAGACTAAATTAAGGCTTGAAAGTGCAAGTTATGGAGTTAATTTGAGGTCTGAAGGTACAGGAATTTGGGTTTATCTGTAATCTGAAGGTGCAGGAATTGGGGTTTATCTGAAATCTGAAGGTACAGGAATTGGGGTTCACCTGCGGTCTGAAAGTGGCGGAATTGGGGTTGATTTAAAGTCTGAAGGTGAAGGAGTTATGGGTATTCAGAGGTCTAGAGGTTAATACCAGGGATAAACTGGTATTATAAGGGAGGTTTAAAAGTGCTAGAATTGGGTTGATTTGAAGTCTGGATGTGCAGTGAATTGGGGTTAATCTAAAACCTGAAGATGCAAGAATTGGGGTTAATATGAGATCTGAAGGTAATCTGAGGTTTGGAGGTGCAGGAATTCAAATAATCTGGGTTGTAAAATTGGAGGAATTTAGGTTAATCTGAGAGTTTAAGAATTGGGCTTCATCTGAGGTGTGAAGGCAGATGCATTGTAATTAATTTCTGGTTCATCAATTGATTCTTATCTGAGGTCTGAAGGTTTCTCAATTGTTTCTAACCTGATACTTGAGTTTGCTGGAATTCAAACTGATCTGAGGTCTAGGGGTGTATGTAGCAATTGGGGCTTATTTAGGGTCTATGGCATGATATTTGTTCACTGCACAGTGGTTGTCTTAAATTTGTAAATTGACACTTTGTAAAATGTTAATCTGAAAATGGTTGCTGACTGCTGATGAAGATGGTTTAGAGGGGCTTTGCACAGACGGTGTCATTTTGCCTTGAATTGGCAAGGTGACAATGTCTAAATCAATACTTTGCAATTTTGTTTTAATTGAATCTGATCAGGAAGTGTACGCTTATTAACAATACAAACCTATCATATTGTCAAAATCATTATTCCTGATTTCCTTTATCCCCCCACCCCCTTCCCCAGCACCACCAAGTAATTTACTCCTACAATAAGCACAAGAACACCTTTTATCCTATTCACAATATTAGCTTGCCCACTATGACAGATGCAAAAAGAAAGACAAAACTACACAGTACAAAAATAGCATTACTATTTCAAACTCCCTTTTCTGTAATTTCGCCTTCCAATTTCCATTCTCCCATACAAAAGAGTTGCATTTACTGCATTCACGCTCGGGCGCTTTTCGAGATGCACAAAATGGACTGAGTAGACTGAATCTCCATTTCTTTGTTTCATGCCTTAAACATGGACATTTTCAGCTAATAAACCCATCTGAGCAGCACAATGTGTTTAATCTACAGTTCCCAGCAGGATATGATTTTCTTCTTCATTTTACTATATTTGGTTGTGAATGAAGGCATTAATAAATTGTGGTTTACCCAAGTAAACAATGTTTAGTGTAAAACAAAAATTCTGTTTACCCGGTTTCCATAGACCGGCTGTATAATGCTCTCTGGAGTGTGTGCGTGCCTCTGATTTCAATATCTATCTGCACACATAAAATTGTTAAATGATACTTGCAGACAGAATACAAGAGTCAGTATTACATATGTATGAATGATAAGTTACCTATCTTTCCTTTATGAATTTGGATTATCCATTTCATGCTTAGGTGCAAAACCCAACTGCAAAAGCATTTTTACTTTTGCGACTCCTACTGCCCCTATTAATCAGGTCTGAATGCCCTAATATAAGACGCAGGGACATCAATAACCTAGGTGACCAAAACATTCTTTGGGAGCCGAGCTTACACTAGGTGAAATCCTGCAATGGAAATGAGGCAAGGGGATGCCCTATCAGCACTGTCACATTACCCTGGATGGGCCAAAGAGACATTTGCTTCTTCACCTACCCGCATGTCCAGCAAAACACTCTTTACATATAGCACTTTTTTATATCTTAGTGGTCCTGGAGTCTTCACTTTCATGTAAAGTATGTCTCCTGCTTTCCCCTGTGTTTCTGGTGACCCCCGTGCCACCTGTGCTCCCCTGTGTTTCTGGTGACCCCCGTGCCACCTGTGCCTCCTGTCGCTTTTTGTATCTCCTGTCCCCCGTGCCACCTGTGCCTCCTGTCGCTTTTTGTATCTCCTGTGACCTCCGCGTCACCAGTTTCTATTTTGTGAATTTCTGGTTCTTGACCCTTGGCTTTGTTCCTGAACTCTTTTGCTTGTTGCATGCCTTGACTCCGGCCTTCCTTGATTATTCTCCTGCCTAGTAATTTGGTACCACACTTTGTTATGCCCCTTTGGTGTGCCCAAAGGATTGCAACATGGAAGCAGCCTGAAGCACAACATCCTCCCCACTGGAGGCTTTGGGGAAGACCAGGCTGCTGCTTAGATTTTGCACCTTACACACCATATTTTGCAAGTCACAACATCACACAGAGGCTCCAAACTTGTTAGCCCATTTTGAAAAGTGTTTGAAAAGTTAGCCATTATCCTTGGTGAATAATCCAAGGAGTCAGAGTTTGTGGGTGGAACGAACCAATCCAGAGGTTATACATAGCAGGTCAGTAAGCCAGGTGAAAAATAAGGCAGGCAAAAGTGAATCTAGGCAGCAAGCAGTAATCAAAAGGTTGCAAAGTCAACAATAGATAATCAGAAACAAAGGGACACCATAGCAGTTAGTACAATATTACACCATAGGAACCAGAATGACAATGTTCAAGAAGTCGGAAGATACTCAGCCATGTTGGGTGAAAGGAGTTTGGGTTTGACTTACATAGTTTTCAGGCTGCATATGCCCAGAAAGCCCCATGATTGGCTGGTTGTCCACCTAATAATCAGTCACTGCTTGAATTAGTGAGTAGGCTAGGTGCTGATATCTACTGTTAGATGTATCACTTACTTGGTATTGTGGATCATAATGAAAAAAAAATCTGGGCTTCCAGAAATACCTCTGTATGTTGCAGTTCATTGTGTGTTCAGAGATGGTTGTGAAAAAGGGAGCTCCTCCCTGAAGTTTCCAAAAATTTAAGAACTTTACATATAGCTAAATCTGTTGGGAAAACCTAGCTGTCACAAAAAGAACTGAACAGACTACATAAATGCAAAGCAATGCAGTGAACTTTGCAAGCATATACCAGTCTCCGGTAGATAAAATAACCATGTTTTAACAATTGCTGATACTGTTGAGTGCTAAACCAAACCCTTTATTGTGTTGCTACTGGTTTAGCACTGTGATGGCTGCCCATCACAATCAAGACACTTAGGAAGGTGTCTGGCCATACTTAACATTACCAGGTAAAGGTAACACTAGCTTACTAAATCACATTGACCAGACCTCCAGAAAAAGGGTATATGCAAAATAAGCTACATGCCTTCATTATAGTAATTTTTTTCATTGGCAACACTTTTTTTTGCAAAAAACAAAATGCTAAATGTTCTCTGCTTTGCTTTGATCAGTGTTATTTTTTTTAAAGCAATTAGCATAAAAAATACGTAAGGGAAAAAGGGGAGAAAAGAGTTAAAAAGAGATGATTGGGGTTAACAAAGTGTTACCAAGGGGCTAAACAAGAATTAATTTTCATTAAAATGTTATTGAAACCAAAGCAATTACAGTAAGTAATTTAAACGGATAGTAATGGGGAATGATGGGGAGAGAAGCATAGGGACAGATATTTAGGAGATGTACCTAAAAACTCATAAAGACTAATAAAGTTTATATAATCTGTTCCCTTTAATAATCTTATGCCACTATTTTTGTTTTTTTCCCATAGTTTATTGACATAGAATTGCCTTAAAATATACTGCCCTTCTACTGGAAGTTGACCTCTTGCTCTTCTCCTCCATTGCTGGCACCATACTCTTCATCACGGGATTACTCATAATGACTTGTAGTTCTGAGGAAATGAAGGGTCATGTCTGACCGGGCCTGTTAGATACTTCATAGACACTAGAAAGTTAAACTAAATATTTAATATATATATATTTTTTTTTGGGGGGGGGGGGGGGCTCAGTGAGGCTGCTCCAGCTTGTCCTTTCCTCCCCATATACATATACAGCAATTGGTTCTATAATTGGTAAAAATGATCACCAATGATGATGAAAACAACTCCAACTGAGTTTGTGTATGAAGCTTAAGATTGAAAACTCTATTTTGATAATCTAATTTGTCAATCAATGTTGGCCAGTTGTAAACACAATGCCAACCTGTTTGGAATTTGTGTTCCGTATAAGTACAGCTCTGTCAAAGCCGCGTATTACCAGTGAAAACCATTACTTTAGAAATGGACATTACTCAGCCTACTAAATATTGAAATTTTGCCATTTCAGTCAATCTGCTCATCCTTGAAATTAGAGTCTTTGTGTTGTGGGATTTGGAATTTAAATATACGTTGTCGGAGGTTAATTAACTTACTTTTGTGCATTCACGGATATTAGTATCAGAAGGAACCATTCACCGAGGACTGTTGTATGTCTTTTGAAAACCACCAAAGGCCGTGTGCGTGATTTTTTTTTTCACAGTCAATGTTGTTTATGTAGGTAAATGGATTTATAAATGTTTTCTTTTACAGCAAATTGGTGTAATAATAGAGTGGAAGCAAATGGTCTTTGGTTAATTCTGTAAGCGAAATAAGAACTCAACTTCGGGAGTTACACTTTTGTCTTTGGCTGCAAGTATACCTTCCTTCAACCTACAAGAAAAGGAAAATTGGCTTTTCTTCATCACAAATGATAACAAAAGAAACAAGTTTCCAGGAGCAAAGCAAAGTCCCAACCTGGCAAAAAGGCATTTATGATATTGTCCCAAATTTGGGGTTTGTAGCCTTCGCTGCAGGGGTGCTTATCATTGTGGTCCCAGAATCCTAACTCCAAAACTTAGCTGTGTAGTTATCACACCTAAGTACTGACATCCCCCAAGGTTACACACGTCATTCCCTGGCTTCTTTCAAGACCCTATTCAGCCTTTCTCCAGGTTTTCTCCAGACTTTGTCTGGCCTCTTCTGGTCTCTCTCCAGCTTTTCTCCAGCCTTTTCAAGGCCTGTCTTGGGACCCCTTTCAGATTTTCTCTAGTCTCCCTTTGCAGAGACACTCCCAATTTTCCCCCCATAGGCAAAGTTAGAGCTACATACACATGCTAGATAATTGTAGAATGAGATGACGTTCATGATCATCTCGGGCAGAAATCTAATATATGTGTACAGCAATCCTCTAACAGTATTTAGCAATCCACTGTGGCAGTTAATAAACAATTGACAGGAGAGTATTATTGGCGGGGAGCCACCCACTCGTCCTCCTCCTTAAATAACTAAACAATGCTGTGTATACAACACTCATTCATTCTGGTCTAACTGGAAACTATCAGATTCAACAACAGAAATTTAACTTGTGTATGTAGCTTGAGGGTCTATTTATAAAGCAGTAAACTGGACATTCAGCAACATTTTCTGGTGGTGAATAGGGATGACCGAGCAAATTTATTAAATTCAGTCTCGCAGCGAATTGGGCCATTCTTGCTTACCAAACATGTAGGCGAGAACGGCCTTTGTAAATTGGGCCTGCGAGACCAAATTTTTGGGACCTGCAAGACCAATCAGGGGAACAGAGCTGTTAGCTGATTGCTGTTGCAGCCCTGTACTATGTGTTCCTGGATGGAGTTTCTCTATCCAGGAACACAGTGTGAGTCTCATGGCTGGCTGCTTATCAATTAATGCAGCGTGGGAAAAATCCTCTGATTTTTCCCACGTCTGCGTTTATTCATAAAGGCAAGTCCCGTGACTTACTCTGAGAGGAGGAGTATCACGACTGCATTCATGAATGGAGCCGTGAGAATCCTCCTCTCACTGAGGGATCCCCGGGCACTACAGGTCAGAATAAGGGCTTGCCCTCATTCTGACCTGTGGTGCCCCGAGATCACTTACTGACAGGACGATTCCCACGGCTGTATTTATGAATGCAGTCGCGATATTCCTCCTATAGTGATTTCCTGGATTTCCAATGGTTTCACAAAATTTCGCCGAAATTTCCCAGGACCCATCGGAACTTCAGGGAAATTTTCGCTAATCCCTAGTGGCAAATCAATTTGTTCACAAATCAGGGTCATGGCATGAGAACTCAAAGAACAACCAACACTAATCTCTGTGAACCTTATATCAATGTACCAGGATGTGTTGGTGGGGGTTGGGTATGATTAGAAATGTATTTCTGCTTTAAACTCTGTTGAGAAAATGATGAAAAATATGTTAACGCTCAAAGATATTAGAAAGGATAGCAGCTTTTTACCATTCGCTCTCCCCCAATCTCATAAAAATCTCCCACGTGTTTCTGAAAATGTCACAATAAGATGGAATTTTCCTTGCAAGGAAAGTAGGATAAGAATATTTAATAAAAACAATGAGGATGTAGCAGAGCGCTAATCCTGGGATTATTCTCCAGCAAAACGTCACGATGATAGTATATTAGAGCAATACAAAAAAGTACATGACGGAGGCCACAGTTTTCTTAATGACTTTGCCAGTAGCTCTTAAACTGCAGGTTGGGAGGTTAATAGCTTTGAATAGAAGATGATAATCCCCTTTCACTAACTTCAGGCACTGTATTAGTTTAAAAATACCCCCCCCTGTGACTGCTTCCAAGTAGTTTACAAGCCATTAACACTATTAGATGTTGCAAGACAAGGTCACTAATACACTGCATGCAAGATTCTTCTTTCTGCTAATAGGAAGATCTTTGTAATTATATATTTTAGGACAATTATTATTGGAAAGCTCTGTGTTTGGAAATGTACTCCTGCAATATATGTATTTATTTATCAATAACATGAAATGCAGATTGGAACTCCAAGGTTAAGGTTAAGCAATTATTGTTAACATCACATAAAATGGTGACTATAATTTTATATACAGGTAGTCCCTGAGTTACTGTAGGTTTGTTCTTAAGTTGAATTTGTATGTAAGTCGGAACAGGTACATTATTTTAATATATGCAATTAGGACAGATGTTTTTTCTTAACATATTATTAGGCCGCATAGTGTTAGTTACTGTAAAAAATCCACACTGTGAGTTAATCACAAACAAAGCAAAAAAATATTATTATGGAACCTAGACATTCATTAATTTCTCCCGCAAGCTGTGCTTTGATATGCAAAAAGAAACAACAGCAGATTTTGTCTTGGTCATTAAAGCGTTACAAGATGTTACAGATCAGCTCAGCTCCTAGGATCACCCACAAACTCAGCTGTGTTTAGCAAAAGATTTCTTCTGCAAGTCATGCAATCCACCCCTTCCCCCTATCCAGCCTCCGTCTTGCACATGAGTAAGCAGGGAATACTCTGTTCATATCTAGGAGTCATCTGTATGTCAGGTTACCTTAACTCGGGGACTACCTGTAATGGAAAAAATATTTTTTAGGCCCCTCCCCTTTAATCTTTACTGCCACGGCAGTAAAGGCTGAGAGGAAGCTGCAACTTCCTGGGATATTTGAGTCACATATTGAGGCTGTGGGCTGCCCCCCTGTGGGAGAACCCTCATTTGCAAAAACTGACCCCCTAATGGGCACATGACTCCAGTTTTTAGTAGCAGTGTGCCATTAAAGCAACACTGTCAGGTTCTTCATAGCCAAAGATTTCGAACCCAGAGGACCGGTGAAGATGCCGGCACTGGTGATGGAGCTAAGAGAGGCAGGTAAGTTTATTTTGGATTTTTAGGCCTGTTCCTTTTGCAATAAAAGAAATAGCCTGGTTGCATTTTTTAAACTTTTTTACCTTTGGTTCTTTAAACAGATTCGGCTTACTTGCCTTTTGCTTGTCTACTCTTCAACCCAATTTACTCATACTCCTCTACCCCACTCTACCTATGTAACGATTGTTGGACCTGGAAGTTTGGGGTCTGTTGAAGTGTTGGATGGTGTCAAAGCCTAAACTGGGTTAATGATATCAGTAAGGAAAGGGGATGTAGGCAATGAAAGTGCATGCTCATACTCCTGTACATAGAGTATCTACACATATCCTTTTGCACATGTATATTACAAGGTGTGATTGATGCATGAGTAAGTGCACATGAGCACACATCACTCAATTGGTATCAGGTGGCCCATGTAAATGCCTGCATCACCTTGCTGACTGATCTTCAGCTTTATATTTACCTGACCTCACTTGTGGTCTGTACTACTCGTGAAGACCCTACTTTAATTTTAATCTCGCTTGCTGGATTATAATTCTGTCTCTGACCCCTTGGTTTGCATTACCTTCTCACATGTTTCTAGCCTATCACCAACACATTGTTGACCTCGGCCTGTTACTCAACAAGATTCTACACTCATGCCCCCTGGTGGCCAGTGACTTTATTCTCCAAAATCACTGGACCCGAGCAGCAAGAAAGACAGCCCTGTTCTGGCATCCACCGAGTGTGTAACATTACTCCTTTCCTTTATATGACAGTGTTCAGGCTTGTCAATTGGCTGCATATGCCTAAGCAATGCATTATGGGAGATGGAGATTATGTGTTCCCTAAGACTCTGCAGAAATAGATTTTTTTGATTGAGCAATGATGTGCTGGTTTAGATTGCCTAGTAAGTGGGCTGGTAGATTGTTTAAGAAGAGCCTTTATTACTTGGTCCAATTAGCCTATTTCAATGAAAAAACTAATGGTATAGAAGCTCTTTTATTTATTTGTTTATTTATTGGGATTCCATACTAATGTACTATTTTATTTTTTTTTGCTATGAAATCTTTATTTAACACATTAGCATTTAATACAGGGTACACGCTTGAATCCATTTTCACAGCGTATTAGGATTTTTGGAAAAGAAAGCACTGCAGAGGCTGCTTGTCTTCAGACTGTCACTCTCCAATTGAATCTTCCCATGACCCATAGAAATAGAGCAGGAATGGACGGCGAGAAATGATTCATTCTTTAGACTTGTACTTTAGACTGCTGTGTGTGTTGTTTAAGCTTCAGCTATGAATCTCTGGAAATGGCTGGTTTGTCAATTAAGTACTTAAGATTAGTCAAACAAATGCATGAAAAGGATCTTAAAGCTTCTCCTGCCGGCTAGATATTTAGCTATACGCAATATTCCATATCTGGAAATGAAAAATGTTTTATGTTTATGTTATTGAGCGAGAGGTAGAACATGCAGAAATCTCAAGAGCCAGCTTATCTCAAATGAGAAAATAGCATAAAATCGTATAATAGTAAGCTGGTATAGAGGAAACATCAACACAGGCACTGCAGTATGAAACCTCCACAGGGGGGCATAAGGTCTACATGGGGTACATGCAGGATGCGCAAAGCCTACCCTATGTCGCTCTGGGTTTTATATAAAAGATCACATGATAAAGCCACAGAGAACACATGTGCATGGCACATGCACACAGGATAGTACACATGTGCCCTGTACTGTCATAGCAGTCAGTAGCTAGTCCCTACTTTTTATATTTAGCAACCATTTCTATTGTATAACTGTTACTTTAAAAAGATGCCATGGTATCCTAAAGTATCTTAAAAAGTGTAGCAGTTTCTTGTAATGTAAAGAAGTCTATTATAATGTGTAGCAGTTTCTTGTGATGTGTATCAGTTTCATGCAAGGAGTCATAGTCTCTTGGAATGTGTAGCAGTGTCACAAAGTGTGTAGCAGTTTCTTGTAATGTTAAGAAGTCTATTATAATGTGTAGCAGTTTCTTGTGATGTGTATCAGTTTCATGGAAGGTGTAATTGTCTCTTGGAATGTGTAGCAGTTTCTTGTAATGTATGGTAATGTGTAGAAATTTTGTGTGATGTGTAACAGTCATGTGCAGTAGCCTCTTGTAATCTGTAGCAGCAGTATTTAATAATATATAGCAATCTCTGACAACGTTTATTAGTTTCTTGAATTTTGTAAAATTTTCCATGACTAGGGTAGCTCAGACCTTTGCCCATCTTCCCCCCACACATACCTTCCCCCACCTCCTCTCAACTTGCCAACCCCAAAACCCCAACAATGACAACTTAATGGACTTAAGCAAGCAGCCGTTTATTTAACACAAATAAATTAACCAGTGTACAACATTTGATCAAAACGCTTTATAAATGTACAACTCAGCATAAATTACCATGCAAAAATAACACCCGTCTTTAACATAATAAAATCCTCAAAAATTAGCCCCCCCCCCAAAACTTTACAACCATAAACCAACCATGTTCCCTTTGTACAGCCAACCAGTTTAAACCCAAACAACTAGGCTGCAGGTCTTGGAAGGTAAAGTCCGCATCACAACTGCATAGAGACTTAGACCATTACCATTAATATCACACTGTCCCCTAGCCACCCAGCACTGCCTCAGGGGCCTACAGCATACCAAACTTGAAGGGGCACCCCAACAGCTTTGTTGCCACTCCATAAATTACCCTGGGACTCTTACCTTCCATTAGACCTCAACCCTTTAAGACAACCCTAACCCTTTTAACAGGCCAGTAGAGGAGCCTATACAACTGTGCAAGACTGGAGGGAAGGCTGGGGGGCAATTGTGACACATCCAGTGGCAGAAACAATACACTGTTCCTGGATGATCCTTCACTGCTATGAGTGGTAGAGCATAATTATTGGTTGGTCAATTGGAAAATACCATTTAGATTGTCATGCCATGAATGGCAATTGATGCCGTATGTAGTGGGTTTATGTGGAGATGACAATGTTCATGCAAAACTATGCAGTGGCAAGGGCACCCTACATGGCTCTGGGTTTCATACAGAAGGTCACATGATAAAGCCACAGAGAACACATGTGCATGGCACATGTGTTCGTGCTATCTGCTAATCTATTTTAGATTTACTACCAGCATTTCTTGACTTTTAAACCTGAAAAACTTTCAAATCTTTAGAAAAAAAACCCAGCTATATTTACTATATCCACAGTTCACAGTGGTCAGTAGGAAGAAGACATTCTACATTGCTGGCCAATGGGAAGAATGTCACCCTTCAGATGGCCCAAAAAATGACTGATGTCAGTGAACTGACCCAGAAGGTACAAATTGCTCAAGGAACCCCTAGCAATCTCTGGAAGAACCCTGGTTGGGAAACACAGCTTCATCCTCTATATTTCATTGGTCATGGCATATTCTTTCTATTGGCACCTATATATTATAATATCTATATTATAATATCTTCCTCCATATGACCACCACTTTTACATTTCAGTTTGTGATATGTAATAACAAATGACTATAACTAAGATTCCACAGCTCCTTACTTTATTGATTATGGGGCAGCAGACAGGGGGAATCCTCTGTATTTCCCAGTGCCGGTGTCCCCTTCTATCACATTGATTGCCGGCAAGGAGCTGTTTGTCACATTGGCCAAGTCAATGAGCTCTACCCACGTCCATTAATAACCGCAGGGAGTCAATTAGCGCTAAATTACACCAAGGATTTTATTCTCCTGCTACAGAGTTATATAACTGCTGTGCTAAAGGCGGCAAAGACAAAAGATTGTTTTTCTTGTGTGAGTATCTGGCATCTATTTATCCCCATTATCAGTAGAAATGCATTAATCTTCTCTAATTCTATTATTACATTTGCTCAATGTTTAAGCTACTTAACCCTTTTCCACTTGTAATTCGATATTAAGGTTTCTCAGAACAATGCACAATGAAGGGGATACTTTTCCTTACATCCACCCCTTCAGAACCACATAGTGACACTTTGGGCAGCTCAGAGTGGTTTCAAGTAATGTGATTGTCATGCTTGGGGAGACAGGGCCACTAGGGGGCACTACCACTTGTACAGAGGTGCTGTGAGCCCTGAGAAGGGCCAGGGCGCAGAGACTAAGCAGTAACCAGGTCTTCTCCCGAGCCTCTAGTGGTGAGGATGTTGCACTGCTGGTTACTGCCAAGTTGCGGTCCTTGGGCAAAACAGGGTGAGCAGGGTTATACATGGTACCAAGGCCGGGGTCAAGACACGCAGCAAACAAGAGATTTCAGGTCACAAGCCAGGAATTAGGCAACGGTAACACAGGGGCCACTGCAGACACAAGGAACACAGGAGACACTGGAAGAACCAGGAGGCACAGTAATATCCACAGACAGAGAGGAACACTGGAACAGCACAAGGGAACTGGCTGGGAACACTAGTCTGGGCAACAAGGAGATAACACAGGAGCTGGCAGGGAGAGCACTAAATTATGCAACAGGTATAGAGGAAATGCTCAGCGGAGCTAGGGGGCTCAGCACCAGTGGAGACATGTCGCACAAACGCTGTGTGCTGTGTCTGAGCTAGCTAAATAGCCAGGGATGATTAAGAGGCTATTTCCTGATTGGCTGGCTGGAGGGGTGATACTGATTAAATCTGGAAGAGCAGGTGTGCCCAGGCTCAGAACTGCAGGCATGCACGGGACAGAGGCGCCTGCGCTTTAGCGAGGAAGAGGTAAGTGTGACCGGGATAACTGTGTTAACTATGACAGACTATGAAATACAGGTTGAGGATTTCAAAAAAAATGTTCAGCCTATAGTTTCTACTTCAAACTCAAGTTGACAGCATTAAGCCCTTTAATACTGTGCTTGTCAAATCAAGCTACTGTATTAAAAATCTGCCTATGAGACGTAACATTTTTGCATGTTAGCAGATACCTGATATATTGGTTTTTTTTAGTGTATATTTCTGACAAATGCTATATGCATCCATGTGTTCCAGGTTATGTCCCCTGAGGGCCAAAAATTTTAATTTCGAACATGTAATTTATTATTATCATACCTTTTACACTATTGTTTAATTTTATTTTGAGGGAAATATACACTGCCTGTGGCTACTGAATATTTGACAATCCTAAGCGTGTATGTCTTAGAACATTACGTTCTATGCTAAACAAAACAATTCTTTTTCTACCTTTGCAATCTGTTAGCATGAAGGAGCCGAGTTCAATAAATTATCAAGTTAAATAAAATGCTACTTTAGGAAATAGAATTTGCATATTTAGGAGGCAGAATGGGAAAAGACATATTAAGCAATTACATTTCCAATTGCGACTAGACA
Organism: Pyxicephalus adspersus; assembly: GCF_032062135.1. Lineage (NCBI taxonomy): Eukaryota > Metazoa > Chordata > Amphibia > Anura > Pyxicephalidae > Pyxicephalus > Pyxicephalus adspersus. The sequence continues at coordinate 6,818,483 of NC_092858.1, read as the reverse complement.
GTTATTAAAGAAATAATAATAAAATGCCGAGTGTTGGCGGAACACAAAAATAAATACTCAAAATATATAGTATATGTACAAAATAAGTAAAAAGGTGCAGAATTATGGGGTGTTTTCACAGATAAATACCGTACTATCTGTATATTTCAAAAATGTATTCAAATATATAAAAACACTTTTAAATGTTGTTCCACATTTTGGAGAAACTTAAAACATGACATCATGCAATTACATTGAAGTGTGTCAGGTCAAAAGGAGGTCAGACAAAGGTTAGAAGATGTTAGAAAAGGAAGTAAGAAGATGGTAACAAGGGGGTCAGAAGCAGGTCAGAAGATGGTAACAGGAGGCCAAAAGGAGGTCAGGATATGGTAAAAAAAGGAAGTCATAAGAAAATTAGAAGATGGTATAAAAGGAGGTCAGAAAAAGGTCTGAAGATGGTAACAAAAAGGAGGTCAGACGATGGTAAAAAAGGAAGTTTTGAGAAGATCAGAAGACAGTTTAAAAGCAGGTCAGATATCATAAAAAGAGGTCAAAAGAAGGTAAGATAGTAAAGGAAGTCAAAAGAAAGTCAGAAAATAGTAAAAAAAAAAAAAAAAAAGGAGGTCAGACGATGGTAAAAAAGATCAAAAGAAGGTCAGAGGATTGGTAAAAAACGAAATCTTGAAAAGGTCAGAAGATGGTGAAAAGAGACCAGAAGAGTGTCAGATGGTTAAAAAAGGGGATCAAAGGAAAGTCAGAAAATAGTAAAAAAGGAAGTCAGAACAAAATGAGAAGATGATAAAAAAGGTCGGAAAAAGGTTGGAAGATAGTAACAAAACAGGTCAGAAAATACTAAAAAAGGAGGTCAGAAGATGGTAAAAAGACAGACAGACAATGACAGAAGATGGTAAAAAAAGTGATCAAAAGGGGGTCGGAGGATTGCTAAAAAAGGAAGTCTTGAAAAGGTCAGAAGATGGTAAAAAAGGAGGTCAGAAGCAAATAAAAAAGTTAAAAGCTTTACATGCTCTGAATGCATTTGAAAGCATGCTGCCTTTTGGGGTCTTTACGAGCCATTAGAATCACACCAGGGGTAAATTGCCAACTACATGGTGGAACCACATGGAAATATCAAATTCTTTTGTCTAGTTGCCTGATTAAATGATATCTGACCCAATGTTCCTGGTGAAAAGAAATTATACTACGCTGAGTCATCCCGCGGTTGAATATCTACATTGACCAAAAGAATATTTTGGAAATGTTGGAAGTGCCTTCCCTTCTAAATATAGTGATTTCACCTGTGGCCCGCTGTGTCAAATAGTGATATGGAGCCCACTGGGTGGAACTTTAGCTCGGGGCAGGAGATACAACATCTGAAACACCCTGAATACTGGATGAGGAAGCAGCAAGAAATCCAGCAACAAAATAGCTACCATTAAACTATTAGGTAGTATTAAAATTCTTAGTCCAGTGTTTCTCAACCAGGATTCCTCCAGAGGTTCTTAGGGGTTCCTTGACCAATTAGCCCTTTGGTCTTGATGGGTCACCCAAGTTCTCCCATGATAGTCCAGTTTTGGCACCAATTCCTTCATAATGTTTGTGAACTCTAGAACTGGTTGATTACCATGCATTGGCCATTGTTTTATTGGCAAAGCAAAGGCTCACTTTAAAAATGAAGATTTAGTTGCCAACCAGTTACTTGGTGGACTTGGTAAAAAGTGGGTGTCCTAGAACGAAGCTTATCATAAAACACCTTTTCCAGAATTGGGTTCCTTAGTAGCATTTGGATGACCTCCCAATGTCAGGAGCTGTTATCACAGGTCTCAATAGGTAGCTTTATAGCGCCCCCCCTATGTGTTACTGACTGCAGGTCACTTTCCAATTGAAACAAACATATTTTTGAACTATTAAATTATGGAGTCAAATGGTTTCCTGCCCAGCAGTCCAGTCTTCTAGAAAATCAGGGTCAGGTGGACTATTAATTCACATTCTGGTCCAAAGTAACAGGTTTTATTTGGGACAGGGAGGGTAAGAAGTGCATAGCTTTTACCAACTTGTTACCTGCTTGTGTGTCTACCTCCTTGCTTACTGCATGATCTTCAGCTGCTGCTCGCGTGCCTGACCATGCATTAGATTTTATGCATGCAAGTTGCTGTATGCAAATGCGCACCTAAGAGTGTGTGCAGCTGTGTGTGTTTGCAAAAGTGTGCACAAGATGTGCACCTATGTGTTGGGTATGGAATAGGATTATGAGGGCTATTATGTCTCCTGAGTTTTGGATGATATTGTGGGATCCCTAGTGTATTTACACGCCCCTCTGCCCAGTGGTCCTTCTTCTTGATTCTTCTAGATTTTGACCCTCCCTCGGCTGTTCTCATCTCTGTTTGTTGGTTGCTGTCTTCCCCGACCTTGGCCTGCTTACAACTCTTCTGCTGCTAACAGTTAGCCTAGTCTGTCTTATATTCACCAAGCTGGCTGTTTCGACACCAAAGTTCTCCAATCCTGCTCTCCCCTAATGAAGAGGGGGATTCTGGGGTCCACTACTTGGTGACATCATTGCAGCAAAGTAGTCCATAGGCCACTAGGGGTTATTGACCCACTACCCCTTGCAGGGTGCTCTGAGGAAGACCCGGTGTCACTCGTCTTAATTCTGCATCACCTGCCAAGGAGCTAATCCATAACACCTCTACCCCACTGACCTGATGGAGGCAGAAATACTTGAGTATGAAGATGGGGCATCTCTTCACAAAGCAGATCTTAGTACCAGTGCAACTATTGGCAAGGCTCCATTGCGGTTATATAGAGTGGGGTGGAAGGGTCCTATCTAAGCCCCAACCTAGACATCATTGGGAATTTACACACCTAATTGTACACACCTAATTTTGAAGAGCTTTTTATGGGGTAGCAAGGTGTCAAAAGATAAATACCCTCCAACAACTCTTTATCCCTGGTGCATGAAGCAAAATGGGCATAGTACAGGTGCTCTTTAGGCCAGCAGTTCCCATACATTTCTTGCATGCTCCCCTTTGGAAGGATTTGAGCTTTCAACCACCATCATGGTTTCACCCAAAATGACTGCAGATGCTTGTGCTATAAAATCACCATGGGGTGCTAAATGTAATCATATTGAAATCCCTCACTGGCTACTGCTAAGTATACCCACTCCAATAAGATGCCCCCTAGAGAGTGAGCACCCCACAGTTTGGAGGGATCAAATGCCACCCTTGGATTGGTAAACAAAGGACTGATGAAGTCATGGAGCCCAAAATGAATAAGGTTTGTGTGTCCACCTCTCCCAAAATGAAAGCTGATTGCAAAAAGTTGATAATAAGTCATAATAAGTACTATAGCATATAAAGGATAGAGGCAAAAAAGGGGCTTTTTGGCAAAGAAGAACAGATATTTCACTTGTAAGAGTTACTAGTTAAGTGAAATTTGCAACATTTCAAAGCATAACACAGCTCAAACATAGCTTATAGATTTTAAGGTGGTCTTCTCTTTACACGTTTCGCCTAGCGGCTTCCTCAGGGGTCCTTTAGAGACTTTTAATTGATGGATCATGGAGCGTTACTACAATAGTCAGGAGTTATTTCAGTATGGTAATTATTTGAGCTATATCTGGCAAAAGTGGTTGGATGTGATCAGCTATCTCATAGGGAATAAACTAACCCAATGAGTGGGGTTTATTTCTCATCGATAAGCAGTTCTTCTATCCATAGGCAAATTATAGGGTTCAGATTCCCATATGGAAAGAGATTGGCAAACAGTATGGCTAGTTGTAACGATCTGGTTGTGCCTCGGAGAACCTGAGAGCACATTTTTTGCGTTAACTTGTCTTTTGCAAAGATACAAATAGCTATTTTTCAGTAAGTTCATATCTGGATAAAAATGTGCTTTCCTACATCTACCTGGAATGCGGTTTAATTTATAACAAGGCATTCTTGCCTATTTCCCCCCTGAAAAAAAATAATAATGATTTATGTAGACAACACGCAACATGTCATTGTGTTATTAGAAAGCCTTCTTT